>NW_006262688.1:5417791-5460728 GCF_000493195.1 Citrus x clementina | reverse complement strand
GATCCAACAGGTGTGACGGCCGAGGGCAGCGACCGGCATAACATATTTGATAAAGAAAGAATATCTTCTAATATTTTTCAATATACAGGAAATAAATATATATTTAAATTAAAATATATGAACTAAACAAACAATTAATTTTTTCCTCACTTAAATAATGAAATACTTAACATTGTCAAGTGTAGTCACAGTTCTCTTCATTTTTCATGTGCCATAACTTTCTCTTTGCCTGCTCTTTCTCCAACTTTCTATATAAAGAGTGGATTGATCTCTCAAGTCTCAGTCACCAAGCCAAAGGTCTCTTACTTGTGAAAGAATGTTGAATCCACAAGTTCATCATCAGTCTCAATCTATCAGAACCCTATGTCCATTACCCAAGCCATTTCTCCGTGGAAATGGTCAGGCTTTTCGTCCAGCTCAGTTGAATCCTTCATTCAAAAAAGCATCCAAAATCGGAGTCGGCTTTTCTCCTAGTAATAACAGTATCAAAGCTATATTTAATTTGACTGAAAAGTCTACCAAAGTTAAGGCTGTTATCACTGTGAAACCAATTATCCCTGATCCTTTAGCACTTTCCAGTTTAGTTGGTGCACTTGGCTTGGAGCTTGTTAGCGCCGAGCTTGATCCAAGTAAGTACTGAGAAATCCGATCAATACATCGGACTTTTTCCACTCCAAAGAGGGGGGGGGGGGGGGGAACTCAATTACTCCCATTGAGTTTGAATTTTTATCTTTTTTGGGATATCAAACTATACCTTGATTTTTTTGAAAATACGTCAGAACGCTATTTTAATATTTGATTTTTATGATTTATTGTTAAAGGTTTGACCTTTTTTTATCAATTGTAGTCTGAATTGCAACCTTTGCTTTGTCTCCTTCCCGTTTGATTGCTGACAGCTGTCCGGTCGAAAGTTTTATTGTATGATTTTAGTGCGGTTCATGAATAAGCTAGTTTTTCGGTGTGAGTGTTCATGAACTTTTGTAGGTTCAACTCAGCTTGCCCAATTTACTTTTCCGTTTTTTGACCTATGGAGGTTGAACTATGGCTAGCTTTACACTATTCACCTTTTCTTTTAAGTTCAAAACGATAAGGTTTAGATGTTAGCACAATATACTCAAAATATTTCACAGATAAAGAAATAAAAGTAACATTAGATGAGTTTTCCAATTCCAACTCAAGGGTATAACAGAATCCTATACAATTTTTTTTTTCAAAAAACAAATTATTAGTCCTCTAACAAATTAATTAATCATTTATTTTTCTGAAAACTTATATATGGGCGTTTTTAGTTACAATTGTTGCGTATTTTTTCAGAAACGGGAGAAGAGAAACCCACCATCAAAGGTCTTGCACTTGGGGTACTGGGCAAGGATGACGATGGAAACATAAAATATAAAGCAGAATTAAAAATTCCAGCAAGTTTTGGAGATGTCGGTGCCATATTAGTGGAATCTGATCAACTCACAGAAATGTATTTGCAGGATATTGTTCTTGATGGTCTCCCAAATGGTCCTGTGAATTTAACTTGTGATTCATGGATTCAGCCAAAAATAGTTGACAAACAAAAGAGAATTTTCTTTACTAATAAGGTCAGTTTCAGATTTTAATTTTCTGGCTTATATAATTGTAAAACTTATATTCTTCTCGGCCGTCAATTTTCTTTTCTTTTTCCTTTTAGTTTCCTTTTTTCATGAATTATGTTTATGCACAAAAAAAGTCAGGCTAGGGAGAGAAAATTAATAGTAATGTGAGACCTTATGATTGCCTTGCAAATGTAACTTATAAAAGTAAAAAGTTAAAACCAAAAATAACTCCTTTCATATTATGATATTCCATTTCGTCCCATACATGTAAATTAGAATTTGCTTTAGTTTATTTCCAGAATCTAAACACAGGACTTTATGTTTAAATTTGTTTTGATTCCGCGATGAGTTACCACATGACCTAAGAAACTTGAAGTTGACAGCCGAAATAATAAAATTATATCGAAGATTATTTTTATCAAATATATGTTGTGTAGACCAAATTTTACAAGATTCCCTGGTACTGTCAAGTTTCTTCTAGTAATTTTTTTTTAATAATATCGTATATAGTCACATTCATCTTAATTCTTAATTGATTTTTTTCCCCTTCATTTTTGAATTAGTCATACTTGCCCTCACAAACACCGAACGGATTAAAGAGGTTAAGAGCCGAAGAGCTTAACAATTTGCAAGGCGATGGACAAGGAGAGCGTAAAAGACACGAAAGAATATACGATTATGATGTGTACAATGATCTTGCATTACCTGAAATCAAAGAGTTGGCACGACCAGTGCTTGGTGGCGAAGAGCACCCTTATCCAAGGCGTTGCAGAACTGGACGTCCTAAAAGTTTTGCCGGTAAAATCATCAGTCCCGACTAATAAGTAATGGGCTTAGGATTTCGATTCATACCAAAACACAAGCCTATTGGATGGAGGAATCTATCATACTTATAAATTCAATTAACTCCTCTTTTTCTAGTTAATATGGGACACAACTTAACAAATATATATCCTACTTTTTGGCCCTTCAAATATACAATTTTTATTCTTATTATGTGGTCCGTTTTCGTTTGTTTACTTCAGGCTTAGAGAGGAGTTTTAATTTGTTAGATATTAAGGTACAATTGTGTGTGTATAAACATATATATTTAACATATAATGAAATAAACAGCTTTATTTTATTATTGTAGATCCAGCCTCAGAGTCAAGGAGCGTCAGTATCTATGTGCCCAGAGATGAAGCATTCGCAGATATAAAATTAGGGCAGTTTTCAGCTTCGTCACTATACTCAGGGTTGCATGCATTGGTGCCATTCTTAGAAGCCATCCTTATCGATAAGGATCTAGGATTTTCATCACTCTCGGATATTGACAAAGTCTTTAACGAAGGAATTGAGCTGCCTCCGGAACTCAAAGATCAACCTTTATGGCAAAAAATTCTTCCCATATTGTTTAAGACCGTTTCTAATACAGGCAAAGAGGTTTTTCGGTTCGACACGCCAGAAACAGTGGATAGTAAGAATTAAACCTCTTCATGCAATTTTAATAAGTATTAATATTTAAATCAAAAAATCAAACGCAGTGACAATAAAAATAACGTTTGTTAACTCATATAATTAATATTATAATTCTATATGGTCTAACGTTATTTTTGTCGTCATTGTGTCAGCTTTAAGGCCCTTTTATCACTTTTTAATTTTTATTTTTTAGTAAGCTATAAAATCTATTAAATGACACTTACATACTTAATGTTTCTCACTTTTATCAATTGGATCCTTTTATTTTTACAACTAATCATTATACACACACATCACTGTTGTTAAAGCGTTAATAGAGGGGGAAAAATACAACTAGATGAATCAAAAATAAATTTGAATGTGTATTCATATGTGTTTTATTCTGTTTGCGTGTGTTGCAGGAGATAAATTCTTTTGGATAAGGAACGAGGAATTTGGTAGAGAGACTCTAGCTGGTCTCAACCCATACAGCATTAAATTGCTCTCGGTATGACTAATATAATATAGTGAAACAAAATAGAAAACAAAAAAAAAAGCAAAAACAACGAAATTGTAAACGTGATTGGTCTCTCTACGTTGAATGAGTTGTTGTTGCACCAGGTCAAAATATTCAACAAAAATAATTTACGTATACCCCCTAATGGTTAAATTATTTACTGTATTACCTCCAAAACTTCAATGTTTCTCCTTTATGGCCCTATGAACCAAAATCCTGACTGTTACAAAAGTATTATGTACATAACAATTTGCCTAAATTCGTACAGCAATTGCCACTAAAAAGCACGCTTGATCCTGAAATTTACGGCCCACCGGAATCAGCAATTACCACAGAATTGATTGAGCAAGAAATTGGAGGCTTGATGACTGTTAACGAGGTATATGTTCCTAATTTGTGAGAAAAATTCATAATTTCTATATATTTAATAAAATTATGGATAGAAACGCTTAAATTTTTCTATTATGCAGGCTATAAAACAAAAAAAGTTGTTCATCATAGATTACCATGATGCGTTATTACCGTATGTGGGGAAACTGAGACAGATCGAAGGCTCTACGCTGTACGGATCTCGAGCACTCTTCTTCTTGAACCCAGATGGCACATTGAGACCACTAGCCATCGAGCTAACTCGGCCTCCATTGGACGGCAAGCCACAATGGAAACAAGTGTTCACACCCAGTAGGCATTCTACTGACTCCTGGCTTTGGACGCTAGCAAAGGCTCATTTCCTTGTTCACGATACCGGCTATCACCAGCTCATTAGCCATTGGTATATTATTTAACTTTTAAAATTGATAATAGGCGATAAATATAACTTTTAAATAATAATTTTGATAAAAATAGTACAGATATTTTATAATTTAATTATGTAAGAGTAGGATAAAATTAATTTTAGCAAGTATATTGAATGATAAATTAAAAGTTATTCTTTTATTCGATTATTGTTTTCGCAGGTTAAGAACTCATTGTTGCGTTGAACCTTACATAATTGCAGCCAACCGGAAACTCAGTGCAATGCATCCAATCAATAGACTGTTAAAACCTCATTTCCGTTACACAATGGAGATCAACGCTAAAGCTCGACTTATTCTTGTTAATGCTGGTGGACTCGTTGAAACCACATTCTTTCCTGGAAAATACTCTATGGAGTTCAGCTCTGTAATCTATGACAAGCAGTGGAGGTTTGACCATGAAGCACTACCCAAAGACCTTATTAGCAGGTAATTAGATCGCAAGGTTCCCCCATTTACGAGCTAATGCATTAAAAATAGAAACTAAATACAAGTTTTCTGAGTAATCTTCGGGAATAGGAAACTTCTAGAAAGCGGTTAAATTGAAATAAGGAACCAAAGAACCACCTGGGGGGAGTCTATAGAAGAGCATCAACAAGAAAAAATTTTGTCCAAGTATTTGCATGTAACTCTTCGTGAATGCAAAGAGAGGATGACACTTGGGTCCTTAGCATTTTTTTTTTTTGGCCATTGTCACCCAGGTCTCTAATGTTTTTTAAACCCATTACATCTTTGATGTTAGAAATTTAATGTTCTAACTTTACTACAGAAGAGTAAATGTGATTGTTTTTGACATACAAAACCATGCCTCTGTTAAGAATAATTTCTTTTTCATTTTGCAATCCTAGGGGAATGGCTGTTGAAGATCCAAACGCTCCACACGGCTTAAAGCTAACAATCGAAGACTACCCATTTGCCAACGATGGACTCGATCTCTGGGATGCCTTAAAACAATGGGTTACTGAGTATGTGAATCACTACTATACCGATCCAAGTCTTGTAGAGTCTGATGAAGAGCTCCAAGCGTGGTGGACTGAAATTCGAACTGTGGGACACGCCGACAAAAAGGATGAACCATGGTGGCCTGTCCTGAAAACTCCTCAGGATTTAATTGAAATAGTCACAACTATCGCTTGGGTAGCATCTGGTCAGCATGCAGCTGTGAACTTTGGGCAATATTTATACGGAGGCTATTTCCCTAACAGGCCTACTATGTCAAGAACCAACATGCCTACTGAAGATCAATCAGAAGCAGACTGGAAATCCTTTCTCGCAAATCCTGAAGATACACTTTTGCAATGCTTTCCTTCAAAGATGCAAGCTATGCAAGATATGGTCATTCTGGATACGCTGTCGACTCATTCGCCTGATGAGGAGTATTTGGGGAAGGAAATGGAGCCCGCCTGGGGTGATGACCCAGTTATAAAGGCTGCATTTGAAAAGTTTAATCGCAAGATGCAGGAGCTTGAAGGGATCATTGATGACAGAAATTCGAATGAGAATTTGAGGAACAGAACTGGGGCTGGGATCGTGCCATATGAGCTCTTGAAGCCATTTTCGGGACCTGGTGCAACAGGAAAAGGAGTTCCGTACAGCATCTCCATCTAGAGTGCGCAAAGCTCATTGCAAATAAAACTTTAAGAAATAAAATGTCACTTTTGTTTAACCTAAATAAGTTCCGCTTGTCCGAACTTTTTCAAGCAAGCACAACACCAAAACTTTCAGCGAGCTCATTGCACAGTTTTGGTAGTTTACGTTTGTATTTTATGTTGCATGTGAGTCCTATCCACGATATTATGTTATGATACTAATGTAAAAGTCAAGCAAAATATTAAATTTTTTATCATTTTTAATCTTTTTCATTATAGATGATGCGGTGGAAATATCTTATGCATACAGAACTTTATCTATATAATCATATGAAAATTGGAAGAAATTCATAATTAACACGGTCATGTATATTTGAATACCCGTTAATATTTTAACATGAGAGACAAAATTGGTTCTCAAAGTTTTATTAAAAAATTCAAGTTGTAAGAAAAGAAGATGATTTAATGAGTAACAATCCCTATCATATAATGAGCACTTATGCATGTGGTAAAATTTTTGAACTCTCTGTGCATAATGTTAAAAAACATAAATTAATTAGATAACACGGGGTTTTTAATTAAAGATGCCTTAAAAGTAGGGTATTTAGTTAAATATACCCCATGCTTGAAAATTATCTAGATATACTTTTTTATGTGGTACATTGTTTAAAATATCCCTAAATAAAAATATAAAACACACACAACTCACCTCCAACACTCTTTACTCTCACTCTTTTTTACTCCACACAACAAAAACTCATCCCACACTCAAAATCACTCACGAACAGCCAATGCACTGAGATTTTAGTTTGCAGCTGGGTGCATTATTCAACACATGAATAAGGTATTTGAAATTTTATTTTTATTTTGTGTTATTTATTTATTTTGTTGACATTATATTATTTTTAGGGTTTTGTTTGGTTTGTGATAAACAATAAAGCAACTCACATTTTCATTATATTTGCATCATATGACTGTTATTTGATGGATTTTAAAACTACACTCGTTAAAACCTGAAGTTGCTGCCAAAATTTTGTCCTGCACCCTGTATGTATGGATTTACACGACTGTAGTCGTGAAAATGTGCAAAAAATTTTAATTATTATGACACCCTATCATTTTATTGGTGCGAAAAATATATTATTTTCACTAGATATATCCTTTAACTATTACTGGACTATAGTAGTGTGTTTTAATAAGTTACACGACTACTATCGTGTACGTATGAACTTACATATTATAATTGTACATATATGTAAAATGTTCCAACTGTTATGAGATCCCAGCATTTTATCAGTGCAAAAAAAATATTTTTTGAAGAAAAAATATGTCCTTTCACTATTTATAGTCATGTATTTCTATAACTTACACAACTGTCATAATGTATGTATAACTTTTGTCATGTATGTATGAATTTACACAATAGCAGTTGTGCAAGATTGAAATATAGTGTAGCTGTTATGACACATAGCATTCTGTTAGTATAAAGATTACATTTTTTTTATTAAACATATTCTCTAACTGTTTACTAAACTATAGTTGTGTATTTTAGCAAGTTACATAATTATTGTCGTGTAAACTAGCAATTACATGACAGCAATCGTGTAAATAGACAGACAGCTCAACACTTCATAATATACCTTATTTGATTTTTTTTTTGTATAATCATCTGTTGTATTATTGCAAGAAGTGACTTCAGTATGTGTGCCTATTATTCTTTAGAATCATAAGAAATTAGGATAGCATCACAAGGTGAAGAAAAGTTACGCCGTAAGTACGGTAGGTGTGGTTATTAATGATATAATCGACTAACTTGCAATACACCAATCTCATTGTCTAACAATGAGCCTGTAGTTAGACCGAACGAAATAAAAACAAGCACACATACTACTATGAACCTTACATACTTGTCATTTTTGTTGTTTTAATTTCTTTAATATCTAAAATAGTTAGTTGATAAATTTCTACCCTTTTTGTTTTGCAGCTGGATAAACATGTTTGTGTGGCTTATGCTATTTTCAAAAGGAGGCGACCGGGGCTTTATAATACATGGGTCGAGTGTTTGGGCTGAGCATGCAAATAATTATGATGATTGTGCAGTAACTTCCATTATATTACGACTTATTTATGATTTGAACATGTATTGGATTTATGTTGTTTGATGTACAATTACTTTTGTTATTTGTTAAATTGAAGTATATGTTAAAGTCTATGTTGATTTTGTTGTCATTATAATGAATGTTTTAGGTAATTTTATGTTCTATGTCCACTTACCCAAATACAGTCGTGTATTTTGGCTCTTATTCGACTATTGTCGTGTATATCTAATTGTACTCAACTATAAATGTGAATATATTAAATACTCAACTATTGTCGTTTATTTATGATAATACCCGACTAAAGTTATGTACCAATGTAAATACCAGCTGGTTATGTATATTTACAAATACTTAACTGTTGTCGAGTATTTGTGAAAATACCCGACTGCAGTCGTGTACTAATGCGAATACCAGCTGGTCATGTATGTTTGTAAATACTCGACTGCAGTCGAATATCTGTGAAAATACCTGACTACAGTCGTGTACCAATGCAAATACCATCTGGTCATGTATGTTTGCAAATACTCGACTGCAATCGAGTATCTGTGAAAATACCCGACTGCAGTCGTGAACCAATGCATATACCAGCTGATCATGTATGTTTGCAAATACTCGACTACAGTCAAGTATCTGTGAAAATACTCGATGACAGTCATGTATTTGGGCTGAGCATTTCTTAAGCATATATGACTATTCTATTACATCACATACATTATATAAAATTATCTTCTCTGTCATTAATATACTTAATAAAAAAAACATATGTATGATGTCAAATTAACTTTAATGATATCAAATATCAACAACATCCCATTGTAATCATTACATCTCATGATAAGTAATCCAACAAATGACACATCAATAAAGTTTTTAAGAGTGGGACACTACGTAGTTTTTTTACAAGACCTACTCCAAAATAATTTGACAGCCAATGGTTCTTGAAATTGTGCAACATCATCTTGTTGGCAATATGAATTGACATCAAGTCAGTGGGCCAGGGTCTTCAAGAACTGCAACAAAAATGCTACACAATTGGTCCAAGTCCTTCTAGAGGTTTTTCGATGTTTCGAATCCATCTTTGCATTTAAAATCTTCAAATTCTCACTTAATTTATGAATTATGGCAAATGGTGGCATGATGTCATTTCAAGTTCCACAATTGAAAGAAAACAAGTTTGACAGCTAGAGTATCAAAATAAAGACTATTAGGTGCGCACAATGTATGGGAAGTCGTGGAGAAATGTTTTACGATACTCAAAAATGAAGATACTTTAACTGTAGTATAAAAAGGAGAATTTGAAAGACTTGAAAAAGAAATAGAATAAAGCAAAGTATCTCATCTTAATCATTAAATAAATATGCTTTTGAAAATATTATTGGAGCAACCTCCTCGAAGAAAGCATGGGAGACTTAGGATGTTGTGCAATTGGTTGGGTTGGATGAAGAAATCTATTAATGTGCATGAAATATGCTGGGTTTCATGAAATCTGTAAATTAATAATTAAAAAAATGTTATTTTTTAGAGTAATGATAATTAACCCTTTAGATCTTCCTAGTAGTCCTCATTATTTAGTTAATACCACTTATTTCCAAAATTACAGTTATTAATAAATAAACATTTTTTTCTTTCCTTTCACTCTCATCTCCTTTGCATTCACTCGCTTACTCAGGTACCACCAATATCTTTTTTAATATAATCTTTTTTTAATAATTAATAAATGTTAATTTGTATAAATTATTGTCAAATAATTGTTGATCTCTTTTGCTACTTAATAAGGATTTTAATATTTATTTGATGAATTTTGCATGATTGAAACTTGAAATGAAGCTAGAAGCTTTAATTTGGTTCCTTTAGAAAAAAAATAAAAAAATGGTTCAATTCTAGTTTGAAATTTGTCACGATGCTTTGTGATTGTGAATTCAATTTTATAGTTTCACTATATGGGTTTTGAATTTAATTAAGAGAAGAGAGAAAGTGAAATAAAAAAAAAAGTTCTTTTAAGTAAAGGTATTTTTAAAAATATACTGTATAAATCTAAAATTAAGAGTCAATGAGATAAAATGAGGGGATGAAATATCACCACCCAATTTTTTATTGTTTACTTTTGCCTGTCCTTAGACCTACCCGAGACTTTCTTATGGAAGTGTAGGTTCAGGCAAGGCCCAGGACTGTGTCTAGCACGGTGTTGGTCTGACACTTGATGCCTTAGCCTGGCCCAAGTATACCGGGCTAAAAGTCGAATGGGCTCAGGTCGGCCCAGACCGAACAGCGGCAATTATGTCACCCCTTAATGGGAGAGGTACAATTATTCATAAGAGTCGGTGGCCTCAATTATTGTTATAATTGTTAGATTGGGCTTGCATCACTGGACACTGGACACTGGACGTCACACCTTCTGAAGGTTTATCGTGACGTTATTATTATTTTCTTTCAAAAAAAATTCGATCCTTTCTTCGAGGTATGAATTAAAAATAATATCTATAAATATATTAAAAGATTTGATCCCACGTCACAAGACAACTCTACAGACAACTATAGAATATTTTCTTCAAAAATCGGATCAATCTCATCACGTGATCATTTTAAAACTTCTACCCAATCATGAAATATATTTATAATATAGTAGTAGAAAACTTAGTGTCAATGTAAAACTTTAGTTATATATAGTACTTCCTCCCACTAATTAAGTTGAAAATCATTTTGCACCGATTTGTTATTTTTGACTCATGACATGAGTAATTCAATTGAGTATCCCTATGACCAAACATAGCATCTAATTACTTTACTAAAAAAAATTATAATTAACTAAAGAATAATGCTATTTGCATCTTAATTTATATTCTGACTGATGTGAAAAATATAATAATAATTTTACATTCAATAATGAGTGATATATGTAACTATAAGTAGAAATAAAAATTTAAATATTAGGATTTCCAACATTATTGTTAACTAATTTAATATTAAAATTAATTATATTGGATAAGTTTTATCATGATCTCAATTTATTTGGATCACAATTTATATCCTCCTTGATGTGAAAAATATAATAATAATTTTAATAGTTACAAAATTCATCATTCAATAATGAATAATATATATAACCAGAGTACAAATAGGGATCCAAATATTAGGGTCGCCAATGTTAATATGTTATCATTAACTCATTTATCATTAAAATTAATCATACATGATCTGTATCGTTAGTAGGTATTACAAGCACTTTTGTTAATAATACACCTCAAATGCCCTCATGAAAAACAAATTTATTAATAGTGTACTATCAATAGTTTTATGCTGAAACAAATAGCAAATTGTTAATAAATTAGAATTGCAAAATAAAGGTTCTATAGCAAATAATAGAGAAAACCCAGATTGTAGCATAATGAATGCATACGCAGCTGAAGAAAATTGATATATAATTCCCATGGATGAAGTTCAACTACAAACAAGAAGTAAAATTATATAAAGATCTAATGCATAAACTAGTGTAGCCATAACCGAGTATTCATAAGGATAATATTTATTTTATCCAATTCTCTATGAATATTTAATTAGGAACTCCACAACCATTATTAAAGAGCAATGAAATCACTCTCTTCAATTTCAAATCCACAAGTTCAAGAAGCTTCATTACATTACCAGCAAGAAAGATTATCAGTAAATAAGCAAGATAATGATCAAAATCATGTGGCTAATTTGTTTTTTAAAACCCTAATGAATATAACCCTAACAATTATGCACCATAAATTCTCTTTATAAAGTAAAAATCAAGTGTAAATGTAGTTAATGACCTTTAGTTCGATGAATTTCCAGCCTTTAATTCGGTGATTTTGTAGCCTTTAATGTGGTGGATGAACTTGCAACAACAAGAGCATGAACTTGCAGCAGCAGGCGTTGTGTATGGTAGCTCGTAAAGGTAGATTTTGAAATTTAAAGAATTAAATTGAGGTAATTCTGTAATTGCATATTGAAAATGGTATATAAAAAAAAAATTGAATTATGGAGGTGTAGTTGGATACATACCTAATCTTTAGGTTATGGCGGGGATAAATCCCAGAGATAACTACGTGACATTTTCACTGATCATCTAATGAGCACCGTTGCTTACTAGACTATTACTCTATAAAAACAATTTTTAAAAGGACCCAAAATATCTATTTCCCTTTTCAAATAATTTCTAATACAATTAATGGAATCATTGAAGGCAACCATACCCTGCACAGAAACGGATCGGACTCCATTCCCACTCATTGCATTGGGTTTCTAAAAGCTATCTTCTGACACAACAAATTATCTCAATGAATTTTAACAATATATCCCCTGTCGTTTCTCATAATAACAGATCTAAGATTTATCATCATTAATTATATTTTCATCCCCTGAAGAGTTGGAGCTAATAAACTCTTAAATGACTTAAAATTTTTTTCTTTATCTTAGTAAAATAGTGAAATTTATATAAAAATGTGATAATTTTTTTTTTTTGAAATTTTTACTTAATATATGCAGTTCCGCCTTTTTTAATCACTGCATCGTCTTCGTGCATATTTAACCAACAATTATTGTTTACACTCTCGAGTCTTTTCTATGAGATTTGTTACAAACAACAAACGGAATACACGAATGTTGACGTTGCTACATTGTGAAATTACAAACTTACCCTTCTCACAATGGTCGACTAACAATTTTGTTACCTGTAGGGTGTAAGTGTTAATTAAAACAAAACTTCTATCTATTTGGTATTGTGAAAAGCCAGATGGGAGGTATGCGTTAAACTCCCTTATTTCAATGGAGTAAATGAAGCCCATGCCGCCATGCTTTCCTCTCATTTCTCCTCTTTCCCCAACTCTCTATAAAAATAGTGGATTCTTCTGCACTTCAGCATCACAGAGCTAGCCAAGAAAATTAAGTATCAAGCATATCCTATACTCCTGAAAGAATGTTGAAGCCACAAGTCCATCAGTCTCATCAATCTCTCAAACCCCTAGTTCCATTATCCAAGCCATTTCTCCGGGGAAATTTTCATGCTTTTCGTGCACTTCAGTCAAGTAGTTCAATAAAAAATATACCCAAAATTAGAATTGGGATATCTCCTAGTGTGAATATCAAAGCAATAACAACTTTTACTCAAAAGTCTACCCAAGTTAAGGCTTTTGTCACTATTAAACCCTCTGTTGGTGGTCTTGTCTCAGGTTTTGTAGACGATGTAAAGGATATGTTTGGTAAATCACTCCTGCTGGAGCTTGTTAGCGCTGAGCTTGATCCTAGTAAGGAATTTAAATTATATAAATCAGATCATTACTGTTTTCTTTTCTGGTAAATTTTGAATTATTTTCCTCTTAACTATCTTCAAATTACTCTTTTTTTTAAAAAAAAAAACCTTAATTTATCTCTATTTTTATTCAAAACATAAAGGAAAAATAAGAATGGATGGATTAATTTCTTTTTGTCTTCTTAAAAAAAAAGAGATAAATTGAGATTTTTAAAACTAAAGAGTGTGATTTGAAAATATTTAATTCAAAATGGGGTAATCTAAAATCAATACTATCTTTTATTGTTACACAAAAATTTTTCAATTGTTAGTAGTTTTTATTGCCCTTAACCTCTTGCTCCAACAAGTGAGGACAAACCAACTCAAAGAGACCAAACCAACTATTATTTTCATAAAATAAAGAGGAAAAAGCGATCAAGAACCTCAGGATTTGTAGAAATATACACATAGACCACTTTAGTTTTAAAAATATTACAGACATGTTTTTTGGTCACAATACTTATTTTTGGATAATTACTCTCTTTGACTATGGTTTTATTTAATCTTAAAATAATTTTCAAAAAAGGAGTCTATATGACTTCTTGACTAAGACTGGTTCAGATAGAAGACTGACAATTTCAGCTAAGGAAGAGAAGATCAATTACGTGGTGCTTCATCGGCTAGCAAATAGTCCACTTATACATCTTAGTAAACCTTAAGTTTTTTATGACTTTTCCTTTGAAGTAAACACCGCTAAGAAAATTCGGATATCAATATTTTTTTTGTTGGGAAATAAATTTTTTGCATATTCACTTACCATTTTGTTTGTTCGTTAAAATAATGACTGCAAATACGTATTTTGTCCAAATAAATATATATTCAGAGACGGGAGCAGAGAAGCCCACCATCAAAGGTTTTGCACACAGAGCGGGCGAGGATAAGGACGGACACATAATATACGAGTCAAAATTCGAAGTTCCACCAAGTTTTGGAGAAGTTGGTGCCATATTGGTGGAAAATGAGCACCACAAAGAGATGTATTTGAATGATATTGTTCTGGATGGTCCCCGGAATGGTCCTGTGAACATAACATGTGGTTCATGGGTTCAGTCAAAGCACGTTAACAAACAGAAGAGAATTTTCTTTACAAACAAGGTCAGTTTCGGATCTTATGCTTGCTTTTTATGCACTACAATTTTATAAACAGAGATAAAAAAGCCAAAAAAAAAAATCTTGTCGAAATATATCATTTCTCCCTCATGTTTTAAAACATATCAAAATCTTTTTTAATTCTTGTATAATGGCAACTCAATTCCTTTTCCAATCCGAACACATGTAATAGAATTTGAACAGATCTCTTATTACTACTCAAGAGATTTTACCAACTAAACTAATTGGAACCCACAAATTCATCAAAGTCCCTTTTCCTAATTAAAAAACTGATAACTTATTATTTAGTTGTTGTGTCTTTTACTAATCTCTAAAAAAATTCAATGATCAATGGTAGGTTATTCTAAGTCAGCGGAAAAATAGCAAAAGATAAAAAAAAAAAGAAGTTGAAAGTTAACTGTCTTTCAACGGCATGAGAGTTTTGACGAGTTTTAAAATGGGGATAAAGAAATGATATACTTATTGAAAGGAACTACAGGGGGGTTTTAATTATTTTATCCTTTATTTTTTTATCTCTTTATCAGTCATCCCCCTGTAAATATGTACATATGTGCATAAATATACATGTTATTATTGTCACATTAATCGTATTTTCTCAAATGCTTTTTCTTTTTTTGGGGTGGGGGGACTTAGTCATACTTGCCTTCACAAACCCCTAATGGATTGACGAGGCTAAGAGCTGAAGAACTTCTTAATCTGCGAGGAGACGGACAAGGAGAGCGCAAAACTCATGATAGAATTTACGATTATGACGTGTACAATGATCTCGGAGTCCCTGATTTTTGTTCCGAGTTGGCACGACCGGTGCTTGGTGGCAAAGAGCACCCTTATCCTAGGCGTTGTAGAACTGGACGCCCACCTTGTGAGACAGGTTGAATATGACTTATTTCTCTTTACTCCATTAATTTTCATATAAAATTCAGTCATTTTTTTTTCAAGGTTTGGTAACATGAAACACGAACGAGAAAACTTTGCAACATTTGCATATATTTTATGTCAATCTTTCGGAATCAACATGATGATTACTTGTCACCAATCATTACTAATAAAAAAAGATTAATTACCTCAATCAAGCAATATTTCCCTTTTTCATCTTTCGATCACAATGTAGATCTGAGCCTGTGTACCTTCCCTATTGCAGATCCGGCTTCGGAGTCGAGGACCTTAATCAACTACGTACCAAGAGATGAAGCATTCTCGGAGATAAAGCAACTACAATTTTCAGCCAAGACTCTGTACTCGGTGTTGCATGGATTAGTACCATCATTAGAAACCGCCATTATTGACACTGATCTAGGATTTCCGTACTTCACAACTATAGACAAACTCTTCAACGAAGGAGTTAACGTGCCCATGCCTGAAACGTTCAAAGAAAAAGCATTATGGAGAACAATACTCCCCAGATTGGTGAAGGGAATTGAAGATACAGGCAAAGAAGTTTTGCGGTTTGAGACCCCAGAAACAATGGATAGTAAGGATTGAATTCTCTTTGACTCCTCACATTGTAAGAATATTTTTATAATTTCATATTAAGGTACTATGGACTTTTTGCTTTGCAGGAGATAAATTCTTTTGGTTTAGGGATGAGGAATTTGGTAGGCAGACGCTAGCTGGTCTCAACCCATACAGCATCCGATTAGTCACGGTATGACTAACATGATCATATATACAATAGACAAAAAAATAATATGAAGGGAAAAATATAAAATGTTTTTAAGAGGAAAATATGATTTCTAGACTAGATGGAATGGTGACAAAAACAACAATCAATTAATGTTAGTTTACTCATTTAATCTAATAAAAAAAGGTAAATCGTCACGAGTTTATCCCTGCTTCAATCACCAGCTTTTCATTATTTACTCTTCTGGAAACTAGTTTTCTTTTAGAATGAAAATGACCACAACAGCCCCGTTTTAGCGCTTTTGCAGCCATGCTGCACATTTTTACAATTTTGTTAAACTACTCATGTGAACTATTTATGCTAGTCAACGCACTGCGATAGATTTTGGGTCCTGCAAACAATATATGCTAATATTAGATAAATTAATTCTTGCAGGAATGGCCGTTGAGAAGCACACTTGACCCTGAAATCTATGGTCCACCAGAATCAGCAATTACCAAAGAATTGATTGAAAAAGAAATTGGAGGCATCATGACCGTGGAAGAGGTAAACAAAATATATGGATTGTTGATGAAGAATCACGACCGGCAATAATTTATTTCTCTTTGATATGTCTTTAAACAAAAACTATTAACTAATTTATTTATTTTTATGAAGGCTATAAAACAAAAGAAGTTGTTCATCTTGGATTACCATGACCTGTTACTTCCATATGTGGAAAAAGTGAGAGAGCTTAAAGGCACTACGTTGTATGGATCTCGCACATTATTCTTCTCGTACCCCAGTGGCACATTGAGACCACTAGCCATTGAACTAACTCGGCCTCCAATGGATGGCAAGCCTCAGTGGAAACAAGTATTTACACCAAGTTGGCACTCTACAGAATGTTGGCTTTGGAGGCTAGCCAAAGCTCATGTCCTCGCTCATGATTCTGGCTATCATCAGCTTGTTAGTCATTGGTATACATATTCATTCTATTCTTCCATTACAAGTTGAAGCAATTGAAGGGTAATATCTAACGGTGCTTAACATTTTCATAGGTTAAGAACTCATTGTTGCACAGAACCTTACATAATTGCGACCAATCGGCAACTCAGCGCGATGCATCCAATCAACAGGTTATTGCAACCTCACTTCCGTTACACAATGGAGATCAATGCTTTGGCTCGAGAAGCGCTTGTTAATGCTGGTGGAATCATTGAAAGCACATTCTCTCCTGGCAAATACTCTATGGAACTCAGCTCGGTTGCCTATGACAAGCATTGGCGGTTTGACCATGAAGCACTCCCCAAAGATCTCATTAGCAGGTAAGCACTAACTTTTTTCTTCGCTATATATAAATTCTTTTAGTCCTTGTATTTCAATTAATTACTCAGCTAATCTTGTATTTTTAAAAATTATTCAGAACACCTTAGTTGTTATTTTCATGATAACGACTGTCTTATATACTTAAATTCAAACAAATCTGACATGTAACAAATAAGAAATAAATGAAAATTAAATTAATTTTTAATAAAAATAGATATACAATCAAGATCTTTAGAGAAATTTTTCAAAATACAATATTAATTAAGTAATTGACTCAAACTACAAGAGCTAAAAGATCAATTACCCATTTCTTCTCTTACTGTATAGAGTTATTCCATACAATTTTCACTTTTTCAACTAGGGGAATGGCTGTTGAAGATCCAAGTGCTCCACGCGGCATAAAGCTAACAATTGAAGACTATCCTTTTGCCAAGGATGGCCTCGATCTCTGGGATGCCTTAAAGCAATGGGTTACTGACTTTGTGAATCACTACTATCCTAACCCAAGCAGTGTAGAGTCCGATGAAGAGCTCCGAAGTTGGTGGACTGAAATTCGAACTGTTGGACACGCTGACAAAAAAGATGAACCATGGTGGCCTGTTCTGAAGACCCCTGAAGATTTAATTGACATAATCACAACTATTGCGTGGGTAGCATCTGGTCACCATGCAGCTGTAAACTTTGGCCAATATACATTTGGAGGCTATTTCCCTAACAGGCCTACTGTTGCAAGAACCAAAATGCCTATTGAAGATCCATCAGATGAAGACTGGAAGCTCTTCCTTGAAAAACCTGAAGATGTACTTTTACAATGCTTCCCTTCTCAGATTCAAGCTACTACAGTTATGGCTATTTTGGATACGCTGTCGAGTCATTCTCCTGATGAGGAGTATCTGGGAAAGCAGATGGAGCAAGCATGGGGTGATGATCCAGTTATAAAGGCTGCATTTGAAAGGTTTAGCGGCAGGTTGAAGGAGCTTGAAGGGATTATTGATGAAAGAAACGCGAATGAGAATTTGAAGAATAGAACTGGAGCTGGTATGGTGCCATATGAGCTCATGAAGCCATTTTCGGAGCCTGGCGTAACAGGACAAGGAGTTCCATATAGCATCTCTATCTAGAGTATAGAAGGGTCAATGCAAATGATCGGAACTTCAGCCAATAAGAAAATTTCAAAAAATAAGACGATGTGTGCGTTTAATTTTATGTTGTATGTGATGATGTATGCGTTTAATTTTATGTTGTATGTGAGGCTTAGGAGTGTTGAAAACAATAAACTTGTTTCTCACGAATAATTCATTTAAGTTGAATGAGGTTTTGAGTTGTACATGGCCCTTCATCGTTATGCTCCGCAATCATGGCCCTACAATGTTATGTCCATAAAGCATTTAATTGCGTAAAGATTAGCTTACGCTTTGAATGTCATTAAAGAATTCCTTTAGAGCATGTTTGGTGCTATGATGAAAGCTTGGTGGAACGTGTTAGGTGATGTGTATTGTTATGATTATGTTTGTGTTCTACTCACTATAAATACCTACGCCATTTGTGTTGTATGTATCAAGTCTAAGAAGAAGAAAGCATAAGAAGCAAAACAAAGCTACTGAGAGTGATTTATAAGAATGTGTGAATTGTTCTTGTAATGTTCTTGAGCTTTCTCTAGTATAAATTTATATTTTATTCTTCAAATTCTCCAACAAAGTGGTATCAGAGCTAGTAATCGGTGTTTAAGATAGCAGTTAACATATGAAATTGAAAAGCTTGACGAGAGGAATGCGAGCCATAAAAATTAGCCCCATCTAAGTCCGAACACGCCTACAATCGCCGCCAAAAGTTTGATGTCCCAAAACTAAATTGACTCGCAAAGTCGAACCAATCTAAATTGAGTTGAACCGCACTAAACTAAGCCTAGCCGAGTTATTTTGAGCCTAACTGAGCCAAGTAAGTGAGCTGAGCCGATCGTTAGTCATTGACCAATAGTTGACCACAGTTGATCATTGACCAAAATTTGAATTTTTGGTCCAAGTCCTTCTAGAGGTTTTTCGATGTTTCGAATCCATCTTTGCATTTAGAATCTTCAAATTCTCACTTAATTTATGAATTATGGAAAATGGTGGCATGATGTCATTTTAAGTTCCACAATTGAAGGAAAACAAGTTTGACAGCTAGAGTATCAAAATAAAGACTCTATTAGGTGCGCACAATGTATGGGAAGTCGTGGTGAAATGTTTTACGATATTAAAAAATGAAGCTACTTTAACTACAGTATAAAAGGAGAATTTGAAAGACTTGAAAAAGAAATAGAATAAAGCAAAGTATCTCATCTTAATCATTAAATAAAGATGCTTTTGAAAATATTACTGGAGCAACCTCCTCGAAGAAAGCATGGGAGACTTAGGATGTTGTGCAATTGGCTAGGTTGGATGAAGAAATCTGTTAATGTGCATGAAATATGCTGGGTTTCACGAAATCTGTAAATTAATAATTAAAAAAATGTTATTTTTTAGAGTAATGATATTTAACCCTTTAGATCTTCCTAGTAGTCCTCATTATTTAGTTAATACCACTTATTTCCAAAATTACAGTTATTAATAAATAAACATTTTTTTCTTTCCTTTCACTCTCATCTTCTTTGCATTCACTCGCTTACTCAGGTACCACCAATATCTTTTTTAATATAATCTTTTTTTAATAATTAATAAATGTTAATTTGTATAAATTATTGTCAAATAATTGTTGATCTCTTTTGCTACTTAATAAGGATTTTAATATTTATTTGATGAATTTTGCATGATTGAAACTTGAAATGAAGCTAGAAGCTTTAATTTGGTTCCTTTAGAAAAAAAATAAAAAAATGGTTCAATTCTAGTTTGAAATTTGTCACGATGCTTTGTGATTGTGAATTCAATTTTATAGTTTCACTATATGGGTTTTGAATTTAATTAAGAGAAGAGAGAAAGTGAAATAAAAAAAAAAGTTCTTTTAAGTAAAGGTATTTTTAAAAATATACTGTATAAATCTAAAATTAAGAGTCAATGAGATAAAATGAGGGGATGAAATATCACCACCCAATTTTTTATTGTTTACTTTTGCCTGTCCTTAGACCTACCCGAGACTTTCTTATGGAAGTGTAGGTTCAGGCAAGCCCAGGACTGTGTCTTGCACGGTGTTGGTCTACCACTTGAAGCCTTAGCCTGGCCCAAGTATACCGGGCTAAAAGTCGAACGGGCTCAGATCGGCCCAGACCGAACAGCGGCAATTATGTCAACCCTTAATGGGAGAGGTACAATTATTAATAAGAGTCGGTGGCCTCAATTATTGTTATAAGTGTTAGATTGGGCTTGCATCACTGGACACTGGACACTGGACACTGGACGTCACACCTTCCGAAGTTTTATCGTGACGTTATTATTATTTTCTTTCAAAAAAATATTCCATCCTTTCTCGAGGTATGAATTAAAAATAATATCTATATATATATATTTCAAGATTTGATCCCACGTCACAAGACAACTCTACAGACAACTATAGAATATTTTCTTCAAAAATCGGATCAATCTCATCACGTGATCATTTTAAAACTTCTACACAATCATGAAATATATTTATAATATAGTAGTAGAAAACTTAGTGTCAATGTAAAACTTTAGTTATATATAGTACTTCCTCCCACTAATTAAGTTGAAAATCATTTTGCACCGATTTGTTATTTTTGACTCATGACATGATTAATTCAATTCAGTATCCCTATGACTAAACATAGCATCTAATTACTTTACTGAAAAAAATTATAATTAACTAAAGAATAATGCTATTTACTTAATTTATATTCTGACTGATGTGAAAAATATAATAATAATTTTGCATTTAC
Source organism: Citrus x clementina (assembly GCF_000493195.1). Lineage (NCBI taxonomy): Eukaryota > Viridiplantae > Streptophyta > Magnoliopsida > Sapindales > Rutaceae > Citrus > Citrus x clementina. The sequence goes on along the minus strand of NW_006262688.1, from coordinate 5,439,491 downwards.
TAATGAGTGATATATGTAACTATAAGTAGAAATAAAAATTTAAATATTAGGACTTCCAACATTATTGTTAACTAATTTAATATTAAAATTAATTATATTTGGATAAGTTTTATCATGATCTCAATTTATTTGGATCACAATTTATATCCTCATTGATGTGAAAAATATAATAATAATTTTAATAGTTACAAAATTCATCATTCAGTAATGAATAATATATATAACCAGAGTACAAATAGGGATCCAAATATTAGGGTCGCCAATGTTAATATGATATCATTAACTAATTTATTATTAAAATTAATCATACATGATCTGTATCGTTAGTAGGTATTACAAACACTTTTGTTAGTAATACACCTCAAATGCCCTCATAACATTCAAATTTACAGGGACTTGATTGACGAAATTGAAAACACAAAGAACTTAGGTGATGAGTTTGCCAAACTCCTGATTTGAGTATAAATAACTCTCTACAAAAATTCAAAAGAAAAACTTTAGTATTTTTATTTTAGAAATATGAGCACTGGCTTATTTTGCAATGTGCTTCCAACATCTCGGTAGTCGCTCATTCAAACTTCAGCACCTTATACAAACAACAGAAATCCACACCCGTACAAAAACTTTTCTGGACTAAATTAAAGCCAAGCTTATTCTTTTCGAAACTTGTCCCCCATTCACTTCATTATTCAGTGCCATAATTAATTACTAATGAAGCTCATGTTCACCGCCTTCTCTTTCTTTTCGACTTTCTATATAAAGAGTGCATTTGTCTGCCAAGATTCACTTAACTCGACAGCCAAAAAAAGATTCTTAACCAACAAGTTCACCGGTCTCGGTCCATCAAAACCCTAATTCCATTTTCCAAGCCATTTCTCCATGGAAACGGCCGTGCTTTTCTTCCAGTTCATTCAAGCCCTTCATTCCAAAAATCACTCAAAATCAGAGTTGGGTTTTCTGCTAGTAATAACATCAAAGCTATCGCAGGAGCAACTGCTCCTTCTGTTGTCTCTGTCAAAGTTAAGGCTGTTGTCACTGTGAAACGTACTATATTAGGTGGTACTCGCTCAAATAATAGAGAAGATGTGACTTATTTTGAAAAACCACTCTTCTTGGGGCTTGTTTGTGCAGAGCTTGATTCCAGTAAGTACCGGATCGGGCTGTTTTGCCTTTTTTTCCCTTCAGAAGTTTCATCCTATTATTCTTTTTCTTCAATGTTAGTACTAGCATGCTAGAAATAAATCCCCTTCTCACCCATGTGATTCGACTTAAAAACCCCCATTACTCTTGCATTACCCACCTTCAAAACCTTTCAAAGAAAGGAGATTCTGATTTTCTCCTCTAGAACTTTAAAATTTTATCATTTAGCTCCCTACAATTTTCAGAATAATCTTTATCTCTCGGACGAATTTTTTTTTTTCCCCAATCTAAAAGATGGAAATGAGGTATTTTGACAATTGCAGAGGGTGGTAGACAATTAGAAAATGGAAATTATAGGGAGAATATAATAATGCTCTTATTAATACTTTATGGCAACTTATAATATTGTTTTCAAAAACAATAATTCTATATTTTTCAATAATTTTCTAATAAAATTTATTTCAATTGATATGTCATTTATTTATTAAATGTCACGTATATATAATTTAGGATGCAATTTCTTAAGAGATTACTGGAGAAGTAAATTATTACTCTTTGAAAAAAGCGTTTAGTCAATTAAAAACATGTATGTTAGTGTAAAGACAGTTTCGACAAAATAAGGAAATTGAAAATAGATTATAAAAAATTTTATATTAAAATAATTAACAACATTTGTGCTATAATATATATTTGAATTATATTATTTTGCAGATGGATCAGAGAAACCAACCATTAATGTTTATGCGAGCGTAGCGGGCGTTGATCTGTTTAACATTAGATATGAGGCAGAATTTGAAGTTCCATCAAGTTTCGGAGATGTTGGTGGCATTTTGGTTCAACATGAGAACCAAAAAGAGATGTACTTGAAGGATGTTGTTCTTGATGGTTTCTTAGATGGTCCTATGAACATAACATGTGATTCATGGGTTCAGCCATTAGCCATCGACGCGCAAAAGAGAGTTTTCTTTACTAATAAGGTCAGTTTTGATTTTTAGTGGATTGTCACTTTTTCCTCCCCAATTTTGGGTTTAACCTCTTAACTGTTAATATTTTCGTAATACTCTGTCACCTTTTTATTTTAAAATAAAAAATAAAAAATGAGGGATGGAGTGCAAATTGATTTTTATTCCCATCTTTCTTTCTTTTTTCTTTTCAATTAACCTTCTCTCCCCAAGATTGTGCTCGAATGGTCGGTCAAAAAAGGATTATTGAAAGACTACTAGGTCAAGCCCCAAGAGGAAAGTACAATAATATGAGATATTTCGGCCCTAAAATATTTAGGGAAAAGAATTCGAAAATCACTTACCGAGAAGAGTAATTATAATTGCAATTGTGCTACATATACACTTCTACTATTCCTATGCCATATAATATATTGGACAGCTAAATTTTATCTGAATTTATTTTATTTAGTTAATTTTTCTCACAGTCATACTCTACTCTTTTTTTTTCCCCCCAAAAAAATCAGTCATACCTGCCATCACAAACACCCAATGGATTGACAAGGTTAAGGGATGAAGAGCTCATCTCTTTGAGAGGCAGTGGACAAGGAGAGCGCCAACCCTATGATAGAATATATGATTATGATGTGTACAATGATCTTGGAGACCCTGATAACAATCCAGAGTTGCACGACCTGTGCTTGGTGGCCAAGAGCACCCTTATCCTAGGCGTTGCAGAACAGGACGCCCTCACTGTACAACAGGTAGATAATGAAAAATGTTAAAGAAATGAAGAGCTGACAGAATACTGATAAAAATTAACAGTAAATTAAAACGGGTCTCTTTTATCGATTGTTTTTTATCACCATTTTGTCAGATTCATTACAGCATATTTTCATTTAGTCCCTAAGCTTTGGAAAGATACCCAACTAGTCTCTGTATTTCGAAAATTGCTCAAATCATTTCTCCTTAGTGTTATTACTTCCATAATTATAAGATAGAAATTTTAAGTGTAAAACCAAATTTTTTTATCACATATGTTAGCATTAAAACAACTTAATATGACATGCATGTCACAAGTTTAGAGTATAGAGAAAGAACTTTTGGGTAATTTGAAAATACACGATCCAACAGAAGATTTGGCTCGAACCTTACAAGCTAGAGGAGCATTTGCCAGATTTGATTAATTTGTATTACTGTACAGATCCAGAGTCAGAGACAAGGAGCGATAGCAACTACGTACCAAGGGATGAAGCATTCTCGAGGATAAAGCAAGCAACATTTTCCGCCAAGACATTATACTCGTTGTTGCATGGATTGATACCGGCCATAAAAGCTGCATTTGGTGTAAATAAAGATCTAGGTTTTCCATACTTTACGGCCGTAGACACTCTCTTCAACCAAGGAATTGCATTGCCTCCACAAGAGCAAGAAGAATTTTGGGGAAGAAATCTTCCAGAATTGATTCAGTTAGCTAAACATATTTTGAAGTTTGCAACAATGGAGAGTACTGAGAATTAAACTAGTTTTCGTTCATGTAACATCAAGCATATATAATGCGTACACATTTATGTTTTATTGCATATATTTGATTGCAGGACACCAGTTCTTTTGGTTTAGGGATGAGGAATTTGGAAGGCAGACTCTAGCTGGTCTCAACCCATGCGCCATACAGTTGGTCACGGTATGATACATAATAGCTAATGTCGAATTCCAATGTTAGTAGTTTATAAAGTACGATACTCCGAGTTTTCTGTTTTAATAGATTGGTCTGCTTAATGTAGCTTAGCTCGCCATGAATGTGATTTGCGCCCGATTTCTCTTGAGATTGATTAATGATAAGGGGTAATGGTTGGTGTTTACCGTGGGTGGAATTGCCTCATCCCATCCAAACCTCTATATTAGGTTGAAATGATTCTTCCCATTTCCTTCTTTGCATGAACCAACATCTCCTTAGGGAACATATGACTAGTTAATAAGAGTATACTACAGAGTCCAGAAGGGGTTGATTTTTTTCAATTTATCTCCAATGTCCATTACAATAAAAACTCTAGACTCATGGTCAAAAGTCAGCTAATGACTCGAGAATTTTCGCAAATTATATACTTAGCCTAAAAGCTATTCACAGCATAAGTGAATCGAATTAAGTAAAATTGCTTTGAATGATGCAGAAATGGCCACTAGAAAGTACACTCGACCCTGCAATCTATGGTCCACCAGAATCAGCAATCACTACAGAAAGGGTTGAGAAACTAATGGGAGGCGACATAACTGTTGCTGAGGTATGCATATATAATTTTAAAAACAGGAAAAACATAAGAACAACAACATTTGTTTCTCTTTAATTAATTTGTAAACTAAACTTGTAAACTTTCGTTTTTATGAAGGCTATACAACAAAAGAAGTTGTTCATCTTAGACTACAATGACCTATTACTACCATATGTGGAAATGGTGAGACAGCTTGAAGGCACAACGTTGTATGGATCTCGCACACTATTCTTCTTGACCTCGGAAGGCACATTGAGACCATTGGTCATTGAGCTTACTCGGCCGCCAATGAACGGTCAGCCACAGTGGAAACAAGCGTTTCAGCCCAGTTGGCAATCTACAGAAAGCTGGCTTTGGAGGTTAGCCAAAGCTCATGTCCTTGCTCATGATTCCGGTTATCACCAGCTCGTTAGTCATTGGTACGTTGTTACCCTTTTTCAATTTTTTCTGCAGCTTCGACATTTTAAAAAAAAAGGATTATTTGACAAACTGCATTCACATTGGCAGGTTAAGAACTCATGCTTGCACAGAACCTTACGTAATTGCTACCAATCGGCATCTCAGCGCGATGCATCCAATATGTACATTGCTGAAACCTCATCTGCGGTACACAATGGAGATTAATACTTTAGCTCGAGAATCGCTTATTAATGCTGGTGGAACAATTGAAAGCGCATTCTCACCTTTAAAAATACTCTATAGAGCTTAGCTCTGCTGTCTATGACCAGCTATGGCGATTTGACTATGAAGCATTGCCGAAAGACCTAATTAAAAGGTAAGTCATATAAGTCTAATGCTTATGTGAATTACCTTATTTTTGTCTGTGTTCGGATAAATTTTTCTTTTTAAATATGATTGCTCTTTTCCATTTCTTCAAAGGTGTGTCCTTATCACACAAGTTATCTGAATTTAAGTTTTTTTCCTTTTGGCTACCTAGAGGAATGGCTGTTGATGATCCAACTGCTCCAAATGGCCTAAAGCTTACAATTGAAGACTATCCTTATGCCAATGATGGTCTCAATCTTTGGTTCGCCCTAAAAAAATGGGTAACTGACTATGTGAATCACTACTATCATGATTAGAGCTGGCAAAACGGGTCATCGGGTCGTGTTTGTGTCGTGTCAAATTTAGGTCGACCCAAACCCGACCCATTTAATAATCGTGTCAAAATATTGAGACCCAAACCCGACACGGAAAAATAATCGAGTTACCCAATAACCCGCTTAATATCTATATATTGAACAAAAGTTACATCAAATATTTACACATTGTCATACATACGTATGCACATACATACATACATACATAATTTATCGATATTATAAAATATATATATCTACTAAAATATTACACACACTATTGAGGTTTTAATTATATATATGTAAATAATATTATATATCAATATTATAAAATATACATGTCTACCAGTATTTTATACATTTACACTATTAAAGCTTTAAATGTATTTAAAATTTTATAAATAAAATATTGTGTCTATATTCATCCTTTTAAAGAATAAAAATAATAAAGAAAATAATCTCTAATATTTGAGTTTTGATGACAAGAATCTGTAAATTATTTTAAAATAGAAAATATAATCGGGTCATTGATCGGGTAAATGGGTCAAGAATTTTAATCCTAACCCGACACGGAAAAAAATCATGTTGACCCGGACCCGACCCATTTAATAATCGTGTTAAATTCGACGACCCATACCCATTTATTGGTATCGTGTTCGTGTCGGGTAATCGGATCGTGTTAAATTTTGCCAGCTCTAATCATGATCAAAGCCTTGTACAGTCTGATAAAGAGCTCCAAGCTTGGTGGACTGAAATTCGAACTGTAGGACACGCCGACAAAAAGGATGAACCATGGTGGCCTGCCCTGAAAACCTCAGAAGATTTAATTGAGATAATCACGACTATCGTGTGGGTCGCATCTGGTCATCATGCAGCTGTAAACTTTGGGCAATATGCATATGCAGGCTATGTCCCTAACAGGCCAAGTATTGCAAGAACCAACATGCCCACTGAGGAACCAATATCCGAAAAGGACATGAAATTCTTCCTTGAAAACCCTCAAGCTGTACTTTTGAGGAGCTTCCCCACCCAGCTGCAAGCTATTCAAGTTATGGCTGTTCTTGACGTGCTATCGACCCATTCCCCTGATGAGGAGTATTTAGGAAATCAAATGGAGCCGGCATGGGGTAAAGATCCAACTATTTTTGCTGCATTTGAAAGGTTTAGTGGTCGAATAATGGAGCTTGAAGGGATTATCGATGAAAGGAATGCAGACATGAAATTGAAGAATAGAAACGGAGCTGGAGTGGTGCCTTATGAGCTTTTGAAGCCATTTTCGGGACGTGGTGTGACTGAAAAAGGAGTTCCATACAGCATATCTATTTAGAGTTCTAAAAGCTCCTCCTTGCGGATAATCGCAAGTACTATTGTCCCAATAAGAAATTATTATATAAGAAATGAGATGTTATATTTTTCTAAATTTTAGTATTTTGTTTCCATATATAAGCGCTTCTACGTACTTTTATGTTCTCGGTAGTGTCTGATTTGCCACTTGAACTCTCTTCAATGTTGGAATTCCTCTTTTCTTTTTCTCTCTCGATGAGATCAAAAGAAAGAACATTGTTACATGTATGTTCTTAATATGGTTTATAAATATGCTACATGTATGATCATTAAATTAATATATGTACTGTTGTTTGTGAAAGCAAATCCAGAAAACCAAAACGGCAGAAGACTTTGCGTTTAGAAGTTGGAAACACTTAAACTCAAACGGCACAGGATCCTGCATTTTGATGTGTACAAGAATTACACTTCTGAACGACGCATGGAGTTGTCGTTTAGATTTAAATGATGCACGCATATGTCACGTGCTTGAGCTCAGCTTGCAAAGTTCGTTATTTGTCGTTAGAAGCACGAGGAACTCACGTGAGGTGCTGGAGATTTTCTGGGTTCGTTAACTGAAGCTGTTATGGAACAGCTGAGGTGGAAGCAATTGGTTGGAGAGCGGAGAGAGCTGAAGAGAGAGAAGGAAGCTGTTTATATAAAGCTAGTTGTGACCCTTCTTGGAAAATCAATGCATTACTCTGTAATTCATCTCAAGGAAATCAATAAAGCTGCGTTATTTCCCTCCCGTGGATGTAAGTTAGAGAAATCTAGCTGAACCACGTTAAGATTCTTTTGTTCTTTCGATTATGTTACTTCTGTTGATTCTTTAGTCATATTATTTTAATCATCTAGTTCCAGAGTATCATCTTAGTCGTAACTTTTCAGTTAAGCATCTTGCTGCATCTTGTTCTTTTAGCTTGAGGTCTTGGGGCAGAGTCTTGGGTTGTTTTTATCAGTCTATAGCACCTGGGATTCTACAATTGGTATCAGAGCTGGATCTACAACCAAAGACAAGTATGGTTTCAACCAAGATCGATCTTGAGAAGTTTACTGGCAAGAATGATTTCAACATGTGGAAGGTGAAGATGGAGGCCTTGCTGATAACACAGGGATTAGGAGATGCACTTGAACCTATCACCAAGAAGGAAGGGAAAGAAGAATCATCCTCCAAGACACCTGAAATGGCAGCAGAGATAGACAAAAAGGCCAGAAGCACCATCATATTGAGCCTTGGTGATTCAGTGATAAGGGAGGTTGCCAAGGAGAAGACTGTTGCAAACCTATGGGCCAAATTAGAAAAGATTTATATGACTAAATCTTTAGCTAATAGGCTGTATATCAAAAGAAGGATGTTCACACTGAAGATGGCTGAAGGGTCCTCTCTGGATGATCATATTGATGAATTCAATCAAGTGTGTGACACACTTGAAACCATTGATGGGGGGCTGGATGATGAAGGGAAGGCATTGCTTCTGGTGAGCTCTCTACCTCAGTCTTATTCAAATCTTGTGGATGCCCTTATGTATGGAAGATCAACCTTATCATTAGATGAGGTTAAGGCTGCCTTGAATACTAGAGGGCTACAAGAAAAATCTGGAAATATGATGCACGCTGAAGGGTTATCAGTTAAGGGTAAGTTTAACAAAAATGATGGAAAGAAGAAGAAACAAAAGCAAGATAAGTCCAAATCACAAAACAAGAAGTGCTTTCATTGTAACAAAGAAGGCCACTTCAAGAGAGACTGTCAAGAACTAAAGAACAAAAATAAAGAAAGAAATGGTGATGCAGCTACTGTGGAGGAAGAAGGCTATGAATCTGCTGGTGTATGTGTGGCTACAGAGGATCTCCAGAGAGGTAAATGGATACTAGATTCTGTTAGCCTAAAGGGCTATACATAATGTAATTTTGATGATAACAAACATATGTATTGAGTGATTTAATAAATATTATATTTCACATTTTTACTAGTTTTTGAAGGATAATATTTATACAAGTAAATCAAGTGAAATCAAGATTGAAGACACTCAACGGACAATGGCGACATCAAGAATAGTTTAGAGCTCAACGAACAAATTAGTGCAATAAATTCTTGTAAAGCCGGTATGATTTAATTGATGTTTGATTTAGCATTTGAGAAGCTCAAGAAATTAATTTAATTAAATAATTTTCATAAACTAAAAGTTTTTGTTTTTATAAAGAAAAGTATTTTGTGAATTTAAGTAATTTGGACTTAAATGCTAAGATTTGAAATCTTTGATTTTAATAAGTATTAAATTTCGGAGTTGGACGTTTTTACAAACATTTGAAATGTTTTGGGCCATACTATAATTTATGAATATTTTGGACTAAAGTGAAAGATTTTGAGAACTTTAAAAAATATAGGTATTATGTTGAAAAGGACCTTTGTGTGAAACAAGAAAATCTTTGGGGCCATATCATAATTTCAGAAAGTTTGAGAAAGACATCTATTTTTATGAAGTTCTGAAATTGGACCTATTTGCAAAGTTTTCTGACGTTTTGGGCCATAGTATAATTATAGAAAGTTTTGGGCTAAAGTGTAATTTTAGTGAACAGTAGTACTGTAGCAAAATTCAAAAATAACGGTAATATTACTGTTCCTGAGCGGCTAGCCGGATAATCAAGCGGCTAACCGCTTGAGCGCTGGAATTTGCCTATAACGGCTAGTTTTTGGGCTTTCACTATAAAAACTCAACTCAAACTTCATTTTAAGAACTAACACAAGCAAATATAAGATCATATAACATATATTGAGCTTCCATTTCGTAAATCATCATTTGTTGAATCATCATTGAGCTATAATTTGTTATTCACTCTTAAAGAGAGTTTTATTGTTGTGAATTTCATTTCTCATCAATTTGTGAGTGTACAAGTGTGGGAAACACTTGGGGTGAAGAGATTGGGGATATAATCTCTTGTTGTAAAGGTTCATTGACACCTTGGAAGTCAATTGTAAACATTTGAAGCCTTGGGAGGCTTGGATAGTGAAATCCTCAAGCCGGGTGAGCTTGGAGGCGTGGACGTAGGCGGGGATAGCCGAACCACGTAAAAATCCTTGTGTTCGTTTTCTCTTCCCTTACTCTTTTAATATTGTACTTGATTGACTTTATTGTTTTTGATTTGATTAAGGCGGTAGATTAAATTGTTGTGCGAATTGTATTGCATAAAATTTAAAATCCCAATTCACCCCCCCTCTTGGGTTGCATAACTTGCATTTCAGATTCTGGTTGCACATTTCATATGTGCCCATTTAAAACTTACTTCTCTAATTACCATGATTTAGATGGGGGGAAAGTAATGATGGGTAACAATGCTGTATGTAAAGTCATAGGCATGGGAAATGTGAGTCTTAGGCTTCATGATGGGACAATTTGGGAACTTAGAGAGGTCAGATATGTTCCTGATCTAAAGAGAAACTTAATCTCACTAGGTTTGATAGATCATAATGGGTTTAATGTTAAGCTTGAATCTGGTAGATTGTTTATCATGAAGGGGTCTAAGATAGTGATGAGAGGATTAAAAAGAAATGGAGTATATGTCCTAGATGGTGAGGCAATTACAGGAACAACAGATGTAATTGTTGGCACTGGTGGGGAAAGCACCAGGCTGTGGCACCTAAGATTGGGGCATATGAGTGTTAAAGGGTTAAAAGAACTTGAGAAACAAGGGGTTCTAGGGAAGGATAAAATAGAAGAGTTAGATTTTTGTGAAGATTGTGTATTTGGGAAGTCCACAAGACACAGCTTCAAACACTCAACCAGTAAATCTATTGGCATCCTAGACTACATACACTCTGATCTCTGGGGACCTGCACAGACAAGCTCATTAGGTGGAAACAACTATTTTTTGTCAATAATTGATGATTACTCAAGAAGGGTTTGGGTTTATGTACTGAAGCACAAAGATCAAGTCTTTAACAAGTTTAAAGAATGGAAAACCTTAGTTGAGAATCAGACAGGAAAGAAGGTTAAAAAATTAAGAACAGATAATGGACTTGAGTTCTGCAATCAGCAATTTAACAGCTACTGTGCAAATGAGGGGATATCAAGGCACAAAACAGTGAGGTTAACACCTCAGCAGAATGGATTGGCAGAAAGGATGAACAGGACCCTAATGGATAAGGTGAGGTGCATGCTGGTGCAAGCAAAGCTACCAAAGGGCCTCTGGGCAGAAACCTTATTAACAGCAAGCTACCTGGTGAATTTGAGTCCCTCTGCTGCTCTAAATTTCAAGACTCCATTTGAAATGTGGCATGGAAAACCAGCAAGCTATGTCAATCTTAAAGTGTTTGGATGCCCTGCTTATGCACATATCAATCAAGGAAAGTTAGCACCCAGGGCTCTTAAAGGTCAGTTCCTAGGCTATCCTGATGGAGTTAAAGGATACAAACTATGGTGCACTGATCTAGAACCTCCAAGGTGTATAATAAGCAGAGATGTGGCATTTAATGAGAAGGTTGTGTTGGAAGTCAGAAAGGATGCTGGGTTGAAAATGCACTTGTTTACTGCTGTGTATAAACTTGCTGCTCTTAAGGCTGAAAGAACTTCTCTCAAATGTTGTAAATGTAACTCGTGACTGGTGCTATATATAAGTATATCATCGAAGTAAACAACCACAAACTTTCCAATGAAAGGGCGAAGAACATGATTCATGACTCGCATAAAAGTACTCAGAGCATTGGATAAGCCAAACGGCATTACCAACCACTTGTATAACCCTTCGCGAATTTTAAAAGCTGTTTTCCATTCATTTCCAAGCCGTATTCGAATTTGATGGTAGCCACTCTTCAAATCAAGTTTGGTAAAAATTGTTGCTCCACTGAGTTGATCTAACAAGTCATCTAATCGAGGGATTGGAAAATGATATCAAACTGTAATTTTATTGATAGCTCGACTGTCCACGCACATCCTCCAAGAACCATCTTTCTTTGGAGTCAATAAAGCAGGAACTGCACAGGGACTAAGACTTTCACGAATAAATCCCTTTTCTAATAACTCTTCCACTTGGCACCTTAATTCTTCATGTTCTGTAGGACTCATACGATAATGAGGTCGATTTGGTAATGTAGAACCTGGTACCAAATCAATTTGGTGTTGTATATCCCGAAGAGGTGGTAAACCCTGTGGTAGCTCATTAGGGAATAAATCTTGAAATTCTGCCAGAATAGGTGTCACAGCTTCAGGAATCTTAGAATCACCGTTACTCTCTTTTCCCAATAAAATGTAGACTCTCTTTGTCTCTGATACAACATCTATAAATTGCTTCTTGCCTAACAAATAATTACCCAAGTCTTGCTGGAGAGTAAACTCCTTGTTAGGTAGGAGAACGATCTTGGTATTGTTAAACATAAAGCTGTAGGTGTTTCTCTTCCCATCATGTACTACGTTTCGATCATATTGCCAAGGTCTACCCAGTAATAGATGACAAGCATCCATAGCCACAACATCACACCAAATTTTGTCTTTATAAATTGAACTAATGGATAAGGAAACTAAGCAACGTTTCGATACTGTCACTTGATTTCCCTTCTTCAGCCATGTGAGCTTGTATGGAGTTTGATGAGGTTCTGTCTTTAAATTTAGCTTTGTTATGGCTTCTTCCGAAATGACATTCTCGCAACTGCCTGAGTCTATGACCATACGACATACTTTACCCCCGATTGTGCAAGTAGTCTGAAAGATATTTTGTCGTAGCCACTTGTCTTTGTCTTGACCTTTAGGAGTGAAGAATGCACGGTTCACGATCAACATTGGCCCGCTATCACCATGTTCTTCAACAGATTGAGCGCTACCACTACTATCAAAAGTTGGCTTTACAGCGAACTCTTCAGTTTCTTCCTCCTGGTAGTCTTCACTTTCCTCTGTGCCTACGAATAAGCATTTACCATATTTTCCTCCCCTTTTACATTCTGTCATTCGGTGCCCATTTTCTCCGCAATTAAAACAGCGTAATCCCGAACCCGAGGATTGAGTTTTGCTGCTTTGACCGATTTCACTAGGTTTACTAGTTTTATTTGGAGGATTTGGAGGTGTGAAATTACGAAATTGGGAAGTCGGGTTTGAATTATCACAAACAATACTTTGAGCACCCCGAAAGCTTGAGTCATTAGTACGTCAACTAAATTGATTCTCCAACTGCAAGGCTTGTTGGTGTGCCTCTGAAACAGAGTATGGGTCAAGTGAATTTAATTGGTCTTGAAATTGAGATCGTAGGCCTCTAATGTAGCGGGAAACTTGTTGTTCTGTTGTCTCTGTCAAGTCATTGCGTGCCACCAACCAATGGAATTCTGTAGTGTAATCATCCACTGATCGATTACCTTGCCTTAAATTCTGTAGCTGTTGGTATAACAGTTTGGCGTAATTATGAGGCAAGAATGTTCCACGCAAGTGCTTCTTGAACTTTTCCCAAGAATCAATCTTCTTTTTGCCTTGCCTAATCCTTGTGAGCTTAGTTTGTTGCCATCAAGCTGCTGCTCTTCCACGAAATCGAGTTGCAGCAAGCGAAACTAGTTTATTTTCAAGAACTTCTTTGTATTCGAAAACTTCCTCAATGGCGTTAATCCAGTCTAATAATTCTTCAGGTCGGCCACTTCCTTGAAATTCGGGAATGTCAATTCTCAACCCAGATTCCCATCTTCTGTCATCAATAGACTCAGTTCTAGGTCGACGCCCAGAGAATGGGTTAGCAAAGCTTCCACTTGATTTGTCTTCACGTTCTGGAGTACAATGGCGTTCGTCAAGTAACTCTGCTATTCGTGCCATTTGTGCAGCTAATATATCATTTCTGGCTGTCATATTAGCCAGAGATTCATCTTTCGAAACATCTTCTTGATTGTAAGTTGTAGTATGAGCATCACGAGCTTTTCTTGGAGGCATTTTTTTCAAATTCGAGTTTAAAAAGGTAGTGGGGTTAAACTGAAAGTAAATAAAAATTTTAGGCCGAAACTATAATTAAGCAAAAAGTTTTAGATTGCCGATGATGATGGTCAGAAATCGAGTAAGGGTGGGTGGATTTGAAAGATTTTGGGTTGGTAAGATGGTGGTGGTGGTTTGTCTGAAAAAGTGGTGTTTTTTTTTTGTTTTTTTGTTTTTATTTTAAACTAAACGGAAAAAAACAAAAAGGAGAAAGGAAAACGTTTGGTGGTAGATGGGATTAGATGAGTAATACCAGGTTTTGTCTCTGATACCAAACTGATGCAGCGGAAGTTTAATGTTTAAAATATTCCATTGATTCTAGAGAATACCGGAACAAAAGAACAACTAAATTCACGTTGATTCAAAAGAATACCACGAATTTAGAGATTAAGACTTGTTGATTCCGCAGAATACCAAGAATTAACTGTTCAAATACTCACAAAGAGATATGAAAATTGAAATATTATTGAACTCCAAATTCTCTGCCCTCAAAAGCTACAAGAGGGAGCTATTTATAGTAGTAGTAATTATCCTAATTCATGAAGTAAAACAAAATCCTAAATTGAAAGGGAAACAAAATTCTAAATTAGAAAGGAATTTAAAAGTCTTAAACTTTAGTTAATAAGGAAACTAATTCTAGTATAATATGGATTCCTACTCTTCATCACCATCTCAGTTCACAGCCCACAAGACAACCATGTTATTAACTGAATTAGTAATCAAATTACTTGGTTTTCCCAATTCAATCATTTCAGACCGAGATCCAATATTCATGAGCCATTTTTGGCAAAAATTATTTGAATTGAGTGGCACCACCTTACGCCACAATACCACTTATCATCCACAAACCGACGACCAATCCGAGGTGGTAAACCGTGGCCTCGAGCAATATCTTCGAGCCTTCACTCAAGACAAACCTCAGTCTTGGTCAACCTTTTTGGGATGGGCCGAGTTTTGTTACAACACCAGTTATCATAGTAGCTTGCGAATGACACCTTTCCAGGCTCTTTATGGACGATTACCTCCTACCATTCCTAGCTATTCCAAGGGCTCTACTTCAATCCAAGCATTAGAAGACCTGCTGTTAGAAAGAGATGAATTATTGCATTGTTTGATAGCAAACTTACATAAAGCTCAGCACCGAATAGCACAAAAAGCTAACAAGCATCGAAGGGAATTGCAACTGCAGGTGGGTGACAAAGTGCTGGTACGCCTGCAAACTTATAGGCAATCAACTATTGCCAACCGCACTTCTTACAAGATGGCAAAGCACTACTATGGGCCATTTTGGATATTGGAGCGGATTGGTTCTGTTGCTTATAAATTAGAATTGCCCATTGGCAGCAAAATTCACCATGTTTTCCATATATCCTTACTCAAACCTTATGTTGGGGATTCTCATGTTAATATTCAATCACTACCACCTATAAGTGTGAACAACAAGCCCCTTTATTCTCCTATAGTTATTTGTGCTGAGCACTCAGTACTTAAACAAGGGAAAGAGCTTCGTCAAGTTTTGGTGCAATGGTTTGATTGTGCCCCCGAAAATTCTACTTAGGAGGCTTATGATGAGTTCTGCAAGTTATATCTCGAGCTTCACCTTGAGGACAAGGTAAATTCTCAAGGGATGAGGAATGATACAACCTTGCCCGAGAGTAATGACAAGTCAGCACTTGAAACAGAGGAAGAAGCCCAGCTGGTCGAGGAGCACATAAAAGGTCCAGCTCGTATGCGCAGGGCACCAACATACCTCAAAGATTACATTTACCTAAGGAATATTCAAGAAGGCACAAGAGAGTGGGAAAGATGGCAACTGTGATTTTGTTAGTTTATTGTGACTATTTTTTTAAGAATCATTACGTTGTTGGTTAGTTACACGTGTAATGTTGAGGGGTAAAAGATATATGTACAGGGGAACACGTCATACAAAGCAATGGAATGGCAAATATTTCTTCTTCTTCTCTCTCCGCCTCTCCTGCAATCTATGTTTCTCAATTAATTTCAATTTTTTTTGCTTCTTTTGCTGGAGTCAACACTTACTCGAAAAGTGTAGATCTATGATATAAACTTAGAGTTGCAGAGTTGTATCAGTAGCACTAATATTACAGCTTTATACAAGGAATTAATATAGAAACTATACGAAATAGATACACAGTATATGTATAAACAAATTCACCACTTTTTTAAGATAACAAATGATGTGAGCTTCTTTTTCTTTGAGAGCGTCAAAAGCAATTTCATTATGGAATTATGGAGAGCCATGAAACAAAACTTCAAGTAGTATGGGTGTTGATCCATTGCACTAACGTCCCATCTAAATTTACAATACAACCATTGAATTATTAATAAGAATGTGTGTGTATTAAATGTTAACTATAGATATTTATAAATGTAAATGTGTTAAACAAAATCTTAAAGAGATCAACTCTGGTCAGGTTCTAAATTTTCATTTTTTCCCCAAAATATAGAGAGATAATTAGATTTCACCACTCTCCCCTAATGAGGCTCAAACTCACGAACTTGGCCTTAGGGATGCTATGCTCATGCACCTTGAGCTGGGCCTTCCCCTCATATTGTATTAAAATATATTTTTAAAAGAAGTAGATGCATGGGTGAGTAAAGCCCAAATTAATATTTTTAATCTCCTATCTTTCGTAGAATTTGAACTCGGTTAGCTACTCAAAAACTGCTCACTCCGGCCCCCGGAAGCACTAAATTTAGATTTACGATAATGAAGAAATTGATAAAATTCAAGTTTACTGACCTCTCAACGGAATTTGCGAATAGCTTGAGTTCATCCAAGGTACCATAAACATCATAAGCATCATCAATCGACGTTATTAATGCACTGACTTTTGTCGACATCCTCCTAAAATATCCAAATTGAGGCTCCGATGTCACCCCCACCGTCCAGAGGAAATTCTCCATCAACCTGTCCCTTGCAAAATTCAACTTGTTTCCAAAGCCAACGTATTCCCACCATCTTATAATTTATATACATTGAGGAGGATCAATTGATAATAATCATTTATTTGACATATTAAAACTTGTTCCACAACAATGACCAAATAAACATCTTACTCGGATACAGACTCCAGGTCTTCCTGGTGTTTTGCTTGCACCATGTTGAAGTCCAGCTTAGCAAGCTCGAGCAAGACATGATTCATGTCTGGTCCACTTTCGTATGCATCAATAAACCACCTTGTCTCCATCCTCTGCATCCTCCAATGTAGTGGAAGCTCCAACGCATGGTTCACAAGTGTTAAAATATATGGATCCTTGCTGTGCTTGATGTATTCTTTGAGGTAGGTAGTTGTGAAATTTCTAATTTCATAGAAGATGTTTTCTCCTTCTACCAAAAGGTATGCTGCTTCATACATAGATAAAATTCCTTTCCAGTCGTCACTACACAGCAATGACTTAAAGTATCCACTCTCATCCAAATAACTGCAGAATGTTTCTACAAACGTATACACATTTAACTCATGATATATGTTCACAAGCTCTTCAATGAATCAATACCAATAGGGTGGCATTATTTAACTCAAAAAATTATTCTAAACGCTTTTATTTTAATAGAATAACTTATTACAAAGCTACCCATTATCTTATGCTTTAAATTTTAAATTTTAGTAAATGATTGTACAGTTTACAGAAATGTACCACCCATATCAAAACTGAAACGACCTGCCCCGCAACTCCCCAGGGCGAGTCTATCTAAACTTGTAAAATCGAAACTATTCTATAAAAATTTCGGCAGAGTCTCCCTTAAAAATAAAACATATCCAATCCTGCAATTTACAAATCAATACTCCCAAAATAATTCAATATCCAACCATCCTCCATAATCAACTTCTCAAATCAACATATCCATATCATCCTAATATTAAATTACATCGATTACATAAAATAATAAAATAACACAACTCGCAAAAAAATCCCAAATATAATACTAATTAAAATCCACGACTCCTAGCACCATCACGTGGCCACAATATCACACTAACGTTCGCTACTGGGTTGACTGATGTACCTGTAACTCTCCTGTGGGGGGGAAAAATATAAAATAATAAAAGAGGGGTGAGTATAAAACTCAGTGAGCTCAGTGAGTGGATAGTAGTTACTGACAATTTAATAAATTTATTTAAAATGATTTAATCTTTCTCAAATCAATTTCTCAAATCGTTTCTCAAACCAATTTCAATTTCTCAAAATATCATAAGAACTTGCTCAAACTCATTTAATGCAAATTAGTTCATTGAAACACTATAATACATATATTCGCATAAAATCGATGGAATCATATAATACTCATCATATCAAATACTGAAGACTAAAAACTGTCATCAAACCAGTACCCAAGGGATAATCTGATCATATCCGGACCTCGACGGACGGGCAATGACGTACTATCTGGGTAGCGTCACGCCCCGGAGCTACAACAGATAGATGGGGACGATCTCATCTCATATCTCATATATCTGTACTGTGCATGCATAAGCCCCCAAAAGGCAAAAGCGCCCGAACACACGGCCCAAAGCCTCTATGTGTGTCCCGACAGGCCCCAAAGGCCTCTATCTCATCTTATCTGTATCTCTTGTCTGTATCTCTTTTCTCATCTCATATTATCTGTTTCTCTGTATCTGGAGGGAAGGTATTGTCTAATGATTTCAAAAATAACATATACATAAACATAGAATCTCATCTGAAATCTCATTTTCTTTCTATTCAACATATCTCAAAATCTGCTCAATTCTAATATCATGCCTTTACTCAAAAACGCTAATAAAATCATTAATCAAACTCATTCTCAATAACAATAAAGACCAACACATAGATAAAAATTAATTTACCGGAAAATCATTTAATCGAAGCATTAAATACTTATCATAAAATCAGCATATACTATGAAAATAGGTTTTGTATATTCCACTCACAGTGATGATGTCTAGACTCGGTATCAACAACGTCCGCGGGTTGATTCTCGTTCGCGGATGCGAATCCTCCTAATCACGGAAACACTATAATTATTCTCCGTAAATAGAAATACAACCAATTTAATATAATAAATCTCGAATCAAATCTCTATTAACGATAAACTATTCCCGCATGAGTAAAATTACCAAAATGCCCCTACATGCCAAAATTACCAAAATACCCCCAACATCAATATTTTACCAACTTATCCTCAAACTTCATTATTTTACCAAATTATCCTCATATTCGTCAATTACCATATTGTCCTCAATTCAGATTACATAAATTAATCACATTGTCCGAAATTATAAAATTACCCTCGGGGCATAAAATTACCGAAATGTCCTTAACGTCTTAAATTACCGAATTGCCCTCGAAATCAAAAATTACTTCATTGCCCTCACTCAAAATTACCAAAATGTCCACTAATTACATAAAATTACAAATTCACCCCAAAGTTTCATGAATTTACCGAATTGCCCCTGCCGGTCAACGATGACGGGGAGCTTAGGTCAGCTAGTTCCGACCTCGGTGAGTGCAATGGTGCCGGCGGTGTCCTCCCACGCGCGGCGGCAACGGCGGATCGAAGCTCCAAAAAAATCTGAAACTTTCCGGTGGTCGTTTGACGATTTTCCAGCATCCCTGGTGGTCGTGGTTGGTAAGAAATTGTTGCTGGAGATGTGAGGAACCAGTTCCAAGTGGTGGCGCGTCACAAACCCGGCGGAATCAACGGCGACGAAAAAGGATCTTGGCCGCGACTTTCGAGCTCAAATCGCCGGCGTTTTGGTCGGTGTTCGGCGACGAGGACCACGGGGATACGACGGTCGGCTTCCAAGCTTCAGATCGGTACCAAGCACGACCGGTAAGGTGGCCGGAATTAGGAGATCCGTTTGGGTCAATATCGCGGGTCCGGTTCGGGTTTTCGGGTCAACGGGTCAAAATTCCTCTCTCTCTCTCTCTCTCTTTCACGGGTTCTCTCACTTTGTTTTTGAATTCAAAAACAGTTCCCCTTCACCAATTATACAATCCGACCCCTTTTTTTGTTTTTTTTTTAAGCTTAATACAAATTAAGCTCAATTCGGACCCGTGATGAAAATAAAATCCGACCATCGGCGCGTGTAATCGCGCTCAATTTATTTCAATAAATTGTCGCGACGAATTTAAAAATCATAAGCGAAGAGGAAAAATTAAATCGCACTTTTAATTAAGAAATCCGAAGTGCATATGTTACAATCCTCCCCCCTTATAAAAATTTCGTCCTCGAAATTTACACATATGTTGAGAACAAGTGAGGGTATTGAGCTCGCATTAAGTCTTCGCATTCCCAAGTAGCCTCTTCTCTTGTGTGATTCCTCCACAGCACTTTTACTAGCAGAATGGTTCTTGAACGCAAAACTTGGTGCTTCTGTTCTAGAATTTCCACGGGCTCTTCTTCATAACTCAAGTCTTCTTTCAACTCAATTGGTTGTCTCGACAACACATGACTAGGATCATACACATACTTCCGGAGCATCGAAACATGAAAGATGTCGTGGATTCTGGATAACTCAGGTGGTAGAGCTAATCAGTATGCCAACGGACCAATACGCTCCACAATCTCATATGGTCCAATGTAACGTGGACTCAACTTCCCGCGCTTACCAAATCGAAGTACCCCTTTCCAAGGAGATATCCGTATGAAAACCTTATCACCTACTTCAAACTCAAGTTCCCGCCTACGCTTATCTGCATAGCTCTTTTGTCTGCTCTGGGCTGCCTTTAATCTTTCCCGAATAAGTTGTATCTTCTCACTAGTATTTTGAACCAATTCGGGACCAAAAAGTTTCCGTTCTCCAACCTCATCCCAACATACGGGAGTTCTGCATTTCTTTCCATACAATGCCTCATAAGGTGCCATCTCGATGCTAGCTTGATAACTGTTATTATAAGCAAACTCCATCAAGGGTAAATAAATGTCCCAACTACTCTTAAACTCCAAAATGCAAGCTCGTAACATATCCTCCAGGGTTTGAATAGTACGCTCTGACTGACCATCAGTCTGTGGGTGAAAAACTGTATTGAAGTTCAGCTTGGTGCCTAAAGCCTTCTGCAAGCTTGTCCAGAACTTAGAAGTAAATCGGGAATCTCTATCTGAAACAATAGACACAGGTGCTCCGTGAAGTCGAACTATCTCAGCCACAAAAATATTCCCCAACTTGTCCATCGAATAAGTGGTCTTGAATGGTAAAAAGTGAGTAGATTTGGTAAGTCGATCAATAACTACCCATACACTATCATGACCACTCTGAGTACGTGGAAGTCCCGTTACAAAATCCATAGTGATGTGCTCCCATTTCCACTCGGGGATAGGAAGCGGCTGAGAAAACCCTGCAGGTCTCTGATGTTCAGCCTTAATCTGCTGACAAACTAAACACCGAGATACAAATTCGGCTATCTCTCTCTTCATACCTTGCCACCAGTAATGATCTCTCAAGGTACGGTACATCTTCGTACTACCCGGATGCATAGCATAAGCTGAACAATGAGCTTCTTCCATGATCTCCTTTTTCAACTCCTTAATGTCGGGTACGCAAAGTCGATTACCCATAACTAAAACTCCATCATCTCTCACCGCAAAATCAGTTCGTAGTCTTTTTGCACATCCTCTTTCAACTTCAGTAACTGCAAATCCTGATCTTGCATCTGATGAACTTTGTCGATCAAAGTCGGCCTTACTCGAAAATTAGCTATCAAAGCTCTGCAATTATCAACTTCTAATTCAACTTCCAAAGATCTCAGCTCAATCAATAACGGCATATACGTCCCTCGCAAGTGAGCTATAGAGCTAGAAGACTTCCTGCTTAGCGCATCAGCTACCACATTCGCTTTGCCCGGATGAAAATCAATAGTACAATCATAGTCTTTAATCAGCTCAATCCATCTCCTCTGTCTCAAATTCAACTCTATGGGAGTAAACAAATACTTCAAGCTCTTATGATCGGTGAAAATCTGACATGTTGCTCCATACAAGTAATGCCTCCATATCTTGAGGCAAA
>NW_006262688.1:5403339-5417691 GCF_000493195.1 Citrus x clementina | reverse complement strand
TGCTTCTTAAGTTGTCTTGAAGCATAAGCCACTACCTTCCCATGCTGCATTAGCACACAACCCAATCCTTGCCTGGATGCATCACTGTATACTACAAACCCTTCATTACCCGATGGAAGTGTAAGAACTGGTGCTGAAGTAAGACATGCCTTGAGTTCTTGAAAACTCTTTTCACAATCATCATCCCACTGGAACTTAGCATTCTTTCTGGTTAACCTTGTCAGAGGAATAGCAATCTTGGAGAATCCTTCCACAAATCTCCGATAATAGCCAACTAATCCAAGGAAACTTCGAACTTCAGTCACATTTGTAGGCCGTTCCCAATTTACAACTGCTTCGATCTTTTGAGGATCAACATAAATTCCTTCAGCTGATATCACATGGCCTAGAAATACTACTTTATCCAACCAGAACTCACACTTGCTGAACTTAGCGTACAATTTCTTTTGTCTTAAAGTCTGTAAAACAGTCCGCAAGTGCTCCTCATGTTCTTCCTGACTCCGAGAATACACTAAAATATTGTCAATAAACACAATCACAAATCGATCCAGATAAGGGCGGAATACCCTATTCATAAGATCCATAAAAGCTGCTGGGGCATTAGTCAACCCAAATGGCATCACCAAAAACTCATAATGTCCATAACGAGTTCTGAATGCTGTTTTAGGAACATCGGCCTCTTTAATTCTAAGCTGATGATATCCCGAGCGCAAATCGATCTTAGAAAACACCTTTGCTCCCTGAAGTTGATCAAACAAGTCATCGATGCGCGAAAGTGGATATTTATTACGCACTGTAACTTTATTCAACTGCCTATAGTCAATGCAGAGTCTAAGAGTACCATCCTTTTTCTTAACAAACAACACCGGAGCTCCCCACGGAGATACACTAGGTCTAATAAACTCTTTATCCACCAATTCTTGCAGTTGAATCTTAAGTTCCTTTAATTCAGCTGGAGCCATCCTATATGGTGCTATAGATATAGGAGTCGTCCCAGGGACTAAATCAATAGAAAACTCAATCTCTCTATGAGGTGGCATCCCCGGAAGTTCATCTGGAAATACATCTGAAAACTCTTGGACTACTGGAATATCCTCCAATCTCAACTCCCGAACTCCAGTGACTATTACGTATGCCAGATAAGCCGAGCAACCTTTTCTTAGTAAGCGTCTTGCATCAATGACTGATATGACACATGAGGGTAAAACTCTACGCTCACCATAAAATTTCACCTCAATTTCTCCTGGCATGTTGAACACAACTTCTTTTTTAAAACAATCCACTGTAGCATGGTGAGACACAAGCCAATCCATGCCCAAAATAGCATCGAAATCTCGAATATCTAGAATAATCAAATTCGCCTTAAATTCATGCTCGCCCAATCGAATCATGTTATCTCGATACACCTTCTCGGCAAGCAGTGACCCTCCAGTAGGTGTACTAACAACTAAACCATAATCCAGCAATTCAGGCTCTCTCTCTAGATGCATACTAAATGTGCAAGAAACAAAAGAATGTGTGGATCCAGGATCAATAAGAATATGAGCATCATGGCCAAAGATAGATAATGTACCCAGAATAACTTCTGGTGTAGCATGAGCCTCCTGCTGTGTCAAGGCAAAAACTCGAGCCTGAGTACGAGGTCGACCAGGTTGACCTCTCTGACTTGGAAAAGTGGCCTGACTCCTCGATGTAGAACCCCCTGTCTGCATACCCCTCTAACCCTGAATTGGTCCAACATGAGATTGATATTGTGGGGCTGTCCCTCGAGCAGAACTGTCACCCTAAGATAAAGTAGGGCAGAATCTCTTAATATGTCCAGGTTGTCCACATAAATAACACACATTGTCTCCGATACGGCACTGGCCCTGATGGTTCCTACCACACGTAGGGGCAAGGAGTCTGCTGTATACTCCTACGGGGTCCTCCGCTATTCTTGTCATACTGCCCTTGAGTCCTAACGTTACTCCCCACTGAAGGCTGCGCCGAACTGTAACTGGCGGATTGTCTCTTATCTCCCCTGCTACTCATACTCTGATTCCTTTGCACACCAGCAGAGTAATTTGTATACGTGCCTCTCTTCGGCGGCCTGCTGCTCGAGCCACCCTCTGTCCAACTCTGGCTACATTTCTGCTTCAGAGCCTGAACTCTACGTCCCTCAGAGATACTGTGCTTTACTCTCTTAGCTGCCTCAACTACCTCAATGAACTCAGTGTACTGTGATGCCGTCACAGTCGTACGAATCTCAAATCGGAGACCCTCCTCAAAACGCTTACATCTCTCCCTCTCATCACCAACTGCTGAAATGACAAATCTAGAAAGATCCAAAAATTTCTTCTCATACTCTTCCACTGACATAGCTCCTTGAACCAATCGAAGGAATTCACTCCGTTTAATATCCTGATACACAGCCGGAAAATAATGATCATAGAATTCCTTACGAAAAATAGCCCATGTAAGCGCAGCATGCCTTTGGTATCTTCGCTATATTGTTTGCCACCAATGATAAGCCCTATCCTCGAGCAGAAAAGTGGCAAATGAAAGGCTATCCTCCTCTGAGCATCTCATCACATCAAAAATACGTTCTAACTTGATAAGCCACGACTCTGCCTCAGGTGGATCACCAGAACCATTAAAACTCTTTGCCCCTAAACTTCGAACACGCTCGACAGTGTTCACTTGATCGACATGCGGCTGAGCCTGATTCTGAACCACTGTAGTCACAATCTGAGCTAATCTATCAATGGACTGCTCAATGTTCGGAGCATTTCCTGGTGCCTGTTGCACAACCTCGTGCGTCGAAGACTCAACTATTCCCTCGTCAACGGGATCATTTTCCCCTGCAGGTACATCTCCTGGAGTCAACCCAGCTACTAGTCTAGTACGGCCACGACCACGTCCACGTCCGCGGCCACGTCTACTGCTACGACGAATCATGATGGTGCCTACAAAATATTAAGTCCGTCTTTAATAATCAAAACTTATTCTCTTTACGACAGTAAAGTCTACAGAATCTAAAACCATGCTCTGATACCAACTGAAACGACCTGCCCCGCAACTCCCCAGGGCGAGTCTATCTAAACTCGTAAAATCGAAACTATTCTATAAAAATTTCGGCAGAGTCTCCCTTAAAAATAAAACATATCCAATCCTGCAATTTACAAATCAACACTCCCAAAATAATTCAATATCCAACCATCCTCCATAATCAACTTCTCAAATCAACATATCCATTTCCAGCATCCCTGGTGGTCGTGGTTGGTCAGAAATTGTTGCTGGAGATGTGAGGAACCAGTTCCAAGTGGTGGCGCGTCACAAACCCGGCGGAATCAACGGCGACGGAAAAGGATCTTGGCCGCGACTTTCGAGCTCAAATCGGCGGCGTTCTGGTCGGTTTTCGGCGACGAAGACCACGGGGATACGACGGTCGGCTTCCAAGCTTCAGATCGGTACCAACCACGACCGGTAAGGTGGCCGGAATTAGGAGATCCGTTTGGGTCAATATTGCGGGTCCGGTTCGGGTTTTCGGGTCAACGGGTCAAAATTCCTCTCTCTCTCTCTCTCTCTTTCACGGGTTCTCTCACTTTGTTTTTTAATTAAAAAATAGTTCCCCTTCACCAATTATACAATCCAACCCTTTTTTTTTTTTAAGCTTAATACAAATTAAGCTCAATTCGGACCCGTAATGAAAATAAAATCCGACCATTGGTGCGTGTAATCGCGCTCAATTTATTTCAATAAATTTTCGTGACGAATTTAAAAATCATAAGCGAAGAGGAAAAATTAAATCGCACTCTTAATTAAGAAATCCGAAGTGCATATGTTACAAAAACTACAAGAATTTCAATTGAATACTTACTTGCAGTTGTGGCTGTATCATACCCATGTTGTCTAAGTAGTCTAAATTCAAGAGCCACGTCATATAAACTTTCTTGTTTCTGTAGATTGTTGTTTCTGTAAATCGCATTTCGTAATTTTTTAATTTCGTCTCCAAAGTGATATGATACTCCAAGTCTTTGCAAAGCGTCTCTGAGCTCAAACTGATGTAAAGGATCCATAACCACAGCTTTATCAAGCATCGCCCTCACATCTGCCTTGAGCTCTTCGATTCGTTTGGCATATGATTTTCCCTGCATGATCATATAATTAATAGACAATAAATCAACTTTTGGGGCAAGCACAAATAATTAAATCAACAGTAACTGAGTTATATACATACCCCATATTCACTTCTCAAAGATTGAATATACTAATAGTCCCATATTGAAGGCTTGTAACCGGCAGATTGTCTAATAATAGAACTTTGGGCAGAAACCAGGCATTGCACTTGAAAAGGAGTAAAATGACAGCTGCGGGGTAATCCAAGGGAGATATGATTTCTATGCAACAACTTGGTGAAACTGCATGAAGACAGTGAAAGCATGTGAAGAACCATTTTCAAGTCTAATTAATTGCTAGAAAGCAAGAAACAGAAAGTAGTATTTGAAGCAATTTGTGGTGTATATATAGAAGAATGCTACTTGAGGGACAAAAGTGCTGAAAGAACTAGGGCCGACAAAAATAAGGTGAAATCAGCGTCAGTTTATCCTATTTTTCAATTGAGTTAGTACAAACTAAATCGGTCTTAACATTGATTCTATTAGTGTCTATCAATTTTTTTATTTTTTTCCTGTTTGAACGTCATTGCTTATATGTATATTAGCAATGGGATACAAACTGATGTGTAAATATATTCTTGGTTAGATAAAAACATATAAATATGTAATTAATAAAGTAGGTAGTTATAGAAATCACCCAACCAATTATATATCAATACGTCAATTTATTACTCTTACTCTTTATTACAATGTCTAGTAAGATTAGAATTCTTTCAATCTTTAATTTGAATAAATATATTTATATACTGTTTGAGGGAAATACTCCGACGAGACCAGACGTGATGAGCAGATGTTTGATGGCAGAAGTCTGCGAGCAGGTGTGTCCTGTAAGAGCCAGGTAGTAGGGGAACAGGGGCAGGAATATCCTGCTCATCCACGAGCACGTCATCCGCGAGGCCAATTTCCTGTAAGAAGCATAAAGTCATTCCTGCTGTATTCTTGCTAAGGGTTTATTCGAGGAGACCCGGTCAACGACAGTTGGCGAGGCATGCTCTCCAGCCCG
Organism: Citrus x clementina; assembly: GCF_000493195.1. Taxonomy (NCBI): domain Eukaryota; kingdom Viridiplantae; phylum Streptophyta; class Magnoliopsida; order Sapindales; family Rutaceae; genus Citrus; species Citrus x clementina. The sequence goes on along the minus strand of NW_006262688.1, from coordinate 5,412,531 downwards.
AGAATCTAGGCACGAAGGCCACGCAACCACCCACGACTATGGAAATGGGGAATCCACGTTCGAGAGGTGGGAGGATAACGGGCGTAGACTGCGGAAAACTGGGATTCAGAGGAAGCCTATAAAAAGGTAGCCAACGAAGGTAAAAGGGTTAGCAATTTTGAGATTAGAAGAGAGATAAAAGCAATTCTAAAAGAGAGAAAACAACCTAACAGCCATAAGATTTGTGGCAAGCGCTCCCCGAACCTTCATATCTGACTTGAGCGTCGGAGGGTTTGCGCCGGGAAAACAACCGGCGTACTCTGACCTGTCTGTGTGCGCAGGAACCTCTGAAGAAGAAGCTTTACGAGGAGAGATCCTGGTCGTGGTGAAGTTGATCGAGCAGAGACCCTGGTCGTAGAACGAGGACAACCAGAATCTCGCATCAACATTTGGCGCCGTCTGTGGGGACCGGTACGAGAAGCCAATTTTTTGTTTCTATCAATTTTCATCTAGTGGAAGCAGATCAGAATGTTACAGTGCATAAATGAATGAGCTTGCTTAAACAATGAAGCAAAAACCTTAAATGATAGCACATTGAAGGCACACGTTTATAGAAATCAGAACAGGTCAGAAGTTAAATTTTTATTTACAAGCAATTTTTTCATAAAAATTTAATTATTTCTCTAAATCCTGCTATGTGAGATGAGGATGCCTTATATTCATTAAATTGATTGTGCTCATATTAGGGCTGACGGTATAACTTAGTTAACTTGATTTCTTGAAAGTTGCTCAATATGATAATGATTTAAGAAAAGAGAGCTAGGCTAGCATTGAGAAGTCAATCAAAGTTTACTAATAAGGTGTGCAAAGGCTCCAAAGTCTCAAAGCCTGTTTTATGGCGCGACAGGTGACCAAGAATGCCAGGATCTGGTCGACCAAGCGAAGGTGAGCAGACCACCAAAGTTCCAAAAAGTTTCTAAGGCATGCAAAGGCTCACCAAGTCTCAAAGCCTATTTATGGCGAGACCAGAAGCCAAGCGTGCCAGGATCTGCTCGACCACGAGAAGGCGAGCAGAATCCCAAGCATTGAAGAATTCACTAAGGCATGCAAAGGCTCACCAAGTCTCAAAGCCTGTTTTATGGCGAGACAGAAGCCAAGCATGCCAGGATCTGGTCGACCACGTGAAGGCGAGCAGAATCCCCAAGCATTGAAGAATTTACTAAGGCATGCAAAGGCTCACCAAGTCTCAAAGCCTGTTTATGGCGAGACCAGAAGCCAAGCGTGCCAGGATCTGGTCGACCACGAGAAGGCGAGCAGAATCCCAAGCATTGAAGAATTCACTAAGGCATGCAAAGGCTCCTCAAGTCTCAAAGCCTGTTTTATGGCGAGACAGAAGCCAAGTATGTCAGGATCTGCTCACGTGACAGAAGCCAAGCATGCCAGGATCTGCTCGACCACGTGAAGGCGAGCAGAATCCCCAAGCATTGAAGAATTCACTAAGGCATGCAAAGGCTCGTCAAGTCTCAAAGCCTGTTTTATGGCGAGACAGAAGCCAAGCATGCCAGGATCTGCTCACGTGACAGAAGCCAAGCATGCCAGGATCTGTTCGACCACGTGAAGGCGAGCAGAATCCCCAAGCATTGAAGAATTTACTAAGGCATGCAAAGGCTCACCAAGTCTCAAAGCCTGTTTATGGCGAGATCAGAAGCCAAGCGTGCCAGGATCTGGTCGACCACGAGAAGGCGAGCAGAATCCCAAGCATTGAAGAATTCACTAAGGCATGCAAAGGCTCGTCAAGTCTCAAAGCCTGTTTTATGGCGAGACAGAAGCCAAGCATGCCAGGATCTGCTCGACCAAGCGAAGGCGAGTAGACCACCAAAGTTTCCAGTCTTGATTTGTTTCACTCTCAACACTAGAAACTGGGAGACCAGTGTTTGAGGGAAATACTCCGACGAGACTAGACGTGATGAGCAGATGTTTGGTGGCAGAAGTCTGCGAGCAGGTGTGTCCTGTAAGAGCCAGGTAGCAGGGGAACAGGGGCAGGAATATCCTGCTCATCCACAAGCACGTCATCCGCGAGGCCAATTTCCTGTAAGAAGCATAAAGCCATTCCTGTTGTATTCTTGCTAAGGGTTTATTCGAGGAGACCCGGTCAACGACAGTTGGCGAGGCATGCTCTCCAGCCCGAGAATCTAGGCACGAAGGCCACGCAACCACCCACGACTACGGAAATGGGGAATCCACGTTCGAGAGGTGGGAGGATAACGGGCGTAGACTGCGGAAAACTGGGATTCAGAGGAAGCCTATAAAAAGGTAGCCAACGAGGGTAAAAGGGTTAGCAATTTTGAGATTAGAAGAGAGATAAAAGCAATTCTAAAAGAGAGAAAACAACCTAACAGCCATAAGATTTGTGGCAAGCGTTCCCCGAACCTTCATATCTGACTTGAGCGTCGGAGGGTTTGCGCCGGGAAAACAACCGGCGTACTCTGACTTGTCTGTGTGCGCAGGAACCTCTGGAGAAGAAGCTTTACGAGGAGAGATCCTAGTCGTGGTGAAGTTGATCGAGCAGAGACCCTGGTCGTAGAACGAGGACAACCAGAATCTCGCATCAACATATACAATAATCCAGAGTTAATAAATAAAAATATAATAAATAAATAATCTTTTATTGCAACGTGTAACATTAAGATTCTCTTTTCATCGAATCTTTTATTTAAATAAATATATTTATATGATTGATAGTTAATAAATAATAATATAATAAATAAATAAAAGTGCATATATAATTATTCAAATTGTGCTAACACTTCTTTAAACGAATACGCAGGTCAATGGCGTACTAATCTAAGCAATTGAAATAGTTTCAAAAGAGGAAAATTATTAGTTATTTTATTCTATTTTTTATTTCGGAGGGACTGAGATAGACGTGTCCTTCATGGATCACGATTCAAGTGCAAGTGAAGGCGTAAAAATAAAGGTGCAACTGCCAAGCGGAAGTGCTTTTTTTCCTTGTGTGTATTGAACGCCAAAATCTTTTAAGATCTTGACATTTTCATCTTCTAGGGAACAAATATATTTTTTAAAAATAAATAGATATCTTAGTTAATTACTTTCTAAATAAAAAAAAAAAAAATGGGGACACGCGTCGGTACCGCTCCCTGACAACCACCGGATGCTCGCAACACGTGTTGGTTCTCTTATTGACCACCATTTTTGTTCTTAATCACGAAAGTAATTTGGGTTCAATATTAATTACGATCATGTCATCAACATACTTTTATTTACTGGATGATGTTAGTTCTTTCATAACAGAGAAATTTAAAATGCTCTTCATTGAGCCGACACTATCTTTTAAAAGTATCTAGAATCTGAAACTTAACTGAGAGTGTTTTGAATTAGTTATAAAAAATTGGACAACTCTCAGTTTTTTAGTTAGTCCTTGACCTTGAGTAAGAAAGAATTAAACCCATTATCTTCTACAAAAGATCATAACCAACTCTCCAACGATTGGAACAAGCACTGTCTGGTAACAAGGGCCCGTGATCGTTATCTAACAAAGTAGCAAGGCTTTCTATATTAGTACAGCAATTAAATAAATCTCCGAATTACTGCAACGTAGTTATATGAATAAGTTATCTAGTATATTTGAAGAATTGAAGGCCAGAAATCCATATCCTGCGGTTTGCACGACATTCAGAGAAAAATCATGTGCTGAACATAATTAATTATCATATCCTCTTATCTTTTGAGGAATTTCTTGAACCAACGAGCAGAAAGTTTGGGGTATCTTTTTAATCCATCCTTATAATCGACGTAGTTGATGCCAAACCGCACCGTATAGCCTGCGGACCACTCAAAGTTGTCCAGCAATGACCATGCGAAGTATCCCTTTACCTTAACGCCATACCTACCAAAAATGAAAAAAAAAAAAATGTAAAGAGATGAAATAAAAAAACAGAAAATTAAAATAGAATCATGTGATAAATTCTTTAAGTTTTTTTGGCTAAGTATGGAATTAGATAGAGTAACTAGTTGTTATGCACTTACCTGATGGCTTTTTGAAGGAAATAAAGATGACGATAATAGTAATCAATCCTCATGTTGTCAACAAGGGCTTCCTCTAGTGTTAATTTGGGATCATTCACTTCATCAATCCCTACCCAAGGTAACAAAGGCAAGATTAATGTCATCAAATTTAATGAATGGGTAATTAGCTATTACATCCTTTGGTTTTATTGTGATAAACTTTATTAACCTTGAATATCTATTAAAAAAAATACTATGAGAAAATATATATAGCATAATTTTATTGGATGATGGTACAGATGATGTGTTGGGATCAAATCTTAACCCCCTAAATAATATTTACTTAACTAAAACAAATTTAGCCAAAGAACTGGCTAAGATCATTCTATAAGATATTTCTATGCCCATGTCAAGAGTACGTAAAAATTAATTATACAAAACCGTAAGATCATACCATTTTCTGTAACGTAAATGAGAGGATTATTGTACTTTCTCTTTATATAAAGCAAAAGATCCCAAATTCCTCTTGGATAGACATAGAGCCAATCCGAAGCAGCCTATACATTTAACGTATATATTATATAATTATACAATTGTATGAAACAGCTGTGAAGTTATTTCAACAAGCAAATTAAATTATGGCGTTAAATGTTGAAAATTGATCGATCAGAGCACTAAATACCTTTGGCCCAATTAGAACCCCATTACGTTCAGCTGCAAAACATAAAAATTCGATTTATTCCATGCTACAATCGAGTAACTTAAACTATTCTAGTAATTGAGATTTTGTGCTTACATAATAGATTGGCGATGGCATCTGTCAAGCAGCTTTTGGTTGCTGATCTAAGCTGAGGAGCATACGCTACGTAGCTAGAAGTATAATAGTTTAGTCCCAGGAAATCAAATGAGCCTTCGAGCATTTCGGATTGCTCTTTTGAGAATTTGGGTAATCTATCTGCCACAAGAGATTGCATGGTATGTGGATAGTTTCCATTTGTCAATGGATCCATAAACCTGGCAGAAAAAGTTAGTAATTATTTTTAGGGCTAGTGCTAATAAATCAATTCTCAACATTGGGGTAAGGTTGATTGTGTCTTCATTTCTCTTTAATTTTTTTAGATATTTTGAGATTTAACGCTAATTCTATTTCCCTTACTATTTTAGTAATTAGATATAGCCCCAAAATTGTTTAGAAACTATAAATTATACATGGTAAATAAAATCATTTTTTTTTTATATTAACTCACACATTATTGAAGTTCAGCTTTTAAAAAAGTCATTCTTGCCCTCTAAAGCTAGACCTTAGTTTCAAAATAAGTTAAAATTATATCACTAAATTGGTTATATAATTATCTTCAATAAGGGTAACTAGCACAGCACTTCCCCACCACTCTGGTGGTTTTAAATATATATATATATATATATAACTAGCTTAGCACTTTGATAATGACCCTTTTACATATCACTATGTAACATAAGATAAATAACTATCTTACAAATGTCAATTTTTAGCAATATCATGCCACATATTGCATCAGTTGGCACTACTCGTACTCGATTATCACTTCATATTCTAATCACCACAATAATTAATAAACCTACATCCGTCTGGCCAAATATTTTCTTTAATTTGTAGCCTCTTGCCCAAAGTTGCAACGGTAACTTGCATATGCTTACACAAATAATAGCCACCAAGTAAATTTAGGTTTTGGAATCTCCTGGACATATGTTGTCATCAATAGCGGACTCGTTAGTGACAACAAAATCATTCATTTCGCCTTTTTGGTGTCCATCGGATTGACGCTCTGACACTACCAAAAGTTTGGGTCTATTTATCTCTCATTTTATAATTTATATGTGTAGTCAACTCAGCGAACAAGAAACATAAAAAAGAATGGCGCTTCTTTGTTAGTTGGAGTGGTTGTGCAAACGCCATAAACCACTAAATCGAAAATGGGTATGGCTGTTTTTCCTTCCTTTTTTTTTTCTTTTTTAATCTACTTTGACTCTCATCTGCGTGTTCAAAAGCTAGGGGGCAAAATCCATATATATAACAGGTGACAGTTAATATCAAGCATCTAATGATTTAGATTAATTGGCACTATTATGTCCCCACGATTCACTATACTTTTTCTTTGATTTTGTTCAGTAATATCCTCACTTTAAGAAGATCATTAAAAAAAGAAAAAAAAAGAATTAACATATGACTATATTGAACAAATATATTATGCAATGGTAATACTTACCAACCCAACATGAAGTCTAGGGCTCTTTCCGCAGCATTTTGATGGTGCTTTGCAGAGGAGTACGGTACCATCCAGCTCGATACTAGTGTGATCCCAATCTTGCCCTTTTGAGTTGTCTGTATAATTAAACTTAGTATTCAAGTATATCATTTACAATCATCAACAGAAAAAATAAAAGTTTTGTGCCCAAAGTTCCATCAAGCTTCAAATTCATCTTTTACTACAAAGTTTAATTGATTTTAAAAAAAATAGGGGAAAACACATAATCAGAGAACTTAATAAGCCTTATTTCTCCCCCCGGAGGGGGGGGCTGAAACTAGACCTAACAGTGAATTCAATCAATAATTTTCTTTACCAAATTAAAGCCAAATTTCCTCTCATGATTAGCAGACTAGGAGTCACTTCTTATTTTACTTGGTGAAACTTTCTTAGTTCTAGCAATGCCGAAATTTTTCACAAATAAAAGATGATAAAAACTGAATTTCTTTTCAATTCTTTTTTGTGCTCACTAAGGCTAAATTTTAATTTGTACTGCATAAAATATATGAGACGCATTTTCAATTCCCATAAGAGCAAGCTTATGTAGTCACTAAAACAATATTGGAACTGTAGAGGCAAATTAAACCTGATACGTGTTCTTGTACAAATGTACTGCAGCTGCATGAGCAAGAAGGTGGTGATGTGCCACCAAATATGGCTCCACCCCGGAATCCCCACCGGTGCAATTTAATTGCTGCCAATCGGAGCATCGTCCGGGAGCCAAAGATCCGTCACCGTAACCACCTACGCTGTAAGTCCATGGCTCATTTAGTGTAATCCAATGCTTCACTCGGTCACCAAATTCTCTGAAGCAAACTTGTGCATAATCCCGAAAATCATTCCTGGAAAACAAGTGCGTCAATTTGGTGCTTAGAACATGACTGGAAGAAATATTCCCGGAATTTCAAAAAAAAAAAAATGATGGGCTTAAATTTCTTCAGTTTTCAATTTGTAAAATATATGTTTTATAGAAAATGGATCTGACACAATAATGAAAATCTTGAAAGTATAAATTTGTAAGTGCTTACACAATGCGAGGACTCAGAAAGCCACCGTATTCATCTTCTAAGGCTTGGGGTGTATCCCAGTGGAAGAGTGTTACAAAGGGCTGTATACCTACACCTCATTAATTGAAAGAATATACAAGCGAATTAAGTAATTAAATAATTCTAAGATTTGACTGAATCGTTTTAAATAATTTTTTATTTGTGCTGCCCGCCCTTGTTCGTGGAGGCAGAAAAATTAAAATTCAGTGGTCACCGCCACTTTTTTTTGTCAAAAATAAAAAATAAATAAATAAATGAAGAATGAATTATTAAAGGTTTTTAAGTCTAGTGTTTGTAAAAAATCCGTATATATGTACAAAAGATGAAATAATCCTGACCATTAGCTGTCAGCTCGTTGATGAGATTGTTGTAGAATCTGATTCCTTCCTTGTTCACGCCCCCGCTCAGCTTTCCATCTTGGGCACAATTAAGTCATAAAATTTTTAAACATGAAAATAAAAAAATAAATTAAAAAATCAAGGTTTAATATTGACATGTATCAAAGTTATAAGTAATAGGGATTATTGACGGTGTAAAGATTGCCTTACTTGGCAGTATTCTAGACCATGAGATGGAGAATCTGTAAGCATCAAGGTTCATTTCTTTTATGATTCGAACATCTTCCTGTTAAAATAGAAAAACAAAATTAATAAATTCCATCTAAAGAGTTTATCAAAATATTGAACACAAACCCTTTACCAATCACACCTTATAGCGATGATACGAATCAACAGCCACATCTCCATTGCTGCCATCTTTTATCTTATCTGCCAAATATAAGAAATTCGCCTAATTAACAGAAAACACAAAGGGCATTTCTCTTCATTTAGTAAATTAGTGATTTGTCCTTTATAATTTAGCGTCATCAAAATGATGAGGCTTTGGCTTCAAAAAGTAAACAACATTATGATGCTCAAGTTAATTTGTATCTCATAAAGTGACAACATGGCAACATCCACTAGAGAGAATTATAAGAGCTATGTGGATGAAAGTTGTCCATCTTCAACATATAATTGAATTTTTTTTATGTACAAAAGAATTTTTGATTAAATTTTCTTTCCACCTATATGATTAAAATTGGAACATTAGACCTCTTATTTCAACTCAAGAGATTTAATCAACTAAACATATAGTTATCCATAAAATTTGTTTTAACATATACAAACAAATTCCATATAGAAGAAAATTGATAAAAGTTTAATAACTTATTTTATGATCCTTTGAGATAATGTCACATTATCAATTAGTTAGGTTATGAACTTTCTAAGCCTAGAATTATCGGATTCTTTTTCTTTTTCTTTTTTTCCATTGAGAAAAAGATCGTTTAGTTATTTTTAAATTTTTATCTCAGATTATAAGGATTTGTCTAGAAACAACTAATTAAAAGTAATAAAAACAAAAAAATAAGAATGAAGTATTAGTATCAGACGTATTACTGAATCATGATGATACATTAGACCCTAGCTATTTGTCAACATGTGGCTTACAAAAATTAGGATAATTCGAAATCTGGTTTGGAGTCCATTAATGGCATGGCATCCCAAGTTGTCGAGTCATAAAACAACAAACAAGAACAGACCCTGGCTTCCACTTCCTATTGGCCAATCAATACTTCGTTCAAGATGATAAATCCCCATTGACATTATAAATCTTTCCCCATTAAATGAACAAACGTTTGTGCGACCATTCTTAAAAGTTGCCGTTTTGTCACATTCACGAACAAACAGTATGGTCCATTTTGAGAGTTAATAACTTATCCGGAATCGATGTTAGAATATTAAAATTTCGAACAAACAATCTTACGTAAAATTATTTGCAAACTTTCTTTCATGTTTGTTCGATTTTTTTTTTTTTTT
>NW_006262688.1:5290572-5403239 GCF_000493195.1 Citrus x clementina | reverse complement strand
GGAAGTGTAAACCATCTTGTGTCTCGCGACTGCATTGGGCATTGATCCGGATTAATCGAGGCCCAATGCAGTCGTGAGACACCAGATGGTTTACAACCAAAAAAAAAAAAATTCAAACAAACATACAAGAAAGTTTACAAATAATTTTACATAAAATTGTTATTGAATTTGTACTATAAAAATATTGCTCACTTTAATTATCAAAATCAATGTAAAATTCGCTCCTAAATTGCAGAAAAGGGGGGAAAATTGTAGCAGTGGAAAGAGAGACTGATTTATTTATTTGGTGGTGAAAAAGGGACCTCATCTCTTGAAAAGGTTTCCATGGAATATAGCTGAATTTATGATAATATAAATTAAAAAACAATGGTAATGATACAGATAGATGTCCTACTATAGCTAATGTGATATGTTTAGAACAGATTAATAAAAGAACAAAAACAAAAACGACAACTCATTAATTAGATAAGATCATTACGTCTACATGAACTTAACATAATATAATTTTCAATCACTTTTGTCACATTTGATGGTGAATCTTTCAAGTTTCAAAATATTAATGCTTATTCAAAAATAACTTTGGTTTATTTTATTCGATGTCAGTCACATGGTTTCGAAATTCTACATTCAAGGAAACGGTCAATGTCCAGCTTTTAAAATATTCTAATCAAATATATATATATATATATATTTTTGAATGAAGCTTTTCTAATCCTCTCAAAATTATTAAATAAATAATTCAAGCTCCATGATGCTACTAAACAAGTTGCATAACAAACATAAATGCTGCAAATAATTTACATCCAATCTAAAATGGACTTTAAAATAGAGTTGATTATCTTTGAACACAAAAGAATATATATATATATAGAGGCACCATAAATACATATGTGGACTTAAATTTGACAACACAAATTAAACAACTAATTAAGAAGTGAAAGGATTTGGCAATATATATATATATATATAGTAGTTTTTTAGTCAGAGATTTTAAAGTGTAGGAAAATTCGGAAAACCTTTAAAACTACACGGCTTTAAAGGCTTATAATTTTAAGCTTTTAAAACCATGCGGTTTTAAAGATTTCTCACACTTTCCCGCACTTTAAAATTTCTGACTGAAACATTTATATATATATATATATATATATATATATATAGTCTGAACATGTGGGCTTTATTTTTTATTTTTTGTACTTTTAATACAAAATTTGAAATTTTGACAAATTTCATGTGTAAACAAATTCAATCATACAATCCAAAATTAAATTTTGGGACTATTGCGCCCTCAAAGTTGAGAGTGCGAATTTGAGTCTCAACGTGAAAATTATTGATTTTGAGACCCTGTTCCTCTCTTATTATAGTGTAGGAGCATAAATTTCTTTTACAAAATTCCGAATTATACATACCTTATATTAAATCATTCCCGAACAATTCTTAATTATAAATACTGGTTTATCTTTTAATGTCGGATACATATAGATATATGTATAAACTAATTAACACACAACTGTTCTAGCACTTGTATCCTCACTAACATTTAACAATTCCCGTGAGCAAGAAAATTGAAAAAAGAAAAAATAAATAAATAAAAACCTGGGTGTCTGTGAGTGTAAGTATCCCATAAGCTTGGACCTCTTCCACCTTCAGTTGCTGCACCTTCATACTGGGGAAAAAAAAGAAAAACAAAAACAAATAGGTAGTCCTGTGATGGATCCTTCTTTCCTTTTTTTTTTCCAATTGAAAAACCTCGGTGGAATGAGAGATACTTATTAAGAGAGTTGAGTGTTTTACCTGATAAGCTGATGATGCTGTTCCGAAAATGAAGCCAGGGGGAAAACTAGTTCTATTAAAAAAAGCTGTATCATAATTATTTGTTATTTTAGCAGCAGCAACAAAATTGCTAATGCTCGCCGAGCCAAGAAGAATGAGGAGAGCAAAGAGAGAGTTGGTTTGAATTGCCATAACTGAGTGTGGTTTGCCAGTAGTTTGCTTCGTATTTGGCATGATATAGAGGAATAAAATAGGCTGAATGGCATGGAAAAGGACACCTAACATATTCTATTCAACCTTCACATAATCACATGTTTAATTTATTACCAAAAATTGTGGTTCTTTAAATACTGAAAAAAAGAAACAGTACAATTTATTCAACGTTGAAAGAAGAGTTTAATTATTTTTATCTAAAAGTTTGACTTCTAGTGAGGAGACGACGGAACCCTTATGAAATTAGATTAATCAATTACAATTGATTGTATATTTGAATAGTAATCATGATCAATTACTACCTGGAAATCAAGGTAATGGATTCAGGCTAAAGCCCGCCAAAATTAAGTTGGTAGCATTGCAGCATAAGGTGTATCGAGATCTCATCTGGTCCTGTAGTTGGGGTGCCAAGAGAATATAATTTGATCTTGTGTTTATTATAGAAATAAACAGAAGATGATGCACAAATAAAATTTAAATTTTAAATGTTCTCAAGGTTGCCACAATATTTTAAATCCTCTTTTACTGCCTCCTCATCCATGTGTTGAGCAACACCAGCAGCAAGGTCATCCATCTTCAGATCAGGGTGCTACTTCCCAAGGATGGCCATGATGCAACGATAGGAATGCCGAAGTCCCTGGTCGTATTGGTTGTCAACTTCCTTTTCCAAGTTCTCGACTTGAACCTGGTGGGAATCACGAAGAGAGTCGAGCTGAGCCTCGTACATAACCTTCTGCCTTTGCAGATCCTCCTTGACATTAGTCAGCTCTTCCTCGAGAGTAATAGCCTTTGCTTGAGCAAGAGATTCTCGCTCTATCAACTTCAAATTCTCGAGGTTCAAGTCTCCTGTTTTTTTTCTCGACAGCATCAGCTTTGGTCTTCGCCGAGTGAATGTCCTCCTTCATCTTCCGGTCATAGCGGCCAGCATTGGCCTTATAGTAGGTGGCCATGCAGCCGAGGTGAAAAGCGTTATACTGCTTGGCCCCCACCAGCTCACCCAGGGTGCTGCCGTCGAATTCCTCCAGGTCCTTCTTGCTCACGAGTTTAGAAAACTCGTTGATATAGGGGACCAAATGCTCTGCTCGATTGTTAGATAAATGAGATATCGGCCCGACTAGAGGAGAAGAGGAAGCGGGATCAGTGCCTGCTCCACTAGTTTCTCCGACTTTGGCAGGATGAGGTGGTAGAGTCTTCAAGGGAGGAACCTGCTGCAAAATGTTCACCCGCTTCGCAGTGGGAGCGTCCTTGTTCTGGTCTTGCTTAGCAGTATGAGGTCGAGAACGTTTCCGATTCAGAGCCCCGATCACAGCGTCCTCCATCCCAGGGCCAGTGGACACCAAACGAGATTCAAGTAAGTTGTAAGTGGTTAGCAGCTCTCAGTTCGTGCAGGAATTGGCAAGCACAGCTTCGACCCGCTTGAGCGGCTCCGATTTAAGCTGGTAGTGCACACCCTAGGAACTTGCAATGCGAACGGATATTGGGTTAGAGAAAATACAGCAAAATGAGAACCACTATGGAGACAAGACATCTAAAGCGAGCAGGCAACCTGGGACCACGAAACGGGGTGGGACGCGGTAATCCTGACCCCATGGACCCCCAGCAAAAAAGAATTTTTTCTTCCAAGTCCCACCACCACCAGTTGGAAGCTCAGTTATGGGTTTCCTGGTCTTGGTACTAGACTGGAAGTAATACCAGCCGGCATCTTTGGGACTGCTCTTTAGCTAGTACAGGTGCTTCACCTCGTCAACTGTTGGCTCGCTTTGGCAACATCTGTCCCACAATATGAACAGACCAGAAAGTACCTACCACCCATTGGGGTTCAGTTGACCAGGAGTTAAATTCAACCCATTGAGTATTCGGGCAAAGTAGGGTTGTATGGGGCACCTTAGCCCAAGTTTAAAGCTATCTAGAAACAGAGTAACATACCCCTAGGAGGTCGGCTAGGGGTATCTTTTTTTTCCTGGTATCCTAAAGGGAATATCATCAGGAATGTCGTGTCTAGCCCGGAGACTAACTACCTCATCTACTGTGGTCGAGCACGTCATAAAATCAATAACGTAATTCTGTGATAGAGCTCTACCTCCTATTGTGCTCCTCCTATCTAGTCGCGATGTTCCTGGTGAGGACATCTCACCAGAATTATTTCCTTGATCTTCACTCAAAGTGTCTTCCGAACCAGAAGAACCATCATCGTCGCTATTACCGGTTGAGGAGGTTACTTGGGGGGACATCCTCTAAGCACTAGTTGCAACACTAGGTCTAAGGGGTTCTAAGGGGATCCCGGGGTCAAAAGCAGAGTCGGCGAGCAGACTATGCAAGAAGTCTAACTCGTCGTCATCAATCTCAATGACCTTCTCCTTTCCTTTTGACATTCCCTAAACTATAATCAAAGCACCACCATCAACTACTACCCAACCAAAACAGAGAGAAAAGAAATTATCTACAACTATCCAAGACCGAGGAAATAGAAGTAATACCAGAAGTAGTGGCTCAGTTGGAGAGAGACACAGATGGAAGCTTTTATGCCGAGACTCATTCGCCGGAGAGACAGAAATGGAGAAAATGACGAATCTCTCTTTTGCAGGTTTTGGGTTTTCCTGATGCAGAACAAACTCTTGGGTTGCCATCATTTAATGGCGCAAATCCCAAGAGTTTCATAACCGTCCGTTTGAAATTCAAACGAAGGGGTAGATCTCTGCCACATCACCTCATCCGCAATTAAATGCGACATGACTCTTGGCAGCCTTTTCCTACCCCGCGCAAGCCAGAACCGTTGAGTTTCCACTGTCGGCTCACTACGTTACCCAACACCAGAAACTAGGGGACCGGTGTTTGAGGGATGTACTTCGACGAGACTAGCCGTGATGAGCAGATAGCTATTAGCAGGGTTCCCACGAACAGGTATATCTTGCAGAAGTCTGATGGCAGGAGAACAAGAGTAGGAATATTCTACTCGTCCATGAATACGCCATCGGCGAGGTCGGTCTCCTGCTAATGGTTGAGCCTCCTGCTAATGGTTGAGGCTAGGAGACCCGGTCAACGGAAGTTGGCGAGACGTGCTCTCCAACCCGAGAATCAAGGCACGAAGGCCAAGCAACCACCCACGATTACAGAAACGGAGCATCCACTTTCGGGAGGTGGGAGGATAACTGGCGTGAATGGAGGGAATGTCTGAATTCAGGAGAAGCCTATAAAAAGGCAGCCAACGAAGGTAAAAGGGTTACTTTTGATACTGAAAACTAAGATAAAGAAAGCATTCAACAATCGATACCAAAAAGAAGCCTTAAGATTAGTGGCTAACGTTCCCAGGAATATAAAACCTTCATATCTGACTTGAGCGTCGGAGGGTTTACGCCGGGAAAACAACCGGCGTGCTCTGACCTGTTTCTATGTACGTATGAACCTCTGGAGAAGAAGCCTTACAAGAAGAGATCCTAATCGTGGTCGAGTTGATTGAGCAGAGATCCTGGTCGTGGTAGAAAGAGTAACCAGAATCTCACATCAACAGATGATGCACAAATAAAATTTAAATTTTAAATGTTCTCAAGGTTGCCACAATATTTTTTTCTCACATAAAATCAATATCCACTTGATTATTTTAAATAAGCGTTATTTTAAAATTTTGTGCTCTCTTGAATTGGCCAACCATCATACTACTGCCTCATAACGGTGATATGAATCAACTGTTGCATCTCCATTGATCTTATCAAGAATCTTTTCTGTAATTTCACCAAATATGCAAACTTATAGAAAATTGAAAAAAAAAAAATCAATTAGATACAAACATGCTAATTTTATAGAGAGAGAGAGGGGCAAGTAACTATGCTTTTGATTTGGACCATTCTTATTTCTTCAACTACCTCCTCCATTTATATGACTATTAGTATCCCATATGCTTGGCCCTCTACTCCATTAGCTGCATCTTCTGATTGAAAATAAAATTATGTAATTGGAACAAATTAATTTCACTTTTGGCATCTTAATAAACCTAAAATAATTGTTAAAAAAAATCGTTTATGTGTCCGTTTTTTAAACTAAGGAGATCTACTTGTATATTCAAGTAAACTTAAATTTAAGGCCGAGTGTAATTCTTAAAATATAAGGAATAACTTGATGACTTTGAACCCAGAATTTCACCTGATGAAGCTGATGATGTTGCCCCAGAAATGAATACGTCCGGAAAAAATTTCCAATCAATTGATGATGACGTGTCATTTCTCGGTTGAGCAGCTCTACTTATACAAGTAAGAAATAACGATGAAATAAACTTGGTCCACTTTAAGTGCTAGCCCGATCTGACTTGTATGTGGGCTGGGCTTATGTTTTGAGGCCTCCAAGCCCGCCAATTGAAAAATATGTAAATAAATTACCAATTTATATAGGCCCTATTTAGGATTAGAGTTGAAACTCAAAAAATTGTTTATTTCATAATTTTTGGTAAATAAAAGTAAATTTTATAAAAGTAGCTTATATAATTTTTTTTTTCATTTTAACAGCAACTTTTAAATATAGGTGGGAAGTTACTTTTTATAAGTAATTTATTAAATAAGTCACCACACTTTTTTAAATTTCCTATTATAACCTTAGTATTTTACAAAAATGTAATTATATCTTACTTTTCTATAAACCATAATATGTAACCATTAGATATCATATTACCATTACAATTAAATTATGAACACAACTATTGTATATTTTGTCCATTATTAATTTAATGTGAATATAATAAGTATTACTTTTTATTTTATTTGGATTATTATAAGTATGAATTTTATTCATATTTATGTAACAAATTATGAAGCTCATTAAATTTTATTTAATTGAGTTTTTTTTCACATTATATAATTTTACGAACTTAAAGAAAAAAGGAAAAACAAACATGTCTAAACAATTTATTAAACATACTCTAAAAATAAAAGGCAATTTAAACTTATATTTTTTTTGTATTATATAATAAATAATACTCTCATAATAAAATTTACCAAACGCATGTGCTCTACTTTTTAAACTCACAGAACCGCAACAACACAGTTTATCAAATACTTAGCTGCTTATTTTATTCGCATAGTAGAAACAAATTATTTAATCAGCCACTGCAATCCCAAACTAACACATAATTAGAAAGTGATACATATGCGATAGCTCCCATGTCTAATATACCCTTACAAAATGTGAAGAGTAAATTGAAAGGATAAGGATAAAATGAGAATATCTCAAGAAAAGCGCAAAAAATACCTCCTAAATTACTTTAAGGTTGCCACATTTCAATGAAAGACCATTGTAACAATAACAGTCCCTCCATCAAAATTGTTACACATTAACGTGGTATGATCCCTACAGGGATCATATCAAACTATCTCTCCAACAGTCACATGCACCAATAGTGAGAGAAGGAACCTACTTAACTGTTATTCGAGCCACCAACAGTGAAGTCAATAATTGCTACAGCCTAATTGGCTCATTTGAACTAAGCTAATTAGAGATTAAGATATGTTGTCATTGGAGACTGTCTCGTAGCTGACACAGTCCAGCCCTAAAGTGGCTAAAAAACTCAAGTTGAATAGTCAAATTACCTAAAAAAATGACTTATTATTGTCTACAATCTGTCCAAAAAGACAACTAAGATGCTCTCAAGGGCACTTTCTATATAAGATTAAGTCAGTCTCAGTAAAACAGGTTTACTTTCTTCCCTACAACTCTAAATTTTTCACTTGTTTTAAGGTTTCTTCGCACCCTCTCCAATCTTTATATAACTTGATTGTCAGAGTGCAGTCGTCGGCTATTGCCAGTATCACCTCTAACAGCTATTTCATTTTGTTTTCGTGACTGTCTTAACTCTATCAATTCCAGAAAACTGCTTTGAGGTGAATCAGCCCCCATTATTCACAGAATCATACCTCAAAAGCAAGCTCTCATAATAACCAAAACAATTACATTTCACACTTCTTTTTTGATTTTTTTTTCTCCTTTGTAGTTGTTCAATTGAAACATGGCAAATGCCAAATAATTTGCTTTTTTGTTTTGTTCCCATGTTTAATAAAGAGAAACAAAATAATATCTTTTAATGGAAAAATTTTGAATTCATTAAAGTAGTCTTAGTGGGTTGTTGGCACACAGAAAGCCCACCAACTCATAAGCCGCATGGGCTTCAAAATTCATTTGGCCCGACGCACTTAAATTCCATATCGTAGAACTTATAAAAGCACCTCAGCAATCATGCACCATTCAAGCAAATTCATTATATATTTGATGAATAATGATACTGTTTATAGGAAATTCATTAGTTTTTCAGCAAAAGCAATCAAGCCACATCATTTTATTAGCTTTAAAGGGATCACAGTAGTCAAAACAACCCATCTAGATTTGCTGGTTTTGCCTCGTATTAGTCTAAAAGGGTAGGCAGCCAACCCAAAGAAAGTTGAAATTATGTTTTAGCAAGCCATCGGGATTACAGCATGCACTAATTGCTGCAGTATTAAAGCTAATTGAGCAAACATATTTTGATACCATAAAGTCTATTCAATCAAATTAGTGGGAAGAGAGCTGAATTGTATGCTTCCATAGTAAGATACATGATCTTACTAATAAAGCATAAAGAAACAAGCTATCTTTTCATATGCAATACGCGTAAAACCTACATTAACTGAACTGAACAGATTACATTAGCAACCAGTTCCATGTAATACTGCAAGCGCAACTTCATCACACTAGTGTCACTGGGAGAAGGAAATATTCAAGAACTAGTAGTCACAAGAGGCAAGAGACGTCTGCAAGAAATGGTCGAAGCCTAAAACATATACATACAAGCATCTGAGCGTCATAATCCTAAGGAAAAACTTGAAGAATGCAGAAACATATTAATGAATGCTGGATGCCACAGTGAAACTTCATGCTCTTTAACAACACGATACACAAACCAATCCAGGTCAGATAAATATATAAATGATGCCAGATTCATATATTGAGCGCAGATCATATGGAGATATAAGAGCAAACCAAATTTTCCCAATGCAAAGAAAGAAAATTTGATGCCACTCATCTCTTTTCTCACTCTTAAGTCTCAGCTACTCTTCAGCCTCTTTGGAAAGGGAATAAGAATTCTTTCCCCATATAAAATACTCATCAACACAAAAACTTGAATATAGCGCTTAGGAATCTCCGTTATTTGAGCCCCTGAAACCTCACCTGTAACTAAAATCTTTGTTCTCCAAGTAGCACTCCTCACACAGTAATAGAAGGTAATTAGAATCACTGATTATGAATGAACTTCATGAAAATTCTCAATGTGCACAATCGAAGAAGATATCTGCGGTGGATAACTCCTTTGCTGAGAAATGTGAATGCATTAAACTGAAGCTAAGAAGCTGTGTTTTTTGTATATTAAGAGTCAAAAAAAGAAGAATATACATCCACACTTTACTTTCTATCAATTTGTAAAGTAGCAATTATGCAATATCAGATAATACGAGATGATGTCAAACAGAATTCAGAGGTCTAGACTTTAGAGAAACCCAAGCAAATATTCATCATCGCTAACCAAAAGCTCATAATCATCAAGAATGTAAATAGAGTTCATTAGGTAAAAACTTCTCATTTCATTCACGCCTTACGAGGTTATAATCAAAGAAGATAATACTGAGATATGGTGGAAAAATAAGTAGCAGCTTATGCATGTCATTCAAAATAATATAATACAAGGAACAGATGGTGATATAAAATCTTATCATTAACAAAAATTACAACCAGCAGAATCAGCTCAAAAACTCCCACATGAATTCAAAAACAAATTGAAGGTAGAGACTTGCAAAAAATTAGAAAGAAACAGAATGAAAGAAAAATGAAACTAGCGATTTACTTGGCCTCACTTCCTATTTTGTCATTTATCGGGCAACGGGAAAAAGATGAGACCCATTGCAATAGCCATCGATAACCTTACTTGCATTCAACAACAGCTTCAGCTGCCCGACGAGGTTTATTTTTCCTCCTACTCCCATTATGCCGGAACCCATTTGACTTGGTCGAGTCATCAGTGCTTGATCTGGTTCCATTACCATTTTCCTCTTTGACTGAAACAGGCTTCTCTTTAACTTGTAAGTTACGCTTCCTCTTTTTTCCATTCTCTGATGCGGTAGGACTTTTGACGTCTTTGCTTGGTGTACCGGCTTTTCCATTTTCAGCATCTTCCTCTTCTATTTTTTCAGCTTCTTCGCCATCAATATCATCCTTTAGTGGTTTTTGTGGCCTCCCCCTTCTCTTCTGCGCAGGAATTTTCTCTTCTTCGCCACTTCCAGCATCATCGTGATTGCTAACAGTCAACTTCTTTCCCTTTCCTCTGCCTCTGCCCATAGTCTTAATGCTTAACTGAAAAAATACTCATACAAACAGAGATTCTCTCTGCCAAAGAAGAAAGTACAGGAAAATGAGTTGGTTAAACAAACAATAGCAGTTTCCGTTACTTCAGTCTTCAAACATTAAATTCCGGCAAATATATGCTAAGGTAGTATTGATGAGCAAGAGTAGTGGTGATTTTGGGCTTGAAAACCAAAATGAATCCATCCATCACATCTTAGATTAGATAGAAAGAACCAAAAGAGACATATACTCAAGTATGAAAAGAAACACCGTAGCAGATCAAATACAATTCAGAAGCATTAATAAACCAAAGAGTAATCAGAAAACCATGTGTTATGTTCCAGAAACAAAAACAGTCATGGCAGAAGATGACAACATGTAGCACTCCACCGCACTTGCAAGAAAGAATGGCATGGAGACATTTTTCTTACTCTTTTCTCATCAAACAAAGACCCCATTATAGACTTTGGATGCATGCTAAGGCGATTTCATTTTAACAGTAACCCAGAAGAAGAACTTAAGGACAAATCATATTTTTCACCTACGACAGATTGCAAGAGGAAACAAAGAAAAGAAATTATAAGCACTTTAAATTTCATTCAATTGAACTAACTTCAAAATCATAAGAGAAATTTGATTTCTTTACCCTTTTTTTCCTGCATTCCCAAATCAAACCAGACAAGGGGATTGAATAAATAACATGCCCACATACAATCAATGAACAGACTAACACAAACCAGAACCTACACATCCAAAGTACTGAACTTTATATAAGTTTAATAATCTCTATAGTTGAGACTTGAGAACACAGCAATATCAATCAAGACAAAAGTCAAATCCCAAGGCAAAGTAACTTGCTTTATAAAAAATCCAATTAGGGGAAAAAGGCAATAAGAACAGAAGCAATCATGACATAAGGAGAATCAAACACTTCTAAAAAAATTGAAGTAACATAAAATTTCAAAACAAAAATTCGTTTTTTCATATATGAAAACAAGATCCAAACAACAGCACTTAAAACAATTTTTTTTTTCTTTCAACAGACGAACTCAATAGGACTGACAACTTCAGCTAATACACAAATTTTACAATAAGAAATCAATCCATAATCCAATAAAACACCTGTTACAGCTAAAACAAACAAATAATGGGATATGACATGTAAGAGAAAAAAATGAAAGGCCATTAAAAAACTAACCTGATATGAAACAAAGTGTATTTGCATCATCAACAAGAAACCCATTACTTTGAATCTGTTAAAGCAAGCAAAGAAACTCAAAAAGAACCAAAACCCAGATGGTGTTTTATCTGTTAGAGGATTGGTAAAGGACAAAACTTGACAAAAAAAAAAAGAGAAAAAAATAAAGGAAAAAGAATATTTGAACGACTTCAACTATGATCCAAAGCAAAAACAATTGATACCCAGATCAAGAAACATAGAGATTCAAAAGAATTTAGGTACTGACATGCAAAAGTTTTTAACAGTTGTGGGTGGCCCCTTCAAGACATGAGCCAAAAATAAAACAAAATGAAAGAGAAAGTGAGAGAGATAGAGAACGCAAAGGAAAGAGAGGAGCTGTGAATGGAAGAGATATTTGTGGATTGGCTATGCAGTAGTCCCTGTGTGTGTTGGGTACTAGTATTACTGAAATTTATGTAAGAAAATTGAAGTACAAGGTTATTTTGGTAAAATGAATAGTCTCAGTAACAGTAAGAAGATGCCCTGTAGTAGTAGTTGCATACTTTAAGATTTTCATGTACTTGACATGATTTCCAACGTCTTCAACATAAGAAAGTACAAACTTCTACTAAATCTTCAAATGTTTGTTTTTCAAATTTTAATGGACTAAATAATTTTGTATCAAAAATCAATTAAAAACAAAATCTTATTTCTGCATAATAGAAGTTTTATAATTTAAATTTTTATGGCTAAATTTCTCTATGATAAATAGGATAAATGACATCTCTTTCATTACAACAGATTTTTGAGCTGTGGTCATTCGAAATCAATATTAATAATATTTTTTTATTAGAAACTTAATTATATATGTGGTGACGATTTTCTATTGTTTTTGAACTTTTAACGTTTCTTTTTATTTTTAGTTTATGTTGCTTTAAAAAAAATTAGGCTTAAGGACTTGTAATCATAAATACGTTGGTGACTATTGTACCTCGTGGTACCCGGTCTTATGTTGCATGGATGAATAAATATTAGTGATTCTAATTGATTTTAGATTATTTAACGATATTCTTAAGGTATCATACCATAGTTGAACCCTTATAAAACATATTTGCATAAACATATGATATATCATTTGTTTCTTATAAGATAAAATGTTAGAAATGGATAACATTTTTACTTTTTGAATGGTAAGGAATAAAGTGGTGAAAATAAAATGATAAAGAAGATTTGGTTGGTTTTGGGGAGAGAAATAGAAAGCATTATACCTGCCCTTATCTACCAAATTAATAATTTTTCTTCTTCCATCTCTTCCTCATTTTGACTTCTTCATTACTCTTTAGCACTCACGCCCTTTTTCTTTTTCTTTTCCCTTTTTCTGATAATAAGTAACATTAGCTTTTTGTTTAGGTGATACCAAATTTCAAATCTACCTTTCACTTTATTTTAACAAAAAAAAAAAAGACAATAAAATTATCGGAATTAAAAATAATGGTAATTAATATTTGTTAAGATTTCTTTTTTCTTTTTTTTTTTGGTTAAGGATCATAAAATTGTTGTTACACGTTTCAAGTTTTTAGTATACTTAGTACCTCTCAAAAATATGTTTGAAGTTTTTTTTTTTTTAAACATTCAAATAGCTTTTTAAGGTAAGGCCTCCAATGATAGAATTTGATAAAACATTTGTACGATTTTTGTTTCTAACCTTGCTCAAATCCAACATCTTATGTCCTCTTTAACCTTTATTGAAAAAAATTCTACATTATAATGTTAAATTACATTACAAAAGCAAAATTGTCTTTTAGTTAAAATTCACTAACGAGTTTCAACTTCACTAAGGTAAGATTTAAAAGGAAAAGAACCATCTTCTTGTTCTTTTTTTCTTTCTTACTTTTTTCGTCGAATGAGTGACTAAGATTAAATTTTGAATTTATTTATTTTCACATTATTTATAATTAAACTAACATTTTTCACTAGATTATGAAGGCAAGGAGAGGAAAAACGAGAGAGAAAAAAAAAGGAGGATCTTAATTAATTCAATTTAAAAAGAATATTTTTAAAAATTTCAAATTTAAAAATTAAAATTTTTAAAGTACTGTAATATTTTTGGTCATTTACTATCTACAGAGTAAAAAAAATAGTAATTTCTCTTTAAACAAAATGACAAGACTTTAATAATCAACAGAAAATTTCTGTATGGACAAGAATCCAACCATGAAATTTTGTCAAATTCACATTTTGTTCAAAATTCGATGTATGCATGCATTTGCTTTTGAGTTTTGAAAAAACGGTGCAGGTTGCCAGTTTTATATCATAAAATCATGGGAGGATTCCAGTTCAACATATTGACTTTCTCGTAACTCTGCATTGGCTTGCCCTAATATTCTGCACCGAATAAAGCTAAATTTACCTTGTTATTATAAATTCACTAAACATTTAATTTCTTTTTTAATTTACAACTTGAGTCTCAACATAACGACATGAAATTTTAAAAATAAGATAAAAATAGAAGTGTTACAATAAATGTGTGGTGCTTTTAGCCACAGCTTCAAATTTCAACTGTATAAATGTTTCTATTAATTAAGAAGCTTGGTTGTTGGAGCCTTTTTTGACTCTCTTTAATTCCTTTCTTTCTAATTATTCCTTACAATAGACAAAGATTATAATAAACACAGGACCCTCTTTACTTTTGTATCCCAATTTTGTAAGCAATCATTTTTGAAAAAAAAAAAAAAAAACAAGGATGGTTTCAATTACATTTATCTTTTACTACTATTATCATTCTTTAGGCCAAGCCCAATTAGTAATGGGCCAAGATCAAGTTTGAGAATATCAAGTCCAAGTACAATTATTTTAAATTTAATTTTTTTAAACTTTAAGGAATTAAAAGCCTCTCTAATATTGTTTTTAAAAGATTTAAAAATAATTTTAAAAAAATAAAAACCAATATTGGTATCTGCTAATTTTCTTTAAAAATTACTTCTTACAAAATCACTCTATCTTACAGCAGATTTTGAAAAGCAGGAAAATAGTAGCTTTTCAAAATCTGATTTTGAGAATAATTTTTATATTTAACATAATTTCATATATAACCTCATGTATATTTTAAGAATCCACAATTATCCTTATTAATTAAGAAATAAGATCATTATTTTTAAAAAGATTATTATTATTACCAACTATATTGAGATAACAAAAAAAAAAAAAATTAATAATGTAAATATTTATTCTAGTTACGAATTATTATACATGCATAATTAAAATATTTTATATACATATTTATAAATATGTAAATAAATTTTATTCATTTAACTCAGTCATTCATATTTTTAAAACAGTTTAACAGTAAAATTTATTAAATACATACAACTTCTTCTAAAACTCATAACACTTTTAGAAATAAATTTTATCAAATATTTAACTAATTTTTTTATAATTAATTATTTTTACAGTATAATTAACAACAATTATTTAAAAACAAGAAACTGACCCTAACTAACATTTGTCATCATAAAATATTATTATCCATTTGATCAAATGTTTTTTTTTTCGTAAGATTTGTTGATTTGTCGCTGTATAATAATAAAAAATTTATACTGTAATATCAAAACTTCAAAAATCAAAACAACAACAATAAAAACAATAAAGTGCAATTATAAATCACTTTTTAGTTTTTCTGGTCTGGCCTAGCTGTCAACAAGTATCATTTTGTTTGACAAAGTCTTCATGCACTTTTTGTCGGTTTGTCTCAGTAAATCCAGGTGAAGAAAAGAAGGCAAAGCTAATTAATTTAATGACTGAATTTCTGAACTCTCTAGCGTATGCTCAAGAGGAAACAAAGTAAATATTCAAAATCATGACAAGTAATAAGAAAACTCAAACTCTACAAAAGAAAACAATGAAGTGGCTGTCACTAGCAGTTACTACATAATTTCTGCAAAGATTCATGTGATAACGCGGTTCCCAAGTCATCTTTCTTTATTTTATTTTTTATTCAGGCCGGCAGAGGAATAATCAGACTCTAATGTAAGAAAGTCCAATGAAATGAAGTCAATTGCATTAATAATTTAATAGTGACTTATAAGAATTGATCATCCGTGCAAATTAATTGCTCTATAGGTCTTTTGATTCCTTCCCTGTCAGGAAAATAAACCTTGGAAATATGCAGAGTCTTTTATTTTTCCTAATACCTCTGTTGCTACCAATTTCCGCAGCTGCTCAATCGTCTAGTAACATATCATTGGGTTCATCACTCACAGCATCAAATGATAATCCCGCGGCTTCTTGGATTTCGCAGTCTGGGGACTTTGCGTTTGGCTTCCGACAGGTTGGCGACCAGGGCTTTCTATTAGCTATATGGTTCAACAAAATCCCTGAAAGAACAATTGTATGGTCAGCAAATAGAGATAATCTTGTGCAAAGAGGATCAAAAGTTGAGCTTACTGGAGATGGGCAGTTGATTCTGAGAGATTCATCTGGCAAGGAGATATGGAGGGAACCTCCAAGCACTGGAGCAGCCTATGCAGCCATGCTTGATACTGGCAACTTGGTGCTGGCAAGCCAGGATTCTTCCACTATGTGGGACAGTTTTGATGATCCAACAGACACCCTTTTACCGACACAGGTAATGAGTCAAGGTACCAAAGTTATCGCTCGTCTCACGGAGACGAATTACTCATCCGGAAGATTCATGTTTGACTTGCAAACAGATGGGAATCTTCTCCTCTACACCACAACTTATCCATTTGATGGCGCTAATGCTCCTTACTGGTCAACTCAAACTTCTATAGGCAGTGGCTATCAAGTGGTCTTCAACCAGTCTGGCTTTATATACCTTACAGCGAGGAACGGAAGCATACTTAACGCAGTGACATCAAATAACGTAACGGCTCAAGATTTCTACCAGAGGGCAGTTGTTGATCCCGATGGAGTTTTCAGGCACTACATCTACCCGAAAAGCTCTGCTTCCACTGGTGGGAGATGGCCTAAGGCTTGGTCTTTTTTGTCATTTATACCATCAAATATCTGCTTGAGAATTAGAGCGGACACAGGCAGTGGAGCTTGCGGGTTCAATAGCTTCTGCAGCCTGGGAGATGATCAGAGAAAGTTGTGCCAATGCCCTCCCGGTTACACTTTCTTTGATCCAGATGATGTGATGAAGGGATGCAAAGAGAATTTTGTCCCGCAAAGCTGTGATAGAGCAGTAGAAGAGATGGATCTTTTTGAATTCAGAGACATGTCTAATACAGACTGGCCCCTTAATGACTATGAACATTTTACATCAGTGGATGAGGATTGGTGTAGAGAGGCTTGCTTGAGTGACTGTTTTTGTGCCGTTGCCATTTTCCGAGAGGGAGAGTGTTGGAAGAAGAGAGCTCCTCTCTCAAACGGGAGGATTGATCCCACCGTGGGAGGCAAAGCCTTGGTAAAAGTAAGGAAAGATTACTCCGATGCATCTGCAGGATCAGGCTCAAAAAAAAAGGAAAATTCAACATTGATCTACATTTTATCCGCAACACTTGGTGGCTCTATCTTTCTGCATCTCCTAGTGACCTTCATTTTCTTTCAACGCCGGAATCAAAAGAAGCAGAAAACAGTTGAGTCAGAAAAAGGCGTGCCGGAAATGAACCTGCAGGATTTCACTTACAAAGAGCTGGAGGTAATTACTGGAGGATTCAAGGAAGAGCTTGGAGAGGGTGCTTTTGGAAAAGTCTAT
Organism: Citrus x clementina; assembly: GCF_000493195.1. Lineage (NCBI taxonomy): Eukaryota > Viridiplantae > Streptophyta > Magnoliopsida > Sapindales > Rutaceae > Citrus > Citrus x clementina. The sequence goes on along the minus strand of NW_006262688.1, from coordinate 5,386,008 downwards.
AAAGGGGTTTTAACTACCGAGAATGAAAAACCAGTTGCTGTCAAGAAGTTATACAAGGCAGTGAATGAAGGTGAGCAAGAGTTCAAAGCAGAAATCAGTGCAATTTGCCGAACAAATCACAAGAATTTAGTCCAGCTGCTGGGATTTTGCAACGAAGGAGAACACCGCCTACTCGTATACGAGTACATGAGCAATGGCTCCTTAGCAGACTTCCTGTTCAGAAAGTCAAGAAGGCCTAATTGGTACAAAAGAATGCAGATTGCTTTCGGAACCGCGAGAGGCCTGTTTTACTTGCATGAAGAGTGCAAATCTCAGATCATACATTGTGATATCAAGCCTCAGAATATCCTTCTAGACGATACTTTCAACGCAAGAATTTCCGATTTCGGATTGGCCAAGCTTCTGAAGACAGACCAGACTCAAACAACAACTGCCATAAGGGGAACCAAAGGGTATGTTGCCCCTGAATGGTTCAAAAACCTGCCTATAACTGCCAAAGTAGATGTTTACAGCTTCGGAATTCTGCTGCTCGAGCTTGTCTGCTGCAGAAAGAACTTTGAGGTTGATGCAACGGAAGAATGTCAAATGATACTCGCGGACTGGGCATGTGATTGCTTCAGAGAGAGGAAACTAGACGTGTTAGTGGAGAATGATGAGGAAGCAATGGATGACATAAAGAGAGTTGAAAAATTTGTGATGATTGCAATTTGGTGCATTCAAGAGGATCCATCACTGAGACCTGCGATGAAGAAAGTCACTCAAATGATAGAAGGAGCTGTGGATGTCTCGATTCCTCCAGATCCAGCTTCATTTATCAGTTCAATATAAAATCTTTTGCTGTTTAGCTTAAGAGTTCTTAAAAGCCACTATGCATGTTCAATTGTCACTAAAGTTTCTATCCAATGAGCCAGAGAAGGCAAGCTATGTTGTGCGTTTGAATCAAATTTTAATAAAAGGCCAAGTCAAAGCATCCAGATTTCATGAACTTTTTTAATGCCAAGTCTTCCGAAAAATGTTGACTATGGAGCTCAATCCTGTTGGCAAGAGAGTGAAATGTATTAAAATAACAATAGGGTTCAGTTCACACTCATCGTCAAATCAATGAGGAAAAAGAAAAAAAGCGCTTTTGGCAGTATTTATCATTATTCTTTTGCATTAGTCAAAGCATGCCTCAATGATAAGGACTTGAAAATCCCCTTTAGCAGAGTTAGGACAAATATTGGACTTTCATCAACACAGCTTTTGGAAAAAGCATTTCATTTGGAAAGAGAAGAAAATGGTACACATCAATTTTAAACAAGAATTTGTCCTAATTTCAAATTTTAATTGGTAAGAGTTCAATAAGAGTAATATCAAACGAATAGATATTTAATCAAGAATGAGATAAAGTGATTCTCGGATATTCGAAGAATAGCTTTAATTAACAAATAATATCTTAATTAAGTAAAGCCCAAATCATTTTCTTTAATTTTTCGGATGGTCAGTTAAATATAACTCTTTGAAAATCGATCAGGCCTTAGTGTCAGGCCCACAGGTTAACTACTCGTATGACCAGTTAAAAACGTGAACTTGAAAACCATTCAGTCAGCGGTTTATATTTGTAACGTATATTTAAAAAAAAAAAGTCCAAAAAAAAAAAAAGAATTTTTGAAATGGGCAAAGCTGCATAAAGCACAAAGATTTCAGAAACGAACAGACAAATCAAAATTATGAGCGGAGTGTTGCATTGAATAATGAATAGATTAATTTTCCCGATAAATAACTTATCTGTAAACTACTTGGATTGCTTGCTCCGCAAATGCCTGAAATCCAAGGCTTTGAGACAAGGCAAGCAAGTACATGCGTTGTTGTGCACTAATGATTTGAACATACTTTCATTGAAATCAAAGCTAGTGGGTGTGTATGCGGGTTGTGGGGATGTGAATTCTGCACGTTTGGTGTTCGATAAAATTCCTAACCCGAATGTTTTTATGCTGAACTGGATGGTTATGGCCTCAGCTTTTACTGGGAATTTCCAAGAAGCAATTGGGTACTTTTCTTTAATGCGAGAGTTTATATATCGTTGCAATAAATTTACATTTTCAATAGTGTTAAAAGCTTGTGTTGGTTTGCTTGATATAAATAAAGGAAAACAAGTTCATGCTGTGGCGACCCAAATGGGTTTTGAAAATGATGTATCTGTGGGCAATGCATTGATAGATATGTATAGTAAATGCGGACTTCTCTGTTCTGCACGTAGAGTGTTTCATGGAATGTTTGAGAGAGATGTAGTTTCTTGGACTTCAATGATTTCTGGGTATTGTAACGTAAGCAAAGTTGATGAAGCTGTAGTTTTGTTTGAAAGAATGAAGTTGGAAGGCTTAGAACCGAATCAATTCACATATAATGCAATAATTGCTAGTTATGCTAGGAGAGGTGATAGCAATGGAGCTTTTGCATTCTTCTCTAGAATGACTGCAGAAGGCTTTGTTCCTGATTTGGTCACTTGGAATGCTATGATTTCTGGGTTTGCTCAAAGCAAACGGGAAAATGAAGCTTTGAAGTTGTTTAAGGGCATGTTAGTTTCGGGGATAAAGCCTAATAATGTGACTGTAACAGGAGTTCTTCAGGCTGGTGGGTTAACAGGTTCGATTCAAAGAGGTAGAGAAATTCATGCATTGGTTTGTAGGATGGGGCTTCACATTGATGTATTTACTGGCAGTGCTCTAATTGACATGTACTCAAAATGTGGCAGTTTGAAAGATGCAAGGACTTTGTTTGAGATAACTCGTATTAAGAATGTGGCTTTCTGGAATGCCATGATTGGGTGTTATGGGAAGCATGGGATGGTTGATTCCTCAATTGAGCTTTTTGAGAGAATGCTGGAAGAAGGGAAGCGGGCGAATGAAGTCACACTCATTTCTGTTCTTTCTGCATGCAGCCATGGTGGTTTAGTAGAGAAAGGTTTGGAGATTTTTAGATCCATGAAAGAGAGGTATGGAGTCAAAATTAGTAAAGAGCATTATGCTTGTGTTGTTGATATGTTGTGCCGTTCTGGGAGGATGGTAGAGGCTTATGACTTGTTGAGACAGGTGCCAATGTATGTCACTAATTCAATGGCTGGAGCTTTCCTCAATGGATGTAATATCCATGGAAGAAGAGATTTAGCTGTAACTATGGGTGAGGAATTTTTCGAAATGGACTTGAGAAAGCTAGATGGTTTTGTTATGTTGTCAAATATTTGTGCTGCTGATGGAGAATGGCATGAGGCTGAAAATTTAAGGAAGATTATGAAGGAGAAGAATGTCCATAAGCAGCCAGGTTTTAGTAGGGTTGAGAAGAGGAATGAGTTTGTTGAAAAGGAAGTTCAAAATGAAAGCAAAGCAGGTATATACTTTCATAAGATATAAATTATGATTTCAGGATTCGATGTCACCCCAATTACCCTATCAAATTTGATAATAGGATAATACGTTTTGCATATTGTTCCAGTGAAGCTCTTGTACATTTGTTTATTTTGAGTTGGGTCCTTGTATGCTACTTTTTTTTTTTTTTTTTGTTCTTGAATTATTTGCTGCTGCTTCACTTAATTGTCATATTCCTGAAATTAGATGTATAGTTTAAGAATAATAAAAGATGAGTAAACGTGTATCAGTAAGTTCTCTGTCTGAGATTTTGTTAATTTGGTTGAATTTAAACCGTGACAAATTTCTGAATTAAATTGAGATCATATTTGATTTAGGAAATCTTTGCCGGAGTGGTTGAAAAAGAAAAAAATGGAGCAGATTTAAATATTTATTCTCTGAATCATTTCATAGCTTAATATTATAAAACAGTTGCAGAACAGCCAAAGTATCCGTTCTCATTACCAAGAGCCTACTAGTGAGCACTTACTGTTGATACGAGTGTCAAATAGGCTGGATAGAGCTGATAAATGAGGATGGATCTGGAGGAATTGGAACCTCCACGACTCCTTCGAGCATTAGAGTCACTTTCTTCATCGTAGGTCTTAGCGAGGGATCATCTTGAATGCACCAGATTGCAATCATCACGTACTTCTTGAGCCTCATCATATCATGCAGTGCCTCCTCGTCATTCTCCACTAAGAGGTGTAGTTTTTCATCTATATAGCAATCGTATGCCCAGTCAACAAGTATCATTTGGTTTTCATTCTCTACATTTTGTTCAAATTTCTTTCTGCAGCAAATGAGCTCTAGCAACATAACACCAAAGCTGTAAATGTCTACCTTCATTGTAATAGGCAGGCTCTTGAACCATTCAGGGGCTACATATCCTCTGGTTCCCCTGATTGCAGTGGTAGTTCTAGTTTGGTCTGCTTTCAATATTTTGGCCAACCCAAAATCTGAAATTCTTGCTGTGAAAGAGTCATCTAGGAGTATATTTTGAGGCTTGATATCACAATGAATGATCTGAGTGGTGCATTCCTCATGCAAGTAAAAGAGTCCTCTTGCAATTCCAAAAGCAATTTGCATTCTTCGGTACCAACTAGGCTTGGGATTTTTGAATAGAAAGCCTGCTAAGGAGCCATTGCTTATGAATTCATAAACAAGAAGACGATGTTGATCCTCATTGCAAAATCCTAGAAGTTTGACTAAATTCCTGTGATTTGTCTGGCCAATTGCATTAACTTCTGTTCTGAATTCCTTGTCTCCTCCACTAACCATGTTGTCCAACTTCTTCACTGCAACACAAATTTTGTTTTCATATGCTAGAACTCCTTTATACACCGTTGCAAAGGCTCCCCTGCCCAGTTCGTCCTTGAACCCTTGGGTTGCCTTTTCTAACTCCTTGTAGCTGAAGATTTGCAGGTTTGTGCTTGGCATAACTGGGCCTGTTTGATCCATCTTAGTTTTATGGTAACCAAAGATAAAAACAAGAAGAAAGGTTCCAAGCTGTAGAAGAAAGTTGAGAAACACAGAGCTACATAGTAGCACAGATACAACAAAAACCGAAGTTGAATGAACTTTCTTCTTTGAATCTGTATCTTCAGGCTTCAATGTAGAATTGCCTCTCCTTATCTTGATCAGAGCTTTTCCTTCAATGTCGGGAGCCATTCTTCCATTGGAAAGAGGATTTTTCTTCTTCCAACATTCTCCATTTCTGAAAATGGCAACCGTGCAAAAACAATCCCTCATGCAAGCCTCCCTGCACCACTGCAATCTTACCCCTTGATGGTGTTCATAATCGAAATGAGGCCAATCTGTGTATTCCATCTCCACCAAGTCATAAAGATCTACCTCTTGGTTTGGATCATCACAGCTTTGTGATAGAAAACTCTGTTTGCATCCCTTTGTCAAGTCATTACGATCCAAAGGTACGTAACCTTGTGGGCACAGGCAAGTTGGTCTCTGATCATTTCCCAGACTGCAGTAGCTATTGAACCCACAATCACATGCTCCGCTGCCAGTTTCATCTGTAATCATGCAATCATTTGGACTATTGAACAATGGAGTGGACCAATGCATGCTCCAGCTTTTATTGTTTGAACTGGAGCTCTTTGGGTATACATAATGCCTGAGAAATCCATCAAATTCAAGAGTTACCCTTTGGTACAAGTCTTGCATTGAAGAAGCACTCGATGATAGCATATAAATTATGCTTCTGTTCTTTGCAGTAAGGTAGATGTTGCCAGATCGGTTGAATTCCACCTGCAAGCTGCTGCCAACAGGTTGGGTGGACCAATAAACTGAATTAGCTGATTCGAAGGGAAAAGCTGTGGTGTACAACACTAGGTTACCGTCAGATTGCATGGCTAGCTCATATCTTCCAGTCGAATAATTTTTGTCAGAGTAACGAGCTGAAAGTTTGTTCCGTGGATTCAGAATCTGAGTGGGTAATAATGTGTCAGTTGGGTGATCAAAGCTCTCCCACAAAGGAAAAGAGTCTGGGCCTGCCAATACAAAGTTACCACTATCAAGCATGGATGCATAGGCAACAGCAGCACCAGCTGTATCAGGATTCCACACCTCTTTGCCTGTTAGGTCAGTGAGCACTAATCGACCATCTACAGTGAGCTGAACTTTGGACCCTCTTTGCACTGGAGTTTTTCCATTGGCTGACCAGATGATGGTTCTTTCAGGTATTTTGTTGAAATAGATGGTGAGCAAGTAGTTCCCATTTTCTATGCGCTGGAAACCAAATGCAAATTCACCAGATGTTGATTTCCAAGATGACATATGATCCCCTGCCATCAGGGATTCACCTCTAGATACATTTTGAGCGGTGGCGGAAATTGGCATCAGTAGAAGAAGCGAGAACCAGAGATGATGTTCTAGGAAAGAGGCCATCGTGTGAAAGAGATTCCTTCTTCAGATGTAAAGCAGAAGGATAACTTGAATTATCACCAGTAATGTTCCACAGGTAACAGAAAAGTAAGATGCTTTAGTCTTTCTCGTGATCTATAAGGTGGTCATGACTTTCTTTGCAAGTTTTTTTATGATTTTTATTTTGGAACTAATGGAAACATGACAGAATCTTTCTTTCATTGACTTTGTTAGAAAGTCTTGATTTACTTATTGGTAGTCATATGATATGAATGGTAACTTCAGACTGTCTAGTCAATAACTATGATTATTTGGTAATTAGCTAATTCCTTTCCACTATCTGCTAATCATCTTAACATATATTTTGCATCATGATATTGTCCATGTGAATAGGGTTTCATGTGTTTCCTTGGTCATGTTAAAGGGAATACTAGAATGGAGTCCTCTAGGCATCGTGTCTGTTTTTCCAGGGCTAATGCATGATATTAATCTCATTTGCTTTAGCATGTTTCCAAAATTTAACATTCTCATCATTTGGTTCTTTTGCTGCTTAGTTCTTTGCAGATCTTTGGAAGGGATCTGAAGTATACTCAGTTGCATCACAAGACAGAGCATACAGATGGGACGGGCAACAGAGTTTGACAAAGACTAAGCGTGGGTAATGTAGTAAATATTGCATACTTTTCCAGTCAAGCAGTTTCATTTTCCTTGGAATTCAATGTGATGCATACGACTATGCGAGCACTGTGAGGTGATTGTTGGCTTTGAGACTAAGAGCTTGCTTTTCCTGGAATTATTGGTCTAAGTCTTTTTCCCAACTTTTACAAGTCTTTTTGCGTGAATATGAAGGCATCCTAATTTCTCTGTATCACGATGTTTTTAGTCACAGCTATGTAAGGTTGACCCGTGTTTTACTTGTAGTATGTATTACGTTCTGCCGGTCATGCAAAGGAATCAAATGCTATGTTGATCTCTCAAACTCCACAGGTACAGTGAATTATGTTGCAGTTTGAAACAAAGGGAAAAAAACGGCTTTCCTTCATATAAGTTTCAAAGTTGGAATAAAGGGCAAGAAAATAATTTTGAAGTTGGAATTAAGGGCTACAAAATCTTGAACAGGAGATATCTTTAGTTGAACAGAAATAGATGTTTCTTAACAATCTAACACAAAATAGAACATGGAATTCATCAGATATTTAACAGTATAACAAGAACTCGAGTATTTCTTCGGATCAGATAATTTGCAAAATATTTAATTAGAAAAAACATTTTATCTTAGGGCATTTTAAAGAATAATCAATTTAACTGTTTAGCAGATTCACATTGTTTCCTATAGGTGATGCTTTACATTTTTTATAATTCCTTTAGCAACACCATAATGCTATTTGATATCCTTGCTGAACACAGTGATATTTGCAGAAAGATAGTATCAATGACACTCATATATTATCAATGTGCCAGTGGAGCATAATATTTCTTTTCACATTATTCTTTCAAAATTAAAACAGTTTGTTCAAATTATCCAAGCATCTTGACCACATTTAACCAGTAAGTTGGTACTCTCCATTCCACTATCAATAGCATTTATAGACAACACGACATAGTTTGCTATTGATCAGATTTTCTGAACACGTGACTTCTCACTTAGAATTCTACATAATTTCAATTGGAACCAGAGGCATATCTTTAATTAAAAACTAAGTCAATACGGTAAATTTTGAGAAACATCTAAACTATATTACATTATTCACTGAACTCTTTTACTACTTAGTACACATAACGACGGCTGAAATTCTTCGCTTGAACTGAAGAAAATATGATACTAATAGCAGATTATTCATCTGTAGGTAGATGTTATGCACAGAAAACATTAGTACTAAGCAATTGCAAGTCTTTCTCCCTTCAACTTGTAATGTTTAGGGTCCATGGACATGGGGGAATTGGTACTTCAACAACTCCTTCAAGCATTTGTGTAACCCTCCTCATGGTGGGCCGATGAGACGGGTCTTCTTGAATGCACCAAAAGGCAACCATCACAAACCTGTGCAGCATATTCATGTTGTTCATGGCCTCTAAGTCATTTTCAACGAGAGCTTCGAGTGTTCTTTCCTGATAGCGGTCATAAGCCCAATCGGTTAGAATAGCTTTATCCACTTTGCTGATTTCGTTATCTATATTTCTTCGCAGGCAAATGATTTCTAGAAGCAGCACACCATAACTGTACACATCAACCTTTACAGTGATCGGCATATTCCTGAACCATTCGGGTGCAACATATCCTTTAGTTCCCCTGATAGCGGTATTGGTATGGCTCTGATCCAGGGTCAAAAGCTTTGCCAATCCAAAATCAGATATCCGGGCGTTGTAATGATCATCAAGAAGTATGTTTTGAGGCTTTATATCACAATGGATGATCTGGGTGCAGCACTCCTCATGAAGATAAAAGAGACCTCTAGCGATTCCCATGGCAATTTCGGTCCTCAGTTTCCAATTCGGCTTTGAGTCTCCAAAGAGGAAACTAGCCAAGGCGCCATTGCTCATGAACTCATACACTAGAAGTCGATTTTGTCCCTCGTCACAGTACCCAAGAAGTCTAACCAGATTCTTATGATGTGTCTGACCGATTCCATTCACTTCAGCTTTGAATTCTTTTTCACTGTCTTGGAATACACTATTTAACTTCTTCACCGCAACATGATTGCTAGAACCCATATTCACAAACCCTTTATAAACAGTGCCAAAGGCTCCTCTTCCGAGTTCTTCATTGAATCCACGAGTGACTTCTACAAGCTCCTTATAAGTAAAGCAGCGCAAATTCATATATGAGACACCTTGATCCTCTTGGTGAGGCCTCGTGAACTTTTTGCGATTAACAACTAGGAAACCTAGACAACATGCGCTGACTAATAGCAAGTTGATTAATGCAGAGCTGCCGAAGAGTACAGATACAACCGGGATTAATACATCCACTTTCTTCTTTCCTCCAGAAGGGACTTTCCTAATTTTGATGAAAGTTGTCCCTGTCTCATCCGTGTCCGTTTTCCCATAGGAGAGAGGTAGTTTCTTCTTCCAGCAGGTGTCATCTCTCAATACCGCAGCAGAACATTGACAGTCCTTTAAGCAAGATGACACACATTCATCTTTACTATAAGGACTGATCTGTTCATAATCAGATGTTGGCCAATCAGTGTTCCTTAGCTCTTCAATATAATATAGATCTTCTCCAGATTTCTTCCCATCTTCTTCACAGCCTAGAATGAATTCCGGTTTGCAGCTTCCGTAGACATCATCTGGATCAAGTAAAGAAAACCCTTTTGGGCATTGGCAGATTGGTCTTTTGGCTCCACTGATACTGCAGATGCTGTTAAATCCACAGATTCCACTGCCTAATCCTTTACGGATATCATTGTTAATGCAAATATTCTCCGGCAAGACATCACTGACTGACCAGATAGCGTCTCCGGTGCTATTATTCTTGGGGTGAGAGTAGAAGATAAAAACACCATCAAAGTTTAGAGTTGCTCTGAGGTAATTTTCTTTTGCTGAGACTGTTTCTGGTACAAGACTGGCTCTCTGTTTATTTTCTCTCAAAACATACAATTGGCCTGACTCATTGAAGACTACTCGATAACCAGCATTCGATCTGTTAGTATCAAACGTGTTACTCCAAAAATAGGCATCATATGCAAAGCCGCTTTCCAAGTTTATGGTATTAAGCACTGCATTTCCATCCTCCAATTGACGGAATTGGAACCTTCCTCGAGAGAAATCAGTCTCCTTTCGTCTGGAAGATACGACCCCACCCCGTTCCATTGTCTGCGTAGGAAGCAAGGTATCAGTAGGATGATCAAAGCTCTGCCATAACCTCTCAGAATTTGTATTTACGATCAGAAAGTTGCCAGTATCATAAATAACACCAAAAGCTGCTTGTCCCGTACTAATTTCAGATTTCCATATCTCCTGGCCTTCGGGGTCCTCAAGAACCAGCCCCCTATTAGCAGTCAGCCGTAGTTTTGATCCTCTTGGCGCAGGATTGTCTTCCGATGCATACCAAACTATGGTTTTACTCGGTATCTTGTAATACCATATGGCAGGCAAGAAGAGATCCTTACTGTCTAGTTGGTGAAACCCTAACGCGAAATCCTTAGAAGGGGAAAGCCATGGTTCCGTGCTCTCAGCTGCAGTGAGTTGCTGGCCTATACTTATGGTTCCGTTACTTTGTGCGGCTGTTAGACACGGCAGCAGAACCAAGAAAAGAAGGGATAGAAGATGAAAAGCCATTACTGAAATTACTGAAATTGTTTTGAGTACATGAAATTGGAAGAACGGATTATTCAGATAATATTTTTCATGTGGAGAAGATAAAAAGTGGACAGATTATTGAAAATGTAAAGGGGTTGAATATTCAAAGCGCGTAAGCAAAGGCGTTCGCTGCAATTGGACATATTAATGTTCTTGCGCATTTGGTGGGACAGTCGAATTATGTTACCATTAATTAAAAAAAAAAGAAAAGAAAAATCACTATGTGATATTGACTTATTAAATTTCTTGGTCTTGTATGATGATTTGATATAATCTGATGAAGGTTATGTGCATGCAAGACTTGATATGCCGTGGCCAAAACACCGTGTATTACAAAAATGCAGTGAAGAAGTTGCTGCAGATATTGAATTTAGAATGGTGTGGGAGGCAAGCTGGTGACTAGCAACAAGAAATAAATGCACCAACAACATTTTCCAAGTTGACTTGAAGACTTGAAACAGTCTTCATCAACCCAGCTTACGGGTAGTGGACCCAAGTCTTACCATTCAGAAATAGGGGGAAAAAATGCTGTCAACTTTATTGACCAGGTATTTGCATGACGGGAAAAGATTATGAGCTGTATAATAAGGGGTATTTTTTCAGTTGTTAACTTTAAAGCTAGTGAGGCTAAAATGTACCGTAAAGACTTTAACTTTCACTTGTAGTATTTTTACTCATCAACCCTCCTACTTTTTTAAGTAGCGATTTCAGTTCACATGTAAGGTATAGATTAAAATTCATAACACCTTGATCTCCAATATTCCATCCCTCAAAATTTGATTTCTCTGCCTGGAAATTATGATCAAAGTGCAAGTTCAATGATGGATATACCTATCAGCCTCCAGATTATGAGAAGTCTGATTATAATTAACTTTGATTAATCCTCCAAATTTCTGATAATTTAACAACTATGCTGCATTTAATTACAGACAACTCTCTGCAGGAATTAGATTACTAACAAGAAACACCACAGCACAATAATGTAATTTAGATAATACACGATGAGTAAACAATTTGCTCATTCAAAGGAAGGCAGAGCAAATTAAATTATTAGAACATCAGTTGCAGCTGATTAAAAGCAACTCCTTAAGCTGCTTTCAGTTGGCAACAGTAAATGGACATGGACATGGTGGATCAAGCACTTCAGCGACCCCTTCAAGCATCTGAGTAACCTTCCTCATTGTTGGTCGAAGAGAAGGATCTTCTTGAATGCACCAGATGGCAACCATCACAAATCTTGCCACCTTTTTCTTGTCATTCAAAGCCTCTATATCAAATTCCACCAGAGCTTCTATTATTCCTTCGCAGTAACAGTCATAAGCCCAATCTGTCAAGAGTGCTTCTGCTTCATTCACTTCCATATCTACATTTCTTCTGCAGCAAATGATCTCTAGCAGTAAAACACCAAAGCTGTACACATCCACTTTCACTGTGATGGGCATGTTCCTAAACCATTCTGGTGCAACATACCCTTTTGTTCCTCTAATAGCAGTATATGTTTGGCTCTGATCAAGCAGCAGAAGCTTTGCCAATCCGAAGTCTGAAATTCGAGCATTGTAGTAATCATCAAGCAAGATATTCTGAGGCTTGATATCACAATGGATAATCTGCGTGCTGCATTCTTCATGTAGATACAAAAGTCCTCTTGCAATCCCAAAAGCAATGTCTGTTCTCCGGCTCCATCCAGGTTTCAAGTCACCAAAGAGAAAGCTAGCTAAAGTACCGTTGCTCAAGAACTCATATACCAGCAACCTATTCAGTCCATCATCACAAAATCCGAGCAGTCTAACAAGATTCTTGTGATGAGTTTGGCCGATAACGTTTACTTCTGTTTTGAATTCTTTCACACCATCTTGGATAACACTATGCAATTTCTTTACTGCAACTGGAACCTGATACATAGAAGCCATAACAATTGCTCCTTTGTACACAACCCCAAAAGCACCTTTTCCTAGCTCTTCCTTGAACCCATTTGTAGCTGCTTCCAGATCTTTGTAAGTAAAACAATGCAAGTTTGTTTCCACAACACCATCATGAGAAGGAACTTGACTGTTTTTCTTGTTGTAAACAAAGAAAAAGCAAAGACAAAGAGCTCCAACCAACAAGCAATTGAAAAAAACAGACCCACCCAAAAGTACTGATCCCAAAATGATCAAATTCTCTTGATCTTTCTTCTGATTATTCTTTACGTTAGGTCTTGGGAAATCAGGACTTGTTGGAGGCAGATTGCCTTTCCTGATTTTGATAAGAGCTTTGCCGTTAAGGTTGGCATCAAATCGCCCATTTGATAGCGGCAGCTTCTTCTTCCAACACATATCTCCACTTCGAAAAATTGCAACGGCACACATGCAGTCATGCAAGCAAGATTGCCTACACCCCTCTTCTGTGAAAGGAGTCAAGAGTTGATAATCAGATGTAGGCCAATCCGTGTTCGTAATCACTTCAAAGTCATATAAATCTTGGGGAGAACCGGGTTCATCATCATCAACACAGCTCTGAGTGTAGTTTGGCTTGCAGCTACCATACTGATCATTCGGATCAATCAAAGTATACCCTCTTGGACACTCACAGATTGGCCTTCTATTATTTAGTCTGCAAACACTGTTAAATCCGCAAGTGCCACTGCCAGTAGAAACAAAACTTGCTTTGCAAATATCATCTGGCAATGACCAAAACGCTGTCCAGCCTTCATTTCCAGTGGAATGTTTTGGGTGCTGATACTGAGTAAAAACCCCATCAAAATTGATTGTTGATCTGTAATAAAAGTTGGAAGCCGATGTTTCAACTCTTCTTGTTAGAGCAAATCTTCGATCATTCTCTTGCAATATGTACATGTACCCTGACTGATTGAACACAAGCTGATTGCTAGAACCATTAGTCTTGCTTTCATAATAAGGCTCGTTAGTATAATCAGAAGGCAAGTTTACTGTAGTAAGCACAAGATTCCCATCTGAATTCAGTTCGAATCGAAACCTTCCCTTGGAAAAATTGCCATCTGATTGCTTGGAAGAAAGAAACTGTCCATTATCAAATATTTGTGAAGGCAGCATGGTGTCAGTGGGATTGTTGAAGCTCTCCCATAGCTTATTTGTATTGTCACTGAGCAGAACAAAGTTGCCTGTATCATTCATCAAGCCATAAGCAACAGTGCCTATAATAGGATCGGATTTCCATAATTCTTGACCTTGAGGGCTAGTGAGCACAAGGCCTCGATCAGCAGTGAGCTCAACTTTTGTTCCTGAAGCTGCAGGACTATCTCCATTTGCAAACCAAACTATAGTCTTCTGTGGGATTTTAGCATACCAAATGGAGAGCAAGAAAAGGTCTTTGTTGCTGTCAAGTGAGTGGAAACCGAAGGCAAAATCTCCATTAGGAGAAAGCCATGAAGACGAGTTTTGTGAGGCAGAAAGAGAGGCTCCAATGGTTATGTTGCCACGGGTTTGAGCAAAAGTTAAAAATGGTTGCAGCAGCAGAAGAAGAAATGAAAGTGAAAAAAGAAGCGGAAAAGCCATTGCTATAGCTAGAATTCAATAGGGTTGATGCATTAACCCAAGATGGATTAATTGAATTAAAATATTAAAGAGATGAAATGAAGTGAGCGGAGTCTTTTACGTCTAGCAAGGTTGCAAGTCTTGTCAGGTCTCTTATCATTTCTTTGTGGACCAAATTTTCCCATGGAAGAACATCTAGATTGTAAAAACAAACGCTTACAAATGATTTTTTGGTATGCAATGAAAAATCTAATGAAAATCATTTTATGTTTATATCACGTCAATCATGTACTAAATAGATGGAAGCAAAATTTATTGGTTTATATGGTAACTCGAGGGGCATATTGGACATAGTGAGTGGCAGTTCGAGGGCTCACTGTTAGTCATTGGCAAAGGGAAGCAAGAATAAAAGACAAGTTTTATTTAAGTGATCTATAATTTCATTGTTGATTGAAAATGGTAGATTTTTTTTAGTAGAGAAACAAACTAGAAAGAGTTCAGCAAAATATAATGAATTAAAATTGATCATTCAAAAGCATATTGGTGGATGAGAGCGATTGCACTGGCAAGTATTAAAATTGAAGACCCTCTAAAGCAACCATTTCTCGAAATTTTTACCACGTGTTTACGGATTTTATTTATTTGTTTTTTTATAATTAGTGAAGATATACTCATGACAAGATATTAGTGGAGGAGAGCAATTCAACTGAAAAGTATCCAATTTGTCCTTTTTATTTTATTTTTTACTTTTCAAAGAAAACAAATAACTCCAAATTCAAAAAGAAAAATCAATAGGAACTCATTCTGACTTTTCAAAGCGAATTGACTGTTGGAATTTTTATATTTGTCATTTTATTCCACAGTCGAATTAGGCATGCTTTTAGGACTTATATTTCAATTGTAATTTAACTTTTTCTGCTTGAGTTGATTTTAGAAAATAGATTTATCTTATTCATAAAATTGAGTGTTCTCATTATTATTTTAATCAGTTATTAATTTAATAAAAACTCCTTTGATTAGAACGTTATTTAATATTCACCGCAAAATTCAATAAAATAATTTATCTCATTCATTGGATCATAAGCGTTGAGTTTCCTCTTCGGATTAGATGTGAAATATCATATCTTCTGCCATGTCACTGCATTAGAAACTCAATGCATTATTAATATATGTACCATAATTACACCAACTTATCCTAAATTGTGTGAAGCACATCATCACTTCAATCCTAAATAAGCCGCTAGTGCATATAGATAGGTGTAAAAACAAAGACTTCAATAAAGAGAGACAATAAATGAAAATATGTGAAACCTACACTTTAACAGCGCATTTAATTGCAATTGAGTGGTCCATTGAATCTAAACCCCTACAAATTAAGTGGAAAATGAGGAACACCAAGCAATTTGAACAAACTTATTGTACTAGTATCATATTATATCATGGATTATTGCCATTTTGAGGCACATGTTATCATTATTTGCATTATTTTGGGAGTAAGTGCAAAACTTCTTTTCGTCTTAAACATCCAAACTTAAGCATTGATCAAAAGTCCAAACAACAACAATTTTACTACGATTCGAGGTATCTCTTTTCGTTAAGGGAAATTTTGGGTCTCTGTGTTTTGGCGATATCTCAAGTAACTTTTCCGTGGGTTTATTCTGTCTCTCTATTTTACTTTCCCTCACTTTTGAACCCAATAATTCTTAATTAAATTCAATGAAAAATATCTATGGGATAAAACTTACAGTTTCCGCAGTGCAGGGCAAATGAAGAACGTCATCGTCATCACTTCTCATGTATCGTTAAAAGTGTACGTTACCTACTAAGCACAAATCCATGTATCTCTAAGCTTGAATCATCAATGGAAACCTCTCTATTGCTCCTCCCAGTGACGTAGGTCGTGCAAATGACTGAACCTCGTAATCTTGCTGACTTGTTCTGTTTTTATTCTTTGTTTCTGGATTTGAATACTCGACACTAAGTTCTTGAGATTGTTCATGTGGTCATTGAGTTGATTCAGATCAAATCCTTTAGGTTTGCATTTTGATTTATCTTTGTTTTGCATTTGGGGTCGCCAAACAACCGGCCTATTTAGGATATGCATATGGCCCTTTTAATTTTACTGAAGGCCACGGTGAAACGCAGTCATGATCCAGATAGAATTTGCATCTGTCACAGCTGTATGCGTAGCCATGGAAATGCTTAAAACAATAAACATACTTACGACAGTAAAATTAAAGAAATATGCAATAACAGAACTTGTCGAAAAGTTACCGTAGTATCTGCGCTGAATCACTTAATTTCTTGGTGTCACAGCAAGCTGGCCCCCGCATTGTTGGCAATCAATTCCATAGCCTCACTTAAGAGAAGTGTCGTTCTTATTAATCCCTCATCATATTTAGTAGTTATAAAATCGTGTATCTCATTCTTCTGTTTCTCTGCTTTTGCCAGTAGTTCATCAATCTGTAGAGTAAACTTAGCTTTCTCCTCATGGTACTTGTAAAGGGCGTTGTCCTTGTAACTTTCACCCTCAATTTCGTGGCGAGCTTGCGCTATTCTGTCCAAATGGTTGAAGGCAAAATCAATTCTAATCCCACCATGCTGTACAAATTTTAAATTGTCCATATAGTCTATGTTGATCTCTCAAACTCTACAGATGCAGTGAATTATGTGCGTTTTGAAACAAAGGAAAACAAAAACGGTTTTCCTTCATAGAAGTTTCAAAGTTGGAATAAAGGGCAAGAAAATAATTTTAGAGTTGGAATTAAGGGCTACAAAATCTTGAACAGGAGATATCTTTAGCTGAACAGAAATAGATGTTTGTTAACAATCTGACCCCAAATAGAACATGGAATTCATCAGATATTTAACAGTATAACAAGAACTCAAGTAATTCTTCGGATCAGATAATTTGCAAAATATTTAATTCGAAAAAAACATTTCAAGGAATAATCAATTTAACTGTTTAGCAGATTCATATTGTTTCCTATAGTGATGCCTTACATTTTTTATAATTCCTATAGCAACACCATAATGCTATTTGATATCCTTGCTGAACCCAGTGATATTTGCAGAGGGGTACTATCAATGATACTCATATATTATCAATGTGCCAGTGGAGCATAATATTTCTTTTCACATTATTCTTTCAAAATTAAAACCGTTTGTTCAAATTATCCAAGCATCTTGACCACATTTAACTAGTAAGTTGGCACTCTCCATTCCACTATCAACAGCATTTATAGACAACATGACATAGTTTGCTATGGATCAGATTTTCTGAACACGTGACTTCTCACTTAGAATTCAACATAATTTCTATTGGAACCAGAGGAATATCTTTAATTAAAAGCTAAGTCAATGCTGTAAATTTTGAGAAACATATAAACTATATTACATTATTCACTGAACTCTTTTACTACTTAGTACACATAACCACGGCAGAAATTCTTCGCTTGAACTGAAGAAAATACGAGATTAAGCAATTGCAAGTGTTTCTCGCTTTCAGCTTGTAATGTTTAGGGTCCATGGACATGGGGGAATAGGTACTTCAACAACTCCTTCAAGCATTTGTGTAACCCTCCTCATGGTGGGCCGATGAGACGGGTCTTCTTGAATGCACCAAATGGCAACCATCACAAACCTCTGCAGCACAGTCATGTCGTCCATGGCCTCCAAGTCATTTTCAACCAGAGCTCCAAGTGTTCTTTCCTGATAGCAGTCATAAGCCCAATCGGTTAGGATTGCTTTATCCACTTGCTGATTTCGTTATCTATACTTCTTCGCAGGCAAATTATTTCTAGAAGCAGCACACCATAACTGTACACATCAACCTTTACAGTGATCGGCATATTCCTGAACCATTCGGGTGCAACATATCCTTTAGTTCCCCTGATAGCGGTATTGGTATGGCTCTGATCCAGGGTCAAAAGCTTTGCCAATCCAAAATCAGATATCCGGGCGTTGTAATGATCATCAAGAAGTATGTTTTAAGGCTTTATATCACAATGGATGATCTGGGTGCAGCACTCCTCATGAAGATAAAAGAGACCTCTAGCGATTCCCATGGCAATTTCGGTCCTCAGTTTCCAATTCGGCTTTGAGTCTCCAAAGAGGAAACTAGCCAAGGCGCCATTGCTCATGAACTCATACACTAGAAGTCGATTTTGTCCCTCGTCACAGTACCCAAGAAGTCTAACCAGATTCTTATGATGTGTCTGACCGATTCCATTCACTTCAGCTTTGAATTCTTTTTCACTGTCTTGGAATACTCTATTTAACTTCTTCACCGCAACCTGATCGCTAGAACCCATATTCACAAACCCTTTATAAACAGTGCCAAAGGCCCCCCTTCCGAGTTCTTCCTTGAATCCACGAGTGACTTCTACAAGCTCCTTATAAGTAAAGCAGCGCAAATTCATATATGAGACACCTTGTTCCTCTTGGTGAGGCCTTATGAACTTTTTGCGATTAACAACTAGGAAACCTAGACAACAGGCGCTGACTAATAGCAAGTTGATTAATGCAGAGCTGCCGAAGAGTACAGATACCACCGGGATTAATACATCCACTTTCTTCTTTCCTCCGGAAGGGACTTTCCTAATTTTGATGAAAGTTGTCCCTGTCTCATCCCTGTCCGTTTTCCCATAGGAGAGAGGTAGTTTCTTCTTCCAGCAGGTATCATCTCTCAATACAGCAGCAGAACATTGACAGTCCTTCAAGCAAGATGACACACATTCATCTTTGCCATAAGGACTAATCTGTTCATAATCAGATGTTGGCCAATCAGTGTTCCTTAGCTCTTCAATATAATATAGATCTTCTCCAGATTTCTTCCCATCTTCTTCACAGCCTAGAATGAAGTCCGGTTTGCAGCTTCCGTAGACATCATCTGGATCAAGTAAAGAAAACCCTTTTGGGCATTGGCAGATTGGTCTTTTGGCTCCACTGATACTGCAGATGCTGTTAAATCCACAGATTCCACTGCCTAATCCTTTACGGATATCATTGTTAATGCAAATATTCTCCGGCAAGACATCACTGACTGACCAGATGGCGTCTCCGGTGCTATTATTCTTGGGGTGAGAGTAGAAGATAAAAACACCATCAAAGTTTAGAGTTGCTCTGAGGTAATTTTCCTTTGCTGAGACTGTTTCTGGCGTAAGACTGACTATCTGTTTATTTTCTCTCAAAACATACAATTGGCCTGACTCATTGAAGACTACTCGATAACCAGCATTCGATCTGTTAACATCAAACGTGTTACTCCAAAAAAAGGCATCATATGCAAAGCCGCTTTCCAAGTTTATGGTATTAAGCACTGCATTTCCATCCTCCAATAGACGGAATTGGAACCTTCCTCGAGAGAAATCGGTCTCCTTTCGTCTGGAAGATACGACCCCACCCCGTTCCATTGTCTGTGTAGGAAGCAAGGTATCAGTAGGATGATCAAAGGTCTGCCATAACCTCTCAGAGTTTGTATTTACGATCAGAAAGTTGCCAGTATCATAAAGAACACCAAAAGCTGCTTCTCCCGTACTGATTTCAGATTTCCATATCTCCCGGCCTTCGGGGTCCTCAAGCACCAGCCCCCCATTAGCAGTCAGCCGTAGTTTTGATCCTCCCGGCCCAGGATCGTCTCCCGATGCATACCAAACTATGGTTTTACTCGGTATCTTGTAATACCATATGGCAGGCAAGAAGAGATCCTTACTGTCTAGTTGGTGAAACCCTAAAGCGAAATCCTTAGAAGGGGAAAGCCATGGTTCCGTGCTCTCAGCTGCAGTGAGTTGCTGGCCTATACTTATGGTTCCGTTACTTTGTGCGGCTGTTAAACACGGCAGCAGAAGCAAGAAAAGAAGGGATAGAAGATGACAAGCCATTACTGAAATTACTGAAATTGTTTTGAGTAATGAAATTGGAAGAACATGGATGGATTATTCAGATAATATATTTTTCATGTGGAGAAGATAAAAAGTGGGACAGATTATTGAAAATGAATATTCAAAGCTTGTAAGCAAAGGCGTTCACTGCAATTGGACAGATTAATGTTGTTGCACATTTGGTGGGACAGTTGAGTTATGTTACCTGTTGTGAAAATTTTAATATACTCGCAAGCGCACGAATCTAGAAATAGAATAGTGGTAACGAGGTCGATCCCACAGGGATTGTTATAAATTGAAAAGTCTAATTTAAATCTAAAATTAATATTAATTCTAACCTAGTTGAGCAAATTGAGTTTTTAAGAAAATTAAACCAATTAAACTAAAGAAGCAATTAAAATAAAGGAGAATTCAATAAGATAAGAATTACCAAGGTTTCAGAATCCACCATTATTCAACTAGTAATTATCTAATTATTAATTAATCCCCAATTTTAGAGTGACAACTCGAAATCAATCTATGTCATCTCATGGATATAACAATTAAGCCCAAGTAATTAAATCTAATGTAGGTTCTTTTTCTGCTTAATAATATGACATTTAAGAATCTCATGTAAACATATTGAATAACAAAGAGTCAAAGTTTTCCTAAGCACTCTATGTAAACAATTTAATGAAAGACATAGAATCAAAGATGATCATGTATAAACTTTATAAATCCAAGCATAGATTTAATTGAATATTAATCCTAACAATCAATAATGCATGACAGAATTGATGAAAAGATTTTATTAACATCTAATTAATCATGTGAAATAAAAACCATAATCATCAAAGAACATATATAGGGAATTAATTAAATAAAAAGATAATTATTTCATTGAATAGGGTTTCATCCTTAACCTCAGTATAAGAAAATTAGTTAGACATACTTGAATTGGGAGCAACAAAATAAATAAATTCAGCCATGGGGAAGCCGAATTGCTGCAGATTTTCTTCTCTGTCTTGAATCCTTGCGTCTCCAGTTCTCTCTCCTCCCGTGGCCCTCTTGCCTTTATATAATGTTACTGACTTGCTTAATCCTTATTGGATTCTAATTGCATTAATTCTTCTCCACCGACTTATAAAGCCCACTCACCAAGGCCTTTTAAAATTATTTCCTTACTAAACTTTGAAAGCAAAGCACACGTTTGACCACAAAAGCAAAAGGCCAATTAATGATTTCTTCTTTTAATGCCCAGCACATGCATTCCAAATTGCCAAATCTTTGCTTTCCAAATGCATGCCCACCGTTCATCCTTTGAAGAGATTGACTTCCAATTTTGGTCTTCTTGACTTCCATTAATTCTTGGTTGTATTTTTGTCTTCCAATTTAATCTGTATTCCTTCTCAATTTGAAGTGTTTTCATGCCCTTTTTATCAACAATCTCCAATTAATTCCCTATTCAATAAAACAATTCAATTAATTAAAAATAACAAATAAATATAACTAGCAATTATATTATTAAGGGTAAAATATGTATATAAATTATGCTCATCATTACCATTAATTGAAAATAAAAGAAAAATCACTATTGTGATATTGACTTATTAATTTTGTGGGATTTTTGACGAATTAGAACAACCTACCCTTAATTTCTACATTGAGCCTAACAATACGATTGAGGATGTGCCACAAAATCAAGTTGAAGAAGTTGAAATGGTTCTACCTATTCACATTGAAGACAAGAAGATTGTGCTAGAAGAAGATTTGATTGAAAAGGTGAAATTTATTGAAGAGCGCATTGACCGAGAATTGGGGAAGGGTAAAAGTTATTTGATCGTCGTTCATTCTTGGAAGTCTTCATCACCTCGACGAATGTACAAGCGAAGGAAGTTGATGAAGTATGGATTCTTCAAAGTTTCAAGAAAGATTGATGAGAAGGACAATAAATTCGAATTACAAGATGATTTGCTCTTACACTACAAGTTTTATCCTCTAGATTGTATTCAAAATTGAGGACGAGTTTGTTTTAAGAGGGGGAGAATGATGTAGGAAGTTAATTTACATTATATATTTTAGGTAATTTCGGATTATAGAATATTTATTATTTTAGGATTTTCTATTTTAGTTTGAGTCAATTATGGTATGTATTTTAGTCTTTTATTTCTATTATAATTGTGATTTAATTTCTCATTTTAGGTTAACTTAGGGAAGTGGATTTTCTCTATTATAAATAAAGAGGCCTTGTCATTGCTTTGAGAAGTTCAGATTCAATTATTCAATAAAACTCCCCTTTTATAATTCCCTCTGGGATTATCTATCAAAATCTCTTTTGTAGGGTCGTTTGGATTAAAGTATCATCTAATCTCGCTTTATGCGTTACTAAAAATCTCATTGAGTTGTCCTGGTTAAAACGATATCTAATCACACTTCGTGAGCTAATCATGTTGGTTTGGTCCAATACTATAACGATATCTAGTGTTTTCTATCCATTCAATTCTGCTTCTGCTATGCCTCGCTCCATCAGATTCCCATCTGAATTCAGTTCAAATCGAAACCTTCCCTGGAAAAACTGCCATCTGAATGTTTGGAAGAAAGAAACGGTCCCTTTTCAAATATTTGTGAAGGTAGCATGGTGTCAGAGGGATTCTTGAAGCTCTCCCATAGCTTTTTTGTATTGTCACTGAGCCGAACAAAGTTGCCTGTATCATTGAGGGCTAGTAAGCACAAGGCCTTGATCAGCAGTGACCTCAACTTTTGTTCCTGAAGCTGCAGGACTATCTCCATTTGCAAACCAAACTATAGTCTTCTGTGGGATTTTAGCATACCAAATGGAGAGCATGAAAAGGTCTTTGTTGCTGTCAAGTGAGTGGAAACCGAAGGCAAAATCCCCATTAGGAGAAAGCCATGAAGACGAGTTTTGTGAGGCAGAAAGAGAAGCTCCAATGGTTATGTTGCCACGGGTTTGAGCAAAAGTTAAAAATGGTTGCAGCAGCAGAAGAAGAAATGAAAGTGAAAACAGAAGCGGAAAAGCCATTGCTACAGCTGTAATTCAATAGGGTTGATGAATTAACCCAAGATGGATTAATTGAATTAAAATATTAAAGAGATGAAATGAAGTGAACGGAGTCTTTTACGTCTAGCAAGGTTGCAAGTCTTGTCAGGTCTCTTATAATTTCTTTGTGGACCAAATTTTCCCATGCACGAACATCTAGACTGTAAAAACAAACGCTTACAAATTATATTTTGGTATGCAATGAAAAATCTAATGAAAATCATTTTATTTTTATATCACGTCAATCATGTACTAAATAGTTGTATTCGAGATTATATCATGAGCAATTTTTTTGGGGCCATGGAAGCAAAATTTATTGGTCTATATGGTAACTCGAGGGGCATATTGGACATAGTGGGTGGCAGTTCGAGGGCTCATTGTTAGTCATTGGCAAAGGGAAGCAAGAATAAAAGACAAGTTTTATTTAAGTGATCTATAATTCCATTGTTGATTGAAAATGGTAGATTTTTTTTAGTAGAGAAACAAACTAGTAAGAGTTCGGCAAAATATAATGAATTAAAATTGATCATTCAAAAGCATATTGGTGGATGAGAGCGATTGCACTGGCAAGTGTTAAAATTGAAGACCCTCTAAAGCAACCCTTTCTCGAAATTTTTACCACGTGTTTACCGATTTTATTTTATTTTTTATTTTTATAATTAGTGAAGATATACTCGTGAGTCATGACAGGACATTAGTGGAGGAGAGCAATTCAACTAAGAACTACCCAATTTGTCTTTTTTTTTTTACTTTTCAAAGAGAACAAATTCAAAAAGAAAAATCAATAGGAACTCATTCTGACTTTTCAAAGCGAATTGACTGTTGGAATTTTTATATTTGTCATTTTATTCCACAGTCGAATTAGGCATGCTTTTAGGACTTATATTTCAATTGTGATTTAACTTTTTTTACTTGAGTTGAGTGTTCTCATTATTATTTTAATCAGTTATTAATTTAATAAAAACTCCTTAGATTAGAACGGTATCTAATATTCACCGTAAAGTTCAATAAAATAATTTATCTCATTCATCGGATCATAAACGTTGAGTTTCCTCTTCGAATTAGATGCGAAATATCATATCTCCTACTATGTCAGTGCATCAAAAAGTCAAGGCATTATTAATAGATGCACCATAACTACACCAACTTATCTTGAATAATGTAAAGCACATCATGACTTCCATCCTAAATAATAAGCCGCTAGTGTATATAGATATAGGTGCAAAGACAAAGGCTTCGATAAAGAGAGACAATAAATGAAAAATGTGAAAGCTACAC
Organism: Citrus x clementina; assembly: GCF_000493195.1. Taxonomy (NCBI): domain Eukaryota; kingdom Viridiplantae; phylum Streptophyta; class Magnoliopsida; order Sapindales; family Rutaceae; genus Citrus; species Citrus x clementina. The sequence continues at coordinate 5,361,755 of NW_006262688.1, read as the reverse complement.
TTAACATCTATGGTCCATTGAATCTAAACTCCTGCAAATTAGGTGGAAAATGAGCAACACCAGCAATTTGAACAAACTTATTGTGCTAGTATCATATCATTTCATCGATTATTGCCATTTTGAGGCACATGGTATCATTGGTGGCATTATTTTAGGAGTAAGTGCAAAACTTCTTTTCATCTTAAACATATATCCAAACCTAAGCATTTATCAAAAGTCTCAGACAACAAAAATTTTACTACAACTCATCGTCGATTTCTTCAATTTTAGTGCTGCACATGCTCTTCACAACGCGGCATAATGTCACAAGAAAAGCAGTAATTAGTCCTGGGTTTAAATCACGATTTGGGCCACCAATATCTCTGTTTTTTTCAATCAACCTTCCGAGAATCAGAACCAAGTTCTGAGCAATTTTGTAATCACCGACAGCATCAGCAACCTCATCTTGGAAATCCCAGAATTTCTCTGATGATATTTGTTCTTGCACTCTTGATTTGAACGCCACTGTTAACTTTGACAAAAACCCATCCAAATAATAAGACTTGTCCGAATTGTCAATGTTAACTTTAGCTACATCTTCAACAATGCCCTTTATTTGCTTTTCCTCTTCATCAGTCAAAGAATTTAATTTATCCTGTACGTCCAAGCAGTCTTTGATCACCATGTCCATATGGTTTCGATCCACAGTTCTAAACTGATCGTCTCCAAGCTTTCCCTTCTTCAAAGAAAGTAATACCTATTAAGCAACAAAGGGATCATGTAAATCATATAGCCCCGTTAGATATTGAGGTTGGATAATTATAACTTAAAACTTACAATATTAAAATATTTAGGAAATACTTATGACTTATAAATTAAGTTGATTTGATTCAGCATTTGTATATACGATAAAAAAACTTATAATACTTGTACTATTTTTATCTAAATTATTATTTAAAAATCATATTTATAACAAACTTATAATTTTTATTTTATAATTATAATTTTTTCCTATAGCAGTTGCTGCTTTAAAATTTCAACTTCTCAATACCAACTGAGACTTTAAACTAAATAACAAGATCATATATATATATATATATATATATATATTTGTAAGCTAGTGATTTATCTCCTCAATTTTAAAAGGCATACCTCAGAAAACAGGCAGTTAAATTCAGCTACAAAGTCGCATTCTTGAGAGTAATAAATGCATTCCCGTCGGTCTCTTTCCATCTCGCAAATATCACAAAACTCCTCCCCATAATCTGTATATACCGAAATATCCTTGAGTGTGAGGGGATGATGGTGGCTGCTATGTTCAATATTCTTGGGCAAATAAGAACACCAGAGATGGACATTGAATTGGCATTTCACACAACTCAAATAGTAGCCACGGGGAGAGTTAAAGTTGCATCCAGCAATGCATTTTGGCTTGTCATATAACTTCTCAAAGATGGTAAGCATATTCTTATGGACCGCCTAAGTTACTAGTCCAATTACCCACCATTTTGGGCTAGAAAGCTAAGATAGGGCCAAGAGTGCTAGCTTGGCCCAATTCCAGAAACTTCTAGACAACTGTAGTACATGTGAGCTTGTAAACAATCTTAGAATTCCCTATACATTTCCAGCATATGTAAATTCTAGATAGTTGGTAGATTTCTCTAGAATCTGTAGAGCTTGGCAAGCTTCCCCTATAAATATGGGATGTCATTTGGCATTTGAAAAATAAGTTTAGAGCAATGCATTTTGGCTTGTCATATAACTTCTCAAAGATGGTAAGCATATTCTTACGGACCGCCTAAGTTACTAGTCCAATTACCCACCATTTTGGGCTAGAAAGCTAAGATAGGGCCAAGAGTGCTAGCTTGGCCCAATTCCAGAAACTTCTAGACAACTGTAGTACATGTGAGCTTGTAAATAATCTTAGAATTCCCTATACATTTCCAACATATGTAAATTCTAGATAGTTGGTAGATTTCTCTAGAATCTGTAGAGCTTGGCAAGCTTCCCCTATAAATATGGGATGTCATTTGGCATTTGAAAAACAAGTTTAGAGCAAGCAACTCAAACACTTGTAAGCTCTCTTGTAATCTTTCATTCGAGTAATACAATTTTCCTCATTCGGCTCCATTGCTCTCTTCTTTCTAACTCTTTGAAAACCTTTAGGTTTAGCTAGTTCGAGAAGCTCAAGGCTTACTTAGCAATATTCGGCAAAGTTGTCTAAGTGCCACACAGGTTTGCTGTGCAAAACACTCATCCCGTGACAAGTGGTATCAGAGCTAAGGTTTGCACCCACGCAAGTTAGCTCATGAGCAATGGCCAACCCTTCAAATCCATCGCAAGAGGGTGTTGTTGGTGTGGATGTTCCACCGGAACCAAGCCGCGGCCGTGAGGGAGAGCGCGCCCAAGGCAAGACTCGCGGCAAGTCCAAGGCCCCATTTGTGGATGCGTTGGAGCCTCGTGTGACCACTCTCAAAATCGCATTGTCCGCCACTCAAGACAACCTCGAAGGACTAGAGGAAAGAGTGGACGGTCTCGAGGGAGAATACGCCGAGTTCACGGTGGTAACTAAAGCCCTCATCCAAGAGAAAGCGAACACCCTTCGAGGTGAATTTCGATCTTTTCATAATGAGTTGCTTAAAATTCCCAGCTTTGTTCAAGAAGAACTACACGCTGTCCATGCAGAAGTGGAAGAAGTCTGCTCGGATTGGGCATGGCACAAGCGCACACTCTCCACAAGTCCAGCTTCTATAAGTACGAGTGATGCGCACCGCATCGACATACTAAAGCCCGACACCTACGATGGCACACGCAATGCCACCATTGTGGACAACTTCCTATTTGGACTAGATCAATACTTCGATGCCATGGGTGTTCGAGACGAGGCATCGAAAGTGGGCACAACACCCACCAATCTTTGAGGCATTGCACAATTATGGTGGTGTCGCAAACATGACGAGCTGGACAAGGGCATTTGCACCATCGACGCTTGGGCCGACTTTAAGTAAGAACTCCGAAAGCAATTCGCCCCAAGCAACGGGGAGAAGGAAGCGTGAGCGTGCATACGTCGCTTCAAGCAATCGGGTAGCATTCAAGACTACATCAATGAGATCACTAGATCATACGATCGAGCTGGAACAAGGCACGAAGCCACCAGCCTTGGTGCCCTATTGCATGGCGCCACCTGAACTTGAAGAGTTACGGAAACAACTCAAAGACTTGTTGGACGTAGGTTATGTTCGCCTCTCGAGGGCCCTATCCAGTGCGCCCGTGCTCTTCCAAAAGAAAAAAAGGATGGATCGCTACGAATATGCATCGATTATAGATCGCTCAACAAGATCACCATCAATAACAAGTATCTGATTCCCTTGATTGCAAACTTGTTCGACCAGCTTGGTAAGGCGTGGTACTTCACCAAACTCGACTTGCGCTCCGGGTACTATCAAGTGCGCATCCCCAAGGGAGACAAATCGAAGACAACGTGCACAACAAGGTGCGGGTCTTTCGAATTCCTTGTCATGCCTTTTGGCCTCAATAATGCACCCGCCACATTTTGCATGCTCATGACACAAGGCGCTCCAACCATTCCTCGACCGCTTTGTGGTCGTGTACTTGAACGACATAGTGGTGTATAGCACCACACTTGAGAAACATGCCCAACATTTGCGATAAGTCCTCCAAGTACTTTGAGACAACGAGCTCTTTCTCAAATTGAAGAAATGCTCATTTGCCCAACAAGAAGTGGAGTTCCTTGGCCACAAGATTCCAGGCGGGAAACTTATAATGGAGAATGCCAAGGTGAAGGCCATCCTTGAATGGGAACCTCCCACGAAAGTGCCCGAGCTTCGCTCATTCTTTGGGCTGGTGAATTACTACCGTCGCTTCATTAAAGGCTACTCAGCCAAGGCGGCACCCTTGACGGATTTACTCAAGAAAAACAGAACGTGGCATTGGTCCAAAGAGTGCCAACGCGCATTTAAAGAATTAAAGAAGGCAATTTCGGAGGAACCCGTCCTCGCACTTTCGGACCACACAAAGCCTTTCGAAGTTTAAACGGATGCCTCAGATTTCGCCATTGGTGGAGTCCTTATGCAAGAAGGCCACCCCATAGTGTTCGAGAGTCGAAAGCTAAATGATACGGAACGCCGTTACACGGTGCAAGAGAATGAGATGACCGCTATCATACATTGCTTGCAGGTGTGGCGACATTACTTGCTAGGCTCTCACTTCACGATCATGACGGACAACGTAGTGACAAGCTACTTTCAAACACAAAAGAAGTTGAGTCCGAAGCAAGCAAGGTGGCAAGATTTCCTTACAGAATTCGACTATCAGCTCGAGTACAAACTGGGCAAGGCCAATGTCGTTGCGGATGCTCTAAGCCGCAAGGCTGAATTGGCAACACTTAGCATGAGCCAACCGAAGTCCGACCTTGTCTTACACATCAAGGAAGGCATCCAAAAAGATCTGCTAGAAAAAGGATTTGCTGGAGAAAGTGCTCGAGGGGAAGACAAGGTGATTTTGGCAAGAGGAAGACATCCTCCTCACCAAGGGAGATCGACTATTCGTGCCAAGGTGGGGAAAATTATGGAAAGAAGTCATCAAGGAGTGCCATGACTCGAAGTGGGCTGGCCACCCAGGAATCGAGCGCACCACCGCACTAGTCCAAGCCTCGTATTTTTTGCCGCACATGAGGGACGACATCGAGGCATATGTGCGCACTTGTCTTGTGTGCCAACAAGACAAGGTGGATCATCAACTCCCAGCGGAATTATTGGAGCCGCTACCACTCGCAACAAAGCCATGGGAAAGTGTCTCCATGGACTTCATCACATTGCTGCCTAAGTCCGAAGGGTGTGGCAACATCATGGTCGTTGTCGATCGTTACAGCAAGTACGCCACTTTCATTGCAGCACCAGCCGATTGTAAAGCGGACGAAGCAGCCCGCCTATTCGTTAAGCACATTGTGAAGCTTTGGGGAGTTCCAAAGAGCATTGTGAGCGACCGAGACCCTCGGTTCACTGGGCCTTTTTGGACAGAGCTCTTTAAGATGTTGGGGACCGATCTCAAGTTCTCGACAAGCTTCCACCCACAAACGGATGGGTAGACTGAGCGCATCAATGGCCTCCTCGAGATGTACTTAAGGCATTATGTGAGCGCCCATCAGCGGGATTGGGCGAAGCTACTCGACATCGCCCAATTTTCTTATAATTTATAGCGAAGTGAGGCTACGGGCAAAAGTCTGTTTGAGATCATCATGGGATTCTAGCCCATGACCCCCAACGCCATAGCCTCAACTTATGGAAGGAAAAAGCCCCGCAGCACACAAGCTCGCCCGCGAATGGCACGAAGAAGGGAACATCGCGCGAGCCTACCTTGACCAAGCCGCGAGGAAGATGAAAAAGTGGGTGGATACAAGGAGATGACATGTTGAGTACAAGGAAGGTGATCAAGTCATGATCAAGCTCCTACCCCAACAATTTAAGACATTGCGGAAAGTTCACAAGGGGTTAGTGAGGCACTACGAGGGACCCTTTCGAGTTGTACGACGTGTGGGCAACGTCTCGTATCACTCCAACTTCTGCCAAGACTCAAGATCCATCCGGTCTTCCATGTGAGTCTTCTCAAGCCATACCACGGAGATGTGGAGGACCTAAGTCGTGGAGAATCAAGGCGCGTACCAACCGCTGTTGTCACCGCGTTCGACAAAAATGTGGACTACATCATTGCAGATTGCGTAGTTTCGAGGAGAGGCGTGCCACTATACCACGAGTACTTGGTGAAGTGGAAAAACCTCTCCGAGAGCGAAGCCACTTGGGAACGAGAAGACGATTTGTGGCAATTTACTGAACACATCTAGAATTTCAAGCACGAGAGTGCGACGAGGACGCCGCGAGCTTAGGTGGGGGAGTATGTTATAGACCACCCAAGTTACTAGCCTAATTGCCCACCATTTTGGGCTAGAGAGCCAAGACAAGGCCAAGAGTGCTAGCTTGGCCCAATTCCGAAAACTTCTAGGCAACTCTAGCACATGTGAGCTTGTAAATCATCTAGAATTCTCTATACATTTCTAACACATGTAAATTCTAGATAGTTGGTAGATTTCTCTAGAATCTCTAGAGCTTGACAAGCCTCCCCTATAAGTATGGGATGGCATTTGGCATTTGGCATTTGAAAAACAAGCTTAAGCTCTCTTGTAATCTTTCATTCAAGTAATACACTTTTCCTCATTCGACTCCATTGCTCTCTTCTCTCTAGCTCTTCGAAAACCTTTAGGCTTAGCTAGTTTGAGAAGCTCAAGGCTTACTTAACAACATTCGGCAAAGTTGTCTAAGTGTCGTACGGGTTTGCTGCGCAAAACACTCATCTCGTGACTATATCCTGACCTTTGGAAAGGTTTCTTGCATGCAAAGCAATCACCGTCTATCTTCTCACTACAGATCAAAACATGCTTGTGACTAAAATGTCGCAGTATGCCTCTGCCATTGAGTCCATACTCAGTGACTACACATTACACATGAGTGTTGTAGTCACATTCAGTAGAAGAATAAAACGGATGCTTCGGAATTCTCTTTTTGTTGCAAGCGTCACAGTAATACGAAGCATTTTGATCTCTGACAAGTGTTTTATGATCTGGCCTCAAGGTGAGAGAATGTTGGTGATGTTTGTACATAGTAGTCTCTGGCGGTGAGACTGCAAGACATGAGATATAAGAATTGTACTTACATTCCACGCAACGGAGGATGGGATCATCCTCAATTTCCCACTCACATGCATTGCATTCCCATTTTGTCCTTTGGGAGCACATGTTAATGTCTATCAGAGCAAGAAGATGCTCATGACCGTGGAACTTTATGTTTACCATCAGAGAGCCGCATTCAAGATGCAAGCAAAATTCGCACTTTCGACACTCGTACCTTATGGCTTCATCGATATTAAAACCACAGGCAACGCAATTGCAAAGTTCCTTCGAATTTGAAGGTTTCTTGTATAGTAGTTCCAAATGATGGAGTTAATGAAAAAGATGGAGGATAACCTGCGGAAATTCACAACATGGTTTATGGACGTAAAAAACTCACAAATAGCACAACCATAGGTTGGACCACTGATGTTTTTACGGCATAATTTGCTCATCCACTTCTGATTGGTTGCCGTCATCAGTGTCAAGGTGTGATAGTGAAAGAAATGTTTGAAATATTCATGACCTACATGGGAATTAATGATAGTTGCAGCGCACCCAAAACCAATCTCAAAACTACATTCGTCGCAGTCGAACTTATAATGCTGCTTTACTCTTTCTTGATGTCGCCCTATCATCTTGTAACAACTAGACTTTTCCACAAGGTAAAGAGAGTTGTGCGGACGAAAGGTGATTTTGATCTCTTGTGGTAATTCTGCGCATGATTGGTGGAAAATAGGAGTGTTGGGCCAACACAATTTGTAGATATAAAAGCTACCCAAGGGGCGGTGGCCAGCTTCCCCACAAGCAGAGCACCATTGAGGATTGAAATTACACCTGCTGCAATTGTATAATTTACCCGAGAAAGGCCTGCCACACTTATGGCAATGTACTTCAATGAGTGATAATGGATGATCATGGAGGATATAGTTTTTAATTTCCTCTGTTCTCCCTCCTCCCTCAGTTTGCGTCCCTGAATATGTAATTTGTAACTTAATTAAAATTTCGAACAAGAATGGAAATCCAAGTTTGCTTTACGGCTTGAGGCAATACCAGAGACATATTTTGGTTTTTTATATTTATAATTAAAATGCAAGCTTTATACTATTCTATAACTTTACCTTCGTTGCCAGCCCTAGATGATGTCATACTAATCTAAGTTAATTCTTCATCGGTTTCCTTTTGAATGGAATCTGATAAGTCTTTTATGATTACATCTTTTTTGGTGGTCGCCTTATCTAGCTGCACATATTTGAACTCTTTCTTAAGAGAAAGTGACACCTATGAAGCAAAAGCAAAGCGTTTATGATTTAAGCATTTATGAAATGCAGATACACGATAAATAAATAAAAATTGTTCATGAATCAAGGGCATGCAAAAGTTGGTTGTATTACTTTTGATGTATCATAAACTTTCTTGAATCACATAATTAATCAAGGCACCAATTTTCTCCCAATTTATTTTAGTATATGCAGAAGATTAACAAAATTAGCCAAAAGCATACATACCTCAGAAATGATGCAATTTACCTCTACCATAAAGTGGCATGCTGCACAGTAGCAAATACATTGCAGAGGATCTCTTTCTTTCTTGCAAACATCACAGTGGAGATGTACTGGAAAATCATCTTCAATAAAACTATCCATGAGGGTGAGGGTGTGCAAGTGAATCTTATGCTTAATAGCTAGTGGTAAGAGACATTGAAGTGGAGATGTACATTGAAGTTGCATTCCATACAATGCAAAAAAGAGGCATCAGCAGAGGCAAAACTGCAGCATGCTGCACATTTTAGGATAAAATGCAAGTTTTGAAAGAGAGTAAGGGCATGTTCATGACCTTCGTGTTTTATTGAAGGCTGTAAAAAAGCGCAGGTGACATCCAAATGCAAGTTGTATTCTTTGTCACAATAAGTGAAGCCATAGCAGTATTTACCACAAGTGATCGAAATCTCCTTTGACAAAGTGTTCTTCACATTCGTATCCACATTCGTATCTTCACATTTAATCTGCTGCTTCATCTGAGAAGAGAGCTTGGAAGCGTTGTCAATTCTGTTATAGAGACATAAAGGGATTGTATAAGTTCTGCTGTGACGAGTGTGATTTCGAGATTTGCTGGGCTTGCTCTAAGTCACTCCTCAAATACCATGAAGGTCGATACCACGTCAAACACTTAGTTCACATGCATCCCCTGACTCTACTAATGGTAAATAATATGGATTGCTTGTCATGCAAGAAAAAATGTCAAGGTCCTGCATATGGTTGTGTCCCTTATAATTTTGTCATTCACAAATCTTGTTATGAATTACCACATATAATCAAACACTCTTTCCATCCCGGCCATTGGTTGTCGGTCGACCGATCATTTAATTATCATTGCAGTGCCTGTTGCTTTAATGGTGAAGGCCTTAGATACCAGTGCTCTTACTGCCGCAGTGATTATAAGCATGAAATTGACTTGCATCCTGAATGTCGATTTCTGAAAGCAAGCATAAAGTACAAAGGCCACCAGCATCTTCTTACTTTTGTGGAGAATGTGTCTTTCAAAAGCGAATGTCAGGTATGCAGCTGCGAGATTCAGGGTACTGTCTTTGCCCATTGCGTAGAGTGTCGCCTCGATTTTCATTTCCAATGCGATGGTCTTCTCCATCTACCAGCTACTATTGTTCATGAAAATGGCGACGGACATGATCCTCTCATCCTTAATATCGAAACATCATCTATCAAAGATGATACAAAACTACTACTGCATTGTGACGTCTGCAAGAAAGAAAGAGATCCGGTGCATCCCTATTACTGTTGTGCCGAGTCTGAGTACCACGCTCACGTATGATGTGTAGTCAGTGAGGTACAAGCCGAGAGATAGAAGCTGAGGAATTTTAGCCACCAGTACTTCTTGATTCCTCTTGATCACAAGCATAAAAATGATGATGATGATGATTTCTTTTGCTATGCTTACAACATAGGCATTGAGGATGCCCAAACTTATTATGGCTGCGACTCATGTAAACTTTATTTACACAAATCATGTGTAGAGTTGCCGAAAGAGATTAATCATCACTTTCATGCGCTTTATTACTGAAGTGTTTAATAAAGTTTGAAATTCATATGCATGATCTTGCTTTCTTTGAGAAGCTATATGATAACCCGAAATGCACAGCAAGCTGCAATTTTACCTCTCCCGACCATGCTGCTTATTTTCGTTGTGTCAGATGCAACTTCAATGTCCATGTCTTGTGTCCCCAATTATCATCTAAGACTGGTGATGAAGGTAATACTAGTAATTCACAAAGTGTTCTTAAGCTCCCCCACCTCTCCCAACAAAAAAAAGATCAAATTTTCTGAACAATGTGCAAATACATATATTTCAGGGGCGCCCGCAGGAGGAGAGATAAAAGTGAGGGAGATTGAACATTGTGTTCTACACCAGCATCCATTAACACTCTGTGAAATTAATGGTGAAGGTGAACTATTCTGCCCTCGATTCGGCGACCCTTTCTTGGATCAATCCTATAATTGTAAACGATGTCAGTTTTGTCCACAAAGATGCTCCGTTTGCATGACGACCCCATCAGGTAGTTTCTATATTTGCAAACTATGCTGGCCTAAATCTCCTCTGTTTCATAAATCATGTATTGAATTTACGAAAGATATCCAAATCTCCTTTCACCCACATAGCTCTCTCTATGTCGAAGGAGAATGTAGTTCTTCTGACCGGCTTAGTCGCTGTCACTTTTGTAACCAAAAGCCTCTTCACTACAAGTTCTGCTGCGACAAGTGTGCCTTCCAAATTCATTTTGGATGTGCTTTAAAACTTATTAAATATCATAAAGGTCGAGAGCACATCCAACACTTTAGTCACTCGCAACCCTCGACCTTATTGGATTTAGGTAACGTTAATTGTAGGATATGTAAGAAAAGCATCCAAGGTCCAAGCCTTAGCTGTGTCCCATGTGAATTTTATATCCATCAATCATGTTGTGAATTGAAGCAGGAAATTGATCACCTTTTTGATCCACTTCAAAAATTGACACTGTCGAATATGCATGGACCCTATCGGTTCGACAGTTCGTGCAATGCATGTGGCTTCCAAATTAATGGCTTCCGTTACCATTGTGAATATTTTAAGATCTTCTTGCATCCTGAATGTGCAATATCATCGAAGCCAACCATTAAGTACGAGGGTCATGAACATCTACTCACTCTAATGGAAAATGGAAAATGAGTGCAACAAAGGCAATTGCGAAGCATGTGGTTTGGATATTTTGGGTGATTTTTTTGCTCGCTGTGTTAAGTGTGACATCAACTACCACATCCAGTGCGGTGATCCGGTTTCACTACCCCCAACTATTGTATATGAGCATCATGAACATCCACTCGTTCTCACTGAAACACTTGCTGAAGATGACTCTACTCTGTTTTACTGTTACGCCTGCGTGAAAGAAAGGAATCCAAAACATTCCTTCTACTTCTGTGCTAAATGTGAGTACTCGACTCATGTGCACTGTGTTATCACCAAGGTACAATTGGTGGAAAGAAAGAAACTCAAGCATTTTAGTCACCAACATTTCTTGATTCTTCAAGAGAACGGTGATGTTTGCTACAGTGCTTGCGAGAACTTTATCCAGGGAGCATCATACGGTTGTGATCCCTGCAATTATTATCTCCACCAATTCTGTGCCGCGCTTCCAAAGACGCTCTTGCATCCCTACCATCAACATCATTTGCCTCTCCAGAAACCTTTTGTTGGAATATACCGTCAATGCAGTGCTTGTCACAAGCATGGGAATGGCTACATGTTTTCTTGCGTTAATTGCAAATTTAATCTGGATGTTGACTGCATTTCACTTCAACGTCCTTCAATGAAAATTGAAAGCCATGAGCACATTGTTACTATCTTCAAAAAGTTACATAGATCCCCAAAATGCATATGCTGCAATTCTGCCTCTTCCAATATCATATATCTGTGTTGCATGAGATGCAACTATATTGTCCATCTTTGGTGTGCTCCTTTACCGAAGATTATTAAGCATGAGAGTCACCATTATCCGCTTTTCATCACAGATTATTTGTTTGACAAAGCTTATGATGAGGAGGTTTGTGATATTTGTGAGGAGACAAGAGATCAAGAAGAATGTGTTTATTATTGTGCAGATTGCGACTTTGTGGCAGAATTTAATTGCGTACTTTCTAAGGCACGTGGTACTAAGCCTTGTTTTATAACAGTATAATCACATTACTATAAGCATCATCCTGATGTAGTCTAAATATCTTGATTTTTGGCAGGTAATGGCTTGTCTGAAAGGAGAGCGAGGACCTGTCTCGTTAAGAACTATCGACAGAGAGATAACTGATAAGGTTATCAAAAAAGGCTCAAGTTTACAGGACATATATGAAAGAAATTAAGAAAAATGTTGTTTGGTTGCTGAGAAAATATCTCAGAAAATTTCCAGAGAACTTCCAGAGTACTTGTATTATTTTCTTAAATCAGAAATGTTATGATTACAACTTATTTATACTCAATGCTTAAGCATTACTAGAGCTAATGATTAACTGATTTAGAAGAATCTACACATGCTCAACTACAGCTCGATATACAGAGTAAACATAACAGACTCTCAACTACTTAAGCTGAGGTGGCAGCTGAGCTGTCATTCTGCTCATACTCATCTGACGTCACCAGCTTGCTGGTTTTCCTTAGCTTGAGCAGCTTCCTCTTTTCTGCACAATGAGCTTCTCTAACAGCCCCCCTCAAACTCAAAGGACAAGAGTGGACATTGAGTTTGTCCCTCAAGTAATTAAATTGTATGAATGAAAGAGGTTTGGTCATTATGTCTACAACTTGATCTGCACTTGATATATATTGAATGCTGAGCTCTTTATTAAGAACCTTGTTGCGAATAAAGTGTATGTCAATTTCAATATGTTTTGTTCTGGAATGGTAAACAGATTCTTGGCTAATTCAGCTGCACTAATATTATCACACCAAATAATAGGTTTGTCTGTGCAGCATACTCCAATTTCAGCAAACATGGATTGCATCCAAGTTAATTCTGCACTAGCTAATGCCAATGCCCTGTACTCACTTTCGGCACTTGACCTAGCTATTACTCCTTGCTTTTTAGAAGACCATGATATAAGATTATTACCCAAGTAGATACAATATGCACTCACTGATTTTCTGTCATCTAAGTCACATGCCCAATCAGTATCTATAAATCCAGTAAGCTCCATATTGCCTTCTTTGATAAGCTTTAAACCATAGTCCTGAGTGGCCTTTAGATATCTTAAAACCCTTTTACAGGCCATGAGATGCTGTAGTGTAGGAGCAGATACATACTGACTGAGTTTGTTAACTGCAAAAACAATCTCAGGTCTTGTCAAAACCAGATATTACATACTTCCAACAATGCTTCTATAGTATATAGGATCTTCAAGAAAATGGCCAAGCTGTCATTGAACAGACTTCTGTAATTTCAAACCAGTACTTAAAGGAGTATTAATGCCCTTACAACCAATTATATCAACCTTAGCTAACAAATCTCTGATGTATTTCCTCTGAGACAGAAATATGCAATCTTCATCATACAAGACTTCAATCCCAAGAAAATAAGATAAAATGCCAAGATCTTTTAAAACAAAAATTGAGCTTAGTGTTGCAATAAAATGTTCTAATTCAGCACTGCTAAGACCTGTAATCAAGATATCATCCACATATATCAAAACAAGAATCATGGAAGTATGACCCCTTTTTAAAAACAGAGATGTATCAGAGGTAGTATTAGTGAATCCCTACTACAGCAAGCAACTCTTAAGTTTATCATACCAAGCTCGAGGAGCTTGTTTAAGTCTATAAAGAGACTTGTGTAGTTTACACACATAATCAGGCTTTATGTTGTCAATAAATCCTTATGGCTGAGACATATAAACCTCTTATGTCAATTCCCCATTGAGAAAAGCATAACATCCACTTGTCTAATTTTCCATTTGTTCATCACTGCTAAGCTTAGTACCACTCTGACAGTTACTGGTTTGATAACTGGACTGAAAGTTTCAAAGTAGTTTACCCCTACAATTTGCTGGAAACCTTTGGCAACAAGCCTAGCTTTGTATTTGGCCACATCATCATCTGTGTTATATTTAATCTTGTACACCCACTTATTATCCACAACTTATTGATCAGTCTCTTTAGGAACCAAGGACCAAGTATCATTATGAACTAAAGCATCATACTCATCTTGCATAGCCTTCACCCATCTGGAATCACTCAAAGCTTCTTGCACTGAATCTGGTTCTTTGTGAGTGAGAATGGTTGTATATACTTTTGGTTTAAAAATGCCAGATTTACTGCTGTCAGGGTTTGCAGATATGGAATAACCAGTGCTGTTTTCAGTAAATGATTGAACAACAGACAAAGTAGAAAGATGATATATTTGCTGAGGAGAAAAGGAAGTAGAAGAAAGAGGTGATGATGATGACTTAGTGAAACAATGAAATCTAGAATCAGTAGAGTAAGGAAATGTAAGTTCATCAAATATGGCATGTCTTGCTATGTAGAGGTGACTTGAAGGATGTAAACCCTTGTATCCTTTGTGTGATGAACTATAACCTAGAAAAATACATTTACTGGAGTGATAGTCAAATTTATGTTTGTTATAATCCCTCAAGTAAGGATAACATGTACAATCAAAGCACTTAAGCATGTCATAGTTGGGTTGGTGTTTGAAAATTTTCTCATAGGGAGACAAAAGCTTAAGAACAACAGAAGGCATCCTGTTTATGATATACACATCTGTATGAAAAGCTTCCCACTAAAATTTGAAGGGTAATTTAGATTGAGCTAGCAGTGTAAGTCCCATTTCAACAATGTGCTTATGTTTTCTCTCAATCAATCCATTTTGATGATGAGTGTATGGGCAGGAGTGTCTAAAAATGATACCACACTGATTTAAGAATTCAGTGAAAGATCTGTACTCACCCCCCAATCAGATTGTAACTTCTTAATGGTAGTTTGAAATTGATTTTCAATATATGTTTTAAAAAGCTTAAAGACGTCTAAGGCTTCAGACTTAAACTTTAGAGGATATATCCATGTATACCTACTAAAATCATCCACAAAACTGATATAATAGTGATATCCATCTCTAGAAACGACAGGTGAAGGACCTCAGAGATCTGTGTGTATCAGTTCTAAGAACTTGGATGTTTTGGTTGTAGCTGAGGAGAAATGAAGCTTATGAACTTTGCTCATTTGACAAGCTTCACAGATATACTACAGTGCTTGTTTTATTTGATTATCAGAAAAATTTACAGACTTGATATTTTTAAGAACATGCTTTAAGATATATTGATTGGAATGACCAAATCTATTATGAAACAAAGCAACTTTATTCATTGATGTTTTACAAGGTAATGCAATAGATGAATAACAAGATTTTGAATGACTACAACTTGCATTATTAACATCAGTTACAAAATTAAAATTAAAACAAGACAACATGACACTGGTTTATTTGAATTGATCTGAAATAGAAAAGATGATGATGATGATTTAGAGGATGAGTATGGTTTGAATAACAGCCGGTATAATCCTTTTTCAGCAATACCTAGCAGTAGAACTTCCCCCTTTAGAGCATCCTTCACATAACAAATATTTCCAAGAAATTCAATAGACAAATGATTATCAGAAGTGAGTTTAGAAATACTCAATAAGTTTTTGGTAATTAAAGGGACAAGAAGAATATCTTTCAGTGCTATGTGTGGGTGTTTGTGTTGAGCAGATGACGTTTTAAAAACAAAATTTGCATCACCAACATGAGTTATGGGCAAACCTTGTCCATTTCCAATGATAAGCTGATCAAAACCATTAAATTCCTCTCTGACCTGCATATTAACCATGTTGTTGGTTAAGTGATGAATTGCTCCACTATCAAGATACCATCTTTCATCAGCAGGCCCTTCAAAGCTGGCAAGATAAGCAGCTCCAGGTGTAGAAGATATTTCAGATGAACAATGAGGCATAGAAGAATATGTCACTGGATCTAGATTGTAAGACTGATAATTTGAGCAGTTCATAGCATAGGAATCATCAAAATATGGTGCAAACTCAGCATGTGGTTTAAATGCAGCCATGTATGTTGACTTAGGTCCTTTTCCTCTGCTAAATTGCCTTGACTGTGGCACATAATTCTCAATGTATCTGTGCCAACAAGCATCAGCTGTGTGCCCTGACTTATGACATATCTGAAAAACAGGAATGTTATCATCTGATTCAGTTCCAGTTATATAAAACCTTGAACATGAGGCTTAGGATGTGGTAAAGCTTTGTGAAATTGCATTAGCATAGAGTTGCCTCTTTCAAAATTATGACCACTAGTATTAAAGCCTCTAGGATATGTATTAAACATCATTTCTCTTCCAACATTTCTGTTTCCATTATGAATATGTCCATGATATCCTCCATAGCCAAAACCTCCTTTTTTATTATTCCCTCTGACTTGAGAATAATTGGAATTCATCAATCCATAGTTAGCATTGAACATGACTTTAGTATTCTAACTGTTCTGACTTTGTTCTAATCTTGCCTCATGTGTTAACAGTAAGGCATAAGCATCATTATAAAACATCTTATTAGCTGTGATAATAGACGCAAGATCTAGATAACCAGTTCCTAATCTATTTAGAACTTGCATTAACAGATCCCTTTCTGACATAGGACTGCCAGCACAAGCAAGTTTATCAGCTAGTATTTTGACTTTTAAACAATATTCCTCAACAAACATGGATTCCTTTCTAAGCACATTCAATTCATAGCAAAGTTGCATTATTTTAGCTTCAGACTAAACTCCAAATTATTTATCAATAGATCTCCAAGCATCACGTGAATTGTCCCAATTAAGAATAGAACTGAGAATACCTTCATTAACCGATGACAAAAGCCAGCCAAGTAGTATTTGATCTTGAGCTCTCCAATTTATGTATGCTAGATTATCTACTTTCTGTACTGATCCATCAACTGCTGTTTGAATGATATGTTGCTCTGGTATGATATGATTTTCAGATATGAAATCTTCAAGTCGATTTCCCCTGATTGATGTAAGAACTTGTTTTCTCCAGATTAAGAAATTAGATCGATCTAGTTTTATTGGATTACTAAATGAGAATGAGATCTGTGAGGATTGATTTGCATTTGTTGAATTTGAAAGTGTTGTTGGAACTAGCCATACTGGCTCTGATACCATGAAAGAAATTAAGAAAAATGTTGTTTGGTTGTTGAGAAAATATCTCAGAAAATTTCCAGAGAACTTCCAGAATACTTGTATTATTTTCTTAAATCAGAAATGTTATGATTACAACTTATTTATACTCGATGCTTAAGCATTACTAGAGTTAATGATTAACTGATTCAGAAGAATCTACACATGCTCAACTACAACTCGATATACAGAGTAAACATAACAGACTCTCAACTACTTAAGCTGAGGTGGCAGCTGAGTTGTCATTCTGCTCATACTCACCTGACGTCACCAACTTGTTGGTTTTCCTTAGCTTGAGCAGCTTCCTCTTTTTTGCACAGTGAGCTTCTCTAACAATATATGATTCTTTAACAGAAGAGGAGGTAATGAAAATAAATGGCATTATTAAAGATATTAGAAAGGAACTAGAAAATGTTAGTGAAACATTATCTCAGACTGGCAACAAAGTTGACTTATACTTTTCAGAAACGTCTCCTTGTTCGGATGAGGCTTTGTTGCAGTTAATGGTAACCATCAAATCAACAACTTTGTCAATGAACTTCTGGGATTTTAATGATGAGGTTGTCAATGCCGTTGGTGATTACAAAGTATCTAGGAACTTGGCTCCAGTACTCGAAAAATTGATTGCTAAATATGGTGACATTGGTGCCAATTGTGCTTTAAGCCAAAATGTAATGACAGGTTTCCTTGTCACAATATGTGGGGTTCTTCAGAGCATGTGCAACACTCAGATTAAGGACATCACGGATGAACTAATGTTCAATTGGTGGTACCATCTCAAAGTTGTGCAGCGTGGAGGGCTTGAAATTTATTTTGCCTTTAATCGTTTGAAGAGAATCGTTGACGCTCGCTGCAGAATTGATCATGCAAAACGTTACGAGAAGAGTAAGCTATACAGGATCCATGAGGACATGGCTGCAGCCACTGGAGTGATTGATGAACAGATGGCAAAACTAGAGGAACTGAAGAAGCAAGCACAGCAGGTAATATCTACTTATCATCCGGAGAAATCCAGAACAGAGGCAGCGGTTGTAAGTGATGCTTTGGAGTTGATTTTGACGAATGCTGGAGCTAGATTGTTTTGAGATCTCGAATTTACTAGGCATTTAACAAATTTTTCGTAATCGATAATAACTTGTAACGAGCTTTCTCTCCTTATGATTTAGAATAAATGTAATGATAGAATTTAATTCACAAATTAATCATTAAATTCAATTAGTTTATGTATAGAGTTACCTTACTTTTTAAATTAAAAAAAAAAAGAAAAAAAGAAAGCAAGCTAGTCATTATAAAATAAATAAATAAACGCATGTATATATATATATATATATATATTTCTTTTTGTAAATTGATGATGATGCTTTTGCAGAAGGACCAGCTGCTGAGATGAGAGAAAGAAGTGCTTCTCCATCAAGAGAGAGTGAAAATGTTTGACATGTTAACAAGAGTGAGAACGAGAAAAACAAAAGTGTTGGTGTTCTTTTCATTTGAGCCATGGGGGAGAGGTATTGGTTTCAAATGGTGAAGTTCAAGATAAAAATGAATGTTATTTCTGAGGAAAATGCTGTTCTTGGCAATGGTGACGACGATGGAAGTAAAAGTCCAATCTAGGGGGCAACATACATGTGCGAAGAGATTGTTTTTTTAGCTGCTGGTGGTGATTTTAAAGAATGCTTAAACTTCGCACTAAAGAGTTGAACAACTTGAACCCCATTTGCATGTGCAGAAAAAACCAAGGCAAAAAATTTCCTAATGGATGTCGTAAATCATCCATTAATGCAGGATTTTATTGGACAAACAATCAAATGAAAACTCAAAAAAGTTCAAGTTCAAAGATCAGTACAAACCATAAAACTATACCTCTGGCTAGCTAGTGCTGAACAACAGAAAATGATGAAATTGCAAAGCTTTTACGGCCAAAACATGGCCGTAAAACATTTGCAAGTCAAAAAATAGAAAAGCAAAAGTACCTGTAAATGATGACGCGGCGTTGTTATTAATTGGTCGACTTTGCTTCTCAGTTCTTTCTATCTTTTGAAATTTGAATAATCTTGCTTTGACAATGAGCCAACATAAGAACCGTTTGATTTAGTCGAAGTCAATTGAGCAGAAGTTGAAAGAATATTGAGAAAAGGACAGACACACTCTCAACGTTTAGGTAAAGGGACAAAAATCCCCTAATATTTTAAAAAAGATATTTACACCCTAATTTATTTTAATTTTACCATTATACCCTTCAAGCATATAAAAAAAATTATTAAATTATTTAATTTGTCTATATATTGTTAATAAAATTATAAATATACCCTCATTGCCTCATTATTCTATTTAAATTTTTATCAATAACTAATTTTAAAAAAAGACATCTATACACTTAAAAATATTATAAAAAAATTATAATTTTAAAAGTAAAATTGGTTATTAATACCATAATAAATAACATAGAAAATTAGTTATAAATATACAAGTTTAAATGATTGACATGTGGAGAATTAAATATACAAGTTTAAAGTTTAAATAAAATTGGTTATTAATAACCAATTTTATTTTTAAAATTATAATTTATTTACAATTTTTTAGGTGTATAATTTTTTTTAAATTGATTATTGATAAAAATTTAAATAGAGGAATTGGGCAATGAGGGTATATTTATAATTTTTTTTTACAATATCCAACTTGTCTATTTATAATTTTATTAATAATATATAGACAAATTGGATAATCTAATAATTATTTTTATATGCTAGAAGGGTATAATGGTAAAATTATAATAAATGAGGGTGTAAATGTCTTTTTTGAAACGTTAGGAAGATTTTTGTCCCTTTACCTAAACGTTGGGCGTGTGTTTATCCTTTTCCCAAGAATATTTCCTCGCCTTCACTGCAACGAATTTATCATTTTTCCTAGTCAGTCAATTTTTTTTATATAATTAAATTAAATAGTTCTGGATAAAAATTTCTTACATTGGTTGCACCCTGCCACAATTTTGGATCAATTACACAACAGTCCATATTTTTCTCGAAAATTAAAATAAAATTATAGGTTTCGAATTTTCAACACATAAGCCCTATTTTGGAAATTACTTTTCCCTCTTCTTATCGATCCCTCTCCTCCGAGTTGCTTTTCTTTTTTGCCCTTTTTAATCTTTTTTACTTCTTCTCTCCCTTTTACTTTTTTTTTAGAATTTCTAAGATGATTTTATTTTGCTAAATTTTCAAAGACAATAAGAGGGATTTGTAGTAAATCATTCAATTGGATTTGATCTGTCATTGGCTATGTTTGGTCTCATGTTTTCAAGTTGATTATGCTGCATGATTGGATGGTGATCTCCTAAAGATGGTAAGTTTTTTTGGCTAATTTTTGACACAATCAATTGGTTTAATAATTAATTTTTGTCGATGCCCATAAAAATTTATTTTTACTTTTATTGAGAATAGAGATTAAATATTCAACTTTTATTACTCTTTAATCTTTTCCATAACCCAACTGGATTAGGATCCTCTCCATCTAAACAATTCAAAACTTTTAGAGATTTTGTGCCACCTGTCTTTTAGTACTAATGTATGATTAAAACTTAATTACGTTTACATTTTAATGAGTGGGGTTATTTGCACTCTGAATATTACTTTGGACACTCTACTACTTTGCACACTCATACACTGATTATAAAAAATTAAGTTTTATTTCGTACACTTTTTTAAATCAATGAAGTGAATTTTAACTAAAGAAAAGATAGATAAAAAGAGGAACCTAATCCATCCCACCTACCTTAAATTTCAAAATGAAGATTCTTAAAAGTGGTAAAATTCTATTTAAATTTGATTGAACAAGTGCGAACTCTAAAATAATTTATCTATCTCTTATTATTACTAAAAGCTCGAACTATGAATTTTGGCCTAATATGAAAATAACTTAATTAAACACTGAATAAATCTTTTAAATTTTGGCCAATTAAAAAAAAAAAAACTTTGCTTTACTTGTTTCTCTTAAGCCAAAAAAAAAAAAAAAGACACAAAATCTCTTCTCAATTTTCATTTTAGTTCGAACAAATCAAATCAATAAGTTATTAGAAACCTTTACATGAATTATATCATTTTTAAACAATAATTAATAAACTCACATAAGTCTCTATAGATTTTATTAAATATACATGAAATGAAAAGGTGTAAATAATTCTACGGAAACAACAACTCCTCTTCGTTTCCCAATTCAGTTATAATATTATGTACCTGCTCAGTGTATATCGCCAGATATAATTTTTCAAAGACTTGACTAGGGTTTCCCATTTCAGTTATAATATTATGTGCCTGCTCAGTGTTAATATATGTGCTAGGTAACTATGCCGTCTATTTTTTTTTTTTTTTTGAAAAAAAATATGTGCCAGATAGAAGGAATAGGAAACTATTAATAGGATAATAACAGATGAAAAATTTTAAAAAATGCTGATAAAAATAATGAGTTCATACATTATTTTTGTACATTTTATCTGTCAGCAACTCAGCGTTTTCCAAGTCTTTTGTCTTTTTTTTTTTCATTTTTTATTAAATACAAAATATCTATTTTTTCAGTGCGAGTTTCCAAATATAATCTGTACCAATGGCTGCAATTCAAT
This sequence comes from Citrus x clementina, assembly GCF_000493195.1. Lineage (NCBI taxonomy): Eukaryota > Viridiplantae > Streptophyta > Magnoliopsida > Sapindales > Rutaceae > Citrus > Citrus x clementina. The sequence continues at coordinate 5,340,233 of NW_006262688.1, read as the reverse complement.
ATTATTTCTCAGACTTTGACTTGGGCTTTCCCAATGTGAAATATGATTCGCAATACAATATAATTTCTCATTCGATTAAAATTCAAATCAACATCAGTAAATTATGTTATTGAATGAATTGCAGAGAATGAGCAAGTGATTACTTTTTAAGTGGAACTGGCATATCAAAAGTTTGCAATGTAATTTCTTTTTTAATAATAATAACGAACTGATTAATTTATTGATTTTATTTATAATGTTTTTCTATAAAAATTATTGATTTTATTTATAATGTTTTTCTATAAAAATTATCAGCTAATTAATAAAAAAATTCATTGCATGGTTAAATATTTGTCCACATGCAATAAGTAATAATAATTAAAGTCAGCCATATCCGTTGGATTAGTTTTCATTAGAGTTAGTAAAATTGGTCACTGGGTCGTGTTTGTGTAGTGTTAAATTAGGACTGATTCATGACTCATTTTATAATCATGTCAAAATATCCAGACCTAATCTGACATGAAAAATAAATATGTTTATTCAATAACTTACTTAATACCTTTATATTTAACAAGATTTACATCAAATATTTATAAGCGCCTTTTTTTTAAAATACGGACACATGTTAAGCTGTGCGGTTTAAAAGAGTTATTTTTTAATGCACTATAAACTAATGCGTTTTAATAAAATTAAAATTTGACTCAATTAAATCTTATGGTTTAAAAATATTTACTCAGGGAAAAAAAATGAGAGTGTGTAGAACCCTATATATATATATATTCCTTCTTCTCATACAGGCGCCCACTTTCACACGTGTATTTGTCTTGCAGCATAAATTTTCTCCAAAACTTGTCCCACAAGCTTAACTCTTGCAATATAGGACAATAATTTCACAACAAAGTTTCTAACATAGGGCACACCACAAGATAGAAAAAAACATATAAATCTGCAAAAAAAATTCTAGTGATAATTTGATTAGCAGGCTTGGATGAATGAGTCAAAAAATTGATTAGCTGGCTTGGATGAATTAGTCAAAAAAAAAAAATCAGGTAAGGAAATTAGGTCATGTGGGGTTAATTAATGGATAATGAGAAAGAAGAGATATTCCAGAAGAGATATTCCAACCTATTAAAATATTTTCTATACCTATTATTTTGATAAAAAAATTATTACTAAATTATATGTGACTTAAGTTACTATAATATATAGACTAAAGGAGCAAATTTCCTTCAATACCTGATAATGACGATTATATCCTTCATCTTCAAGCTTTCAAACAACCATCCGATACTTGCAAAAGACACTCCAAAGATTAAATCAGTGTTTAGTTCCCTAGAAAATACAAGAAAATCAAGGAGAAAATATATTCTTGAGTATTGTGAGTGTTTTTAGAATCGGTTAAATCTATCCTGAGAATTTATGTCGGGATCTCTTTAAAATAATTCAATATTTCCATTTATAGAGACTTCAGTTAGGAGATCACAATCATTTTTTTTTCTTTTTGAGTTCTTTTCCTTTTTGATTTAATCTGGCTTTTCTATTTATTTATCTACCATGTGACTCATATGCTTTTATTTTTTGTGATTTCTTTATCTATTTTTATTGCATGCATCTGGAGTCTTCAAATCTGTGGTGCTTTTTCTAATACGTGGCACGGTATAAGTGGGCAAATTTATGATAATTGGGTAGAGAAAATAAAATATTCACTTAAAATAATCTTATTCTACCCCTTCTTTATTCTATTTTTAAATTGAAAGGATGCCAAACTTTCGTCTCTCGAGACTGAAGAATACAATTAGAGAGGCATCGTCTTTCGCCCGATCCTTGGGTGACTAACACTTTGATTCTTGTTAAAAATTGTTTTTACAATTTGAGTTCCTATTTTTTAAAATACGTATTTTAAAATTTGTATGTTCGGTGTATGTGAGAATATTTATTGTGAAATGAAATTCATTATCTTCGTTTGAATCAATCAAGTTTCTAAATTCATGTATGATAAAATGAAATTAATTTGCTATATTTAATAAATTTAAAATAGCAGAAACCTAATTGTCCCAAAACAAAAACCAAAATCAAACCGACTTAGTTGGGTTCGACTTGATTTGAATTTAATTTGAATTCTTATAAATTAAACCAGTCAATTTTACTACATTGTTATTTTTTTAATACCATCTTCTTAGATTAGGATTACTAGGCAATTTTCCTCTCCGTCGGAGTTAAAAGAAATGCAATGATAGAACTTAGAATATCCAATCAATATTAAAGGCGATTAATTTATTTATTAAGTTCCTAACTTTGAAAAAAAAGAAAGCAAATATGACATCACAATTAACAATAAATAAATATAAATTGAATAAACTCCTAGCCAGAAATCAATATAAGCCCATTGAGCTACTAAATGGATATGGATTTGGGGGAACACTCACTTCAACAACTCCTTCAAGCATCTGTAAAACTTTCTTCATTGTTGGTCTAAGAGATGGATCCTCTTGAATGCACCAAATGGAAACCATCACAAGCTTCCCTAAACATTCTATATCATTCATGGCTTCCTTGTCTTCCCCAACCAAAACATTCAATTTCCCATTTCTGTAGCAATCAAAAGCCCAATCTGTTAAAATTGCATACTGTTCACCCATTTCAATATCAAAACTTTTCCTGCAGGAAATGATTTCTAGCAACAAAACACCAAAGCTGTACACATCAACCTTTGCTGTGATTTTTGAGTTCCTAAACCATTCAGGAGCTACATACCCTTTTGTTCCTCTTATAGCCGTCTTAATAGTTTTGCTCTGATTCAATGTCAAAAGCTTTGCCAAACCAAAGTCCGATATCCGAGCAGTGTAGTAATCATCAAGCAATATGTTCTGAGGCTTTATATCACAATGGATGATCTGAGCTCTGCAATCTTCATGTAGGTACAGAAGCCCTCTTGCAATCTGAAATGCAATGTTAGTTCTGAGGTTCCAGTTAGGCTTCAAGTTTCCGAAAAGGAAACTGGCTAATGTTCCATTATTCAAGAACTCATACACCAACAACCTGTTCTGGCCTTCGTCACAGAACCCGAGCAACCGAACAAGATTCTTGTGATGAGTCTGGCCAATCACGAAGACTTCATTCTTGAATTCTCTTTCACCATCTTGAAACACTCTATCCAATTTCTTGACTGCAACTGCAGTGGTACTTGTTCTTGTTGTTTGAATGACACCTTTGTAAACAATACCAAAAGATCCTCTGCCGACTTCTTCCTTGAAGTTATTTGTAGCTCCCTCAAGCTCTTTGTAGCTAAAACAACGCAAATTTGTTTCAATGGTGCCATCGCCTGGACTGTTTCTTATCCATTTCTTCTTATAGATGAAGGAAAAACCAAGAACAAATGCACAAACCAACGCAAAATTCACAAACACGGAGCTTCCTAAGAGTACTGATCCTGTGGCATTCATCATCTTACTTTTTTTCTTGTCTTCAGGATCCGGAGGACGAGGGACTGATGGAGGATCATCACCTTTATTCTTATATTTTATAAAAGCTTTGCCAGCAATACGGCTATCTGTCATGCCATTGGAGAGAGGCAGCTTCTTGAACCAGCAGCTACCGTCATTAAAAATGACCGCAGCACAGAAACAATCACTCAAGCAAGTGTTTTTGCACTGCACTTCATTATAGGGCTTGAAACGCTCGTAGTCTGACTGAGGCCAATTTATATTTTTAAGCTCATGAAAATCAAATAATTCTTTGTTATAACCCTGCCCTCCTCCCCAGCAGCTCAATTCAAAATCTGGCCTGCAGCTTCCGTACCTGTCATTCTCATCAAGTAAAGAATACCCTTTCGGGCATGCACACCTTGGCCTTCGATCACTATCTAAGGTGCAAATACTGTTATATCCACAAGCACCACTTCCCAAGCCTCCTCCAATATCAACACAAATATTTTCAGGCTCAGACCAGGCAACAGACCAGTTTCCATTGCCATTCTTTGGATAAAAATATTGCGCGAAAACACCATCAAAATTGAGAGTTGCTCTGTAGTAAAAGTCTGCTGCTGGGACTACTCTTTCTGTTGTGAGATCAAACCTCCCGCCATTTCTTCTCAATATGTACATGTAACCAGACTCATTGAACATCACTCGGTAACCGGAATTTGATGAGTTTGCAGGATCATAAGTACCACTAGTGTAGTAAGCATCATAAGCAAAACCAGTAGCCAAATTTGCAATATTGAGAACAAGATTACCATCTTCAAGCAAGCGAAATTGGAACCGTCCTCGGGAGAAATTGTTCTCCGATTTTCGAGAAAAAAGTCCTTGTTCAGTCTCCATCATTTGCCCTAGCAGCAATGTATCCGTAGGATTGCTGAAGCTGTCCCATAACCTGCCAGAGCTGCTGCTTGCAAGCACAAAATTGCCTGTATCATTCATATGGCCAACAGCGACTGTACCAATATCAATTTTAGAGCTCCAAACTTGTTTGCCTTGAGGATCATTAAGCACTAGCCCTTGATCAGCAGTAAGCTTTACCTGTGATCCTCTTGGGACAGCAGGATTTTGATCTTTATTATCTGTGTACCAGACAACAGTTTTTTCAGGTATTTTGTTGTAAAATATTGAAAGCAAGAAGAGGTCATTGGTGTTGTTTTCTTCGTCAAGCTGGTGAAATCCAAATGCAAAATCACCAGAAGGAGAAAGCCACGGAGAGCTATTAGTACCTGCTGTGAGAGTTGCACCCACAGGCACAGTTCCATTGTTTTGAGCGATGGCTAAATGTGAAAAATATGGAAGCTGAAATAATAAGAATATGAAGTACAATCTAGCAGAAGTCATTGCAATAGCTATTTGGATAAACACTTTAAGAAATTATATATCGTAATCATAGGCAAAATGGTTAGAATGAATCATGAAATGAGAACCAAGAGGAAAGAAAGAAACATTGACAAGTTAAAAAATAGAAAAGTAAAACTTTGACAGCCAATATTGTTATCAATTGATAACTTGCTTCATTTAGTTTCTATCTTTGAATAGTCTTGCCACGACAAGGCGACAACGCGGTAACATTGAACTCGAGGATCACAGTGAATTGACTTTGATCATTCAAGGTTAATTAAGCAGAAGTTATAAGCTGAAAGCATTTTTCCTCCCTTAATTGCAGAGGATTCAATCTAAAATATATGCTGGGACGTGAAGTCCAGCGGGATGTTTCCTAGAATTTGCCCGGACTTATAAAAGTTGAAATCCAACCCAAAATCTAAAATTAATGAAAATAATAAACAAATAAACGGTCACTGGAATTTAGTCAACGCTGGCCGGGAAGCTCAAGTCAGAAATTTCTGGCCACACTGAGTCCAACGGTGGCTGTGGTGACCTTTCACGCGCGGCGATGGCTCCGAATCGAGCTCCCAAAGCCATAAGTCTTTCAATGGCCGATCAACAGCAAAACGATGTCCCCGGCGGCAGTGGATAGTCAGAAATGGCAGAGGACAGGGTGAGGAACAAAGCCTAGCCGGTTACGTCACCAAAAACCGGTGGAATCAATGGCGACGAAAACGGGCGGAGCCGCGGGTTTTCAAGCTTCGATCGCCGGCGTTCCGGTTGGTTTTCGGCGGCTATGATGGCCGAGAAACCACGGGCAGATTCTAATCTTCCATTTGGTACCTTTCTCGGCCGAAACGGTGGCAGGAAATGGGAGATATGGCCGGGTTGATTTCGGGTTAAACGGGTCGGGTGTTCGGGTCTGTAGTTGGGTCGGTTTGGCAGCTTCTCTCTCACTCTCTCACACATGTATCTCTGTTTTCCAGCTCTTTTCTTTTACTAATTCTAACTTTTAACCGCCTCATTTTTATTCATTTATTTAATTCACATATGTTACATTAAGTACAAAGCATGTGGTTTGGATATTGCAGCAAAGGTAACTGAGAAGCACGTGGTTTGGATATTGTGGGTAATTTTTGTGCTCGTTGTGTTAAGTGTGAGATCAACTACCACATCCAGTGTGGTGATCCAGTCTCACTACCACCAACTGTTGTACTGAAACACTTGGTGCAGATAACTCAACTCTGTTTTCCTGTGACGCCTGTAAGAAAGAAAGGAATCCAAAACATTCCTACTACTACTGAGCTAAATGTGAGTAGTCGTCTCATGTGCGCTGTGTTATCACCAAGGTACAATTGGTGGAAAGAAAGAAACTGAAACATTTTTGTCACCAGCATTTCTTGATTCTTCAAGAGAACGGTGATGTTTGTTGCAGTGCTTGCGAGAACTTTATCCAGGGAGCATCATACGGTAGGATTTCATTGAACAAACAATCAAATGAAAACTCAAAAAATTTAAGTTGAAAGATAAAAACAAACCAGAAAACTATACCTCTAGCTAGCTAGTGCTGAATAACAGGAAATGATGAAACCGCAAAGCTTTTATGGCCAAAACACGGCAGCTTATGCATAGCATGAATGTTGGACATGATATAGAAGTGGTGATAATGGTGGCGGTGGTGGTGGCGATGGCCGGAGGTGTTGGCTGTGTGTTCGAGTTTTGAGAGCTAGTTCAGTTTGTATGTTTGTTACTAAGGATACTTGAGGGTGATGAGAAAGTGTAGTTGCAATTAAAGTGGAACTTAGTAGAAAACGAGCAACACCAAGCAATTTGAAGAAAATAATTGTGCTAGTAATCATATCATATGATTGATTCTTGCCATTTTGGGGCACATCATACCATTATTTGCATGAATTTAGAGTGATCGCAAAAAACAACTTCATTTTGCCTTAAACATCCAAAGTTAAGAATATTTTTGGAAACGTAATAAATACTATCCTAAAATTTACGAGTAAACGTACTTTACATGTGCCTTTTACAAACAGTACCGATCAAAGTCCGAACAACAAAAATTGTATAACATGATGATAGGCAAAAGTCATTAAAATAATTGATGATATCCACTATTTTTTATTTAAAAAGAAATAAGTTTACTCTTTAGTGAGATCTATAGTGAAATCCACTTAACCTGCTCAAATGCTGAGATGATGGCCGGCTGTATACACGCTTTTCTCTTTTGGAAAAAGACTTCATGAATCGTGAGAGATGATGAGGAGAAAAACATTTACAAGTCAAAAAATAGAAAAGCAGAAGTACATGTAAATGATGACGCGGCGTTGTTATTAATTGGTCGACTCTGCTTCTCAGTTCTTTCTGTCTTTGAATAATCTTACTTCGACAACGGGCCAACATAAGAACCGTTTGATTTAGTCAAAGTCAATTACGCAGAAGTTGAAAGAATATTTCCTCGGCTCAGCTGCAAAGAATTTATCATTTTTCCTAGTCAGTCAATTTTCTTTTTTCTTTTTCAATAATTACATTGAAGACTACTGGATAAAATTTCTTGCCTTCGTTGCACCCTGCCACAATTTTGGATCAATTACACAATAGTCCATATTGTTCTTCAAAATTTTAAAAAAAATCCTAGGTTTCGAATTTTCAACATATAAGCCTTAATTTGAAAGTTACTTTCTCTCTCTTCTTGTCGGTCCCTCTCCTCGCGTTGCTTTTCTTTTTTCTTTTTAATCTTTTTCACTTTTTTTTCTCTCTTTTATTTTAAGAATTTCTAAGATAATTTTATATTGTTGAATTTTCAAAGACAACAAGAGGGATTTATAGTAAATCATTCAATTGGATTTGATTTCTCGATAGCTATGTTTGGTCTCATGTTTTCAAGTTGATTTTACTGCAATGATTGAATGGTGATCTCTCGAAGATGGTAATTTTTTTTTTTTTTTGCTAATTTTTGACACAATCAATTGGTTTAATACTAAATTTTTGTCAATACCCATAAAATTTACTTTTATTTTTATTGAGAATAGAGATTGAAGATTCAACTTTTATCTCTCTCACTCATACTCTCCAATCCTTTCCATAACCCAACTGGATTGAATCTTCTCTATCTAAACTATTCCAAGTTTTTAAAAATATTGAGCCACTTGTCTTTAGTGCTAATGTAGGAATAAGGTTTAACTATATTTGTATTTTAATTTATTAATCATGAATCACTTGAGTGAATTTTACTAGGGAAAAGATAAGATAAAAAGAGGATCCTAATCAATCCCACCTATCTTAAATCTCAAAATGAAAATCATTTTAAGTGTGCAAATAGTAAAACAACTTATCCATCTCAAATTGCATTATTATTATTAAAAGCTTGAACTATGAATTTTTGGCCTAATACGAAAGAAGTTAATGAAATACCAAATAAATCTTTTAGCTTTTGGCCCATTAAAAGAGCTTTGCTTTATTTGTTTCTCTTAACTATACGGAGACACAAAATCTCTTTTCAATTTTCATCTTAGTTCATAATAATCAAATCAATAAGTTAGTAAACATCTTTACATGAATTATATTATTGTTAAACAATAATTAATAAACTAATTATAAGTCTCTATAGATTTTATCAAATATACATGAAATGATAAGGTATAATAATTCTGCCAACACTTAGGTCCATTTTCTTTCCATAATAAAACTAGAGAAATAAAAATAAAGGAAACAACAATTCCTCTTCGTTCCATTTCAGCTATAATATTATGCAACTACTTAGTGTATATCACTAAGTATAATTTTTCAAAGACTTGATTGGGTTTCCTAGTGTTAAAATATGTGATAGGTAACTATGCCGTCTGTATTTAAGTTTTTTTTTAAAAAAAAAAATTATGTGTCAGGTAGAAGGAATAGGAAATAGAGTAATACTAGACATCCCAACATTTAAGTCCAAATTTGAGTCCTAATTGATGTGGCATTCATCCATTAGATGGTGATTTAGTAATTTCAAATTATGAATATAATCATCTAATAAATAAATAACATATAGCATTAGAACTCAAGTTGAGACTTAAATGTTGAGATCCCTAACATTACTGAAATATTAATAGACAATAACAGATGAAAATTTAAAAAGAACGCTGATAAAAATAATGAGTTCATACAGTATTTTCGTACATTTTATTTGTCAGCGTTTTCTAGGTCTTTTGCTTTTTTATCATTTTTAATTAAATACAAAATATTTATTTTTTCAGCGTGAGTTTTTAAATTGGATCAGGATCCTCTCCTGATCTGATTTTTATCTGAGCAAGTGTTATTTAATATGATTGATGGTTAATAAATGAAAAAGAAAAAGTAGTTAAATCTTAACCATTCATTAATACTAAAATAAAGGTGGCACAAGATCTATAAAAGATCAGAAGTACTCAGATCAGGAGAGAATCTCAATCCTTTTAAATTTACTCTGTATGCATGGCTCCTAGCAATTCAATATTATTTGGGCTTTCCCAATGTGAAATATAATTTAGCAATACAACTTAATTTCTCATTCGATTAAAATTCAAATCAACATCAATAAATTACATTATTGAATGAATTGCAGAAAATGAGCGAGTGATTAGTTTTTAAGTGGATCTGGCAGATTCAAAAGTTTGTAATTTAATTTCTTTTCTAATAAAAATAAAGAACTAATTAATTTATTGATTCTATGTATAGTACTTTTTTATAAAAATATCAGCTAATTAATTAAAGATTCATTGCATGGTTAATCACTGTTCCATATGCAGTAAATAGTAATAATAAAAGTCAACTATGTATGTTGAGTTAGTTTCCACTAAAGCTAGTAAAATGGATCACCGGGTCTTGTTCATCTAATGTCAAATTTATCTTGATCCAAACACAACTCATTTAAAAACCGCGTTAAAATTCTTAGGCCCTAATTTGACAAGGAAAATAAATGTGTTAATTTACTCAATATCACACTTAATATCTTATATCTAACAAGATTTACATCAAATATATGCACTCCATAGCGCTGGTACTCTCATTTTTTAAATGCAGACACATGTTAAGCCGTGCTGTTTAATAGAGTTTTTTTTTAATTCACTATAAAGTTGTGTGGTTTAATAAAATGAAAATCTAACTCTATTAAATCTTATGGTTTAAAAGCGTGTCCACATGAAAAAAAAAGCGCACCTGCATTAGAGAATGACTCCATACATACATACATACATACATACATACATACATATTAGCCTAAAGGGCTATACATAATGTAATTTTGATGATAACAAACATGTGTATTAAGTGATTTAATAAATATTGTATTTCACATTTTCACTAGTTTTTGAAGGGTAATATTTATGCAAGTGAATCAAGTGAAATCAAGCTCAAGACACTCAACAGATAACGGTGAAATCAAGAATAAAGCTTAAAGCTCAACGGACAAATTATTGCGATAAATTCTTGTAAAGCCGATATGATTTAATTGATGCATGATTTAGCATTTGAGAAGCTCAAGAGATTAATTTAATTAATTACTTTTCATAAACTAAAATGTTTTATCTTTATAAGATAAAGTATTTTGTGGTTTTGAGTATTTTGGACTTAAATGGAAAGTTTTGCAATCTTTGATTTTAATAAGTATTATTTTGAATTCCGAAGTTAGACCTTTTTGAAAATATTTGAAATTTTTAGGCCATACTATAATTTATGAACAATTTGGACTAAAGTGAAAAGTTTTGAGACATTTGAAAAATATGGGTATTATGTTAAATTTTGAAAAAGGACCTCTTTAAAAAATAATAATATATTTGGGGCCATAGCATAATTTCAAAAAGTTTTTAGAAAGACAATCATTATTAAGAAATTATGAAATTGGACCTATTTGTAAAGTTTTATAACATTTTAGGCCATAATAGAATTATAGACAGTTGTGGGTCAAAGTGTAATTTTTTATGAACAGTGGTACTGTAGTAAAAATCAAATTTTAACGATAATATCACTGTTACAAGCGGCTAGCTGGATAAATCAAGCAGCTAACCACTTGGTTGTTGGAATTTGTCTATAACGACTAGTTTTCGGGGTTTAACTATAAAAACTCAACTTCAACTTCATTTTAAGAACAAATGCAAGCAAATATAAGATCATATAACATATATTGAGCTTCCAAAACGCAAATCATTATAGATTGAATCATTTTTTAACTATTATTTGCATATCCACTCTCCAAGAGAGTTTTTGTTGTATTCATATTTTTCTTATCAAATTTGTGCGTGTATAAGTGTGAAAAACACTTGTGTAAAAAGATTGGGGAAATAATCTCTTGATTGTAAAGGTTCATTGACACCTTGGAAGTCAATTGTAAGAACTTGAAGTCTTGGGAGGTTTGAATAGTGAAATCCTTGAGCTTGGTTGGCTTGGAGGCATAGACGTAGGCGGGGATTGCCGAACCACGTAAAAATATGTGTGTTTGTTTTTATCATCCCTTACTCTTTTATTATTATGCTTTTTTGAATTTATTGTTTTCTATTCCATTAAGGCGTTAGATTAATTTGTTGTGAGAATTGTATTGCATAATTTTTTTAAAAAACTCAATTCACCCCCTCTTGGGTTGCGTAATTTACATTTCAATACATACATACATACATATATACGAATATATATATATTCCAGTCCAGAATTTTGAAGTGCGGGAACGTTAGAAAAAACGCATAAATCATGCGGTTTAAGCACTTCAAGTTGTAAGTCTTTAAAACCTCGTGATTTTAAAACTTTTCCGGACTTTTCCCGCACTTTAAGATCCTGAACTAGAAAACTACTCTCTCTCTCTCTCTCTCTCTCTATATATATATATATATATATGTATGTATGTATGTATATGTGGGTGCCCTCTTTTCACACTTGCGTTTGTTTTATAGCTTAAATTTTCTCCAAAACTTGTCTTACAAATTAAACTCTTGGAACATACGACAATAATTTCACAACAAAGTTTCTAACATAGGGCCACCACAAGATAGAAAAAACCATATAAATCTTAAAAAAGAAAAATCTAGTGATAATTTGATTAGCCGGCTTGGATGAATTAGTCCAAAGAAAACAAAATCAGGTCAGGAAATTAGTTCATATGGGAGTTAATTAATGGATCAGGAGAAAGAAGCGACATTCTAACCTACTAAAATATATTCTTTACCTACTATTTTGATAAAAAATTTATTACAAAATTATACGTGAGCTAAGTTACTGTTATATATAGACCGAACGAGCAAATTTCCTTCAGTACCTCACAATGATGATTATGTCCTTCATCTTCAAGAATCCAAGCTTTCAAACAACCTTCCGGTACCTGCAAAAGGCACTCTGAGGTCAAATTAGTGTTTAGTTCCTTAAAAAATATAATAAAATCTAGGAGAAATATAATCTTGAGTATGAACAGTGTTTTTATAATCAATTTAATCTATCCTAAGAATTTATATTTGGATCTCTTTTAAGCAATTCAATATTTCTGTTTATAGAGACTTTAGTTAGGAGATCTCAGTCGTTCTTTTTCTTTATGATTTAATCTGGCTTTTTATCTATTTATCTATCATATGACTCATATGTTTTTATTTTTTGTGATTTCTTTATCTATTTTTATTGCATATATCAGAAGTCTTCAAATTTGTGGTACCTTTATTGATACGTGACACGATATAAGTGAAAATAAAATAGTTACTTAAAATAATGTTATTCTACCCCCTTTTTTGTTCCATATGTAATAAATTGAAAGGATACTAAGGGTGCATTTGGTAATCTTTTTTATTGAGTGTTTTTTATTTTTCAAAAATGAAAAACACAAAACATGTTTAGTTAAGTTATTTTCTGATAATTAGTAAAAAATTAGAGAATAAAATATATATTTTTTAACTTTTGTAAAGAAAACTCTAGAAAGCCAAATTGGAGTTCTTGACTTTTTGAAGAACAATGAAGAATATAAAAAAGATAAGGCAAAAAATTGGTGCCTGGCCCACCATCTTATTTATTCAATTACTATTTTATTAATTCTTTATTCAATTACTTCCACCTTATCCCCTCAATAATGTTTATGTCAATTTCTATTTGTTATATATTTGAGTTTCTGATCTTATTATTATTAAATATCATATAGCCTTTTTTTTTTTTTATTTGTAGGAAACGCCCTTCATGTTGAAGTGATAGATGTAGATACTTGGGCATGTTTTGGATGCAAATATTTTCTACTCTTTTGTATTTTATATTTTGTGTTGTAAAATATAATTAGCACAAATGAACTATTTAAATTTCTATAATAAATATAATTATAATAAGAATTTTTATTTTGTTATATGCTAATTAATTCTACATTTATTATTTTATTTTAATTTCTTAAACTTAATAAATTATGAGAGGGTTTTCTGAAAATTATTATTACTATATGAAATTTGATTTCATTTTGATTAAAAATATAATAATAGAAGATAAAATGTATAAATAAATTGAAGAAATTTTTTATAAAAAATTCTATATTTTAAGACAAACAACCAAGTTGTTATTATTTTTCACATTTTCAGATAAACAATCAAACGCAATTTTACTGTTTTTATTTTTATATGCTGTTTTGAAAACAAATTATCAAGTAATTTTTATTTTTAAAAAATAACATCAAAAACATCATTCTCCTTCTCTAAATTAAGAGTAAAAAAAACTAATTAAGGAACATCAGCAAACGCACCCTACATTTTCTCCCGGACTGAAGAATACAATTAAAGAACACTAGTTAAGGAACATTAGGAACTTTGCCCCACCCTTGGGTGACTGGCACTTTGATTCTTGTTAAAAACTGTTTTTACAATTTGAGTTCCTATTTTTTAAAAACGTATTTTGTATGTTCAGTGCATGTGTAAATATATACTGTGAAATGAATTTCATTATCTTCGTTTGAATCATTTAAGTTTCTAAATTCATGTATGATAAAATGAAATTAATTTGCTTTATGCAATAAACTTAAAATAGCACGAAATCCCAATTTTCCCAAACCAAAAACCAAAATCAACCGACTTGGTTGGGTTCGATTTGATTTGGATTTAATTTGAATTCTTATAAATTAATCCAGTCAATTGACTCAATTCCACCATTTGTTTTAGGTACCATCTCAGAAGATCTCATCAAACCACAAGCACGCGTGTTTGACTTGGGTTGATGACATGCATTTCTTCAAACTTGTCAAGCATGCATGAATATGAGGTTTTTAAACTTAATTGTTCCTTTTCTTAATGAAAAGTATTTTTTTCAACTATGTACTAATTTCAGTTCAATTTGAAACGTGTTGCATTGCTTTAAGAAAACATAAGAAATGAAATTGGATTTTTATTCAAGATGTAGTATACACATCTTTTGAAATCCGGAAAAAGAAATGGGACGGGATGCAAGAAAAAAAATAAGAAATGAAATTGGAATTTCATTCAAGAACAAAATAGTATAAACATCTTTTGGAAGTCGGGGAAAAGAAAAAAATGGAATTGGCCAAAATGATGATGCAAATTAATCCAAAATAAAAAATACAATATAATTGCTCACTTCATATATGTACCTAGGTTAATTAACATTGGCACATAAAGAAAATCGAGCAATTATGTCTCAATGGAACACCAAGTACGGTTGGATGGTTACAAGAACAGCGGATGCTCGTTGCAGAATTAAAAATGACGACAAGAGTGAACTATACAAGCTTCATGAGGACACGCTGCAGCTACAAGAGTGATTGATGAGCAATGGCAAAACTAGAGGAACTGAAGAAGCAAACACGGCAGGTAATATCTACTTATCATCCGGAGAAATCCAGAACAGAGGCAGCGCTCGTAAGCGATGCTCTGAAGTTGATTCTGAAGAATAAGGGGGCCGGATTGTTTTGAGAACTTGAATTTACTAGGCATGTAATAATTTTTAACTTGTAATGAATTTTCCCGTAAAACTCTAAGCGAATCCTACATCGATAAAGTACGAGAGAGATGCCAAGTTTATAAAGAGTGATCCACACCTTAATTAGCAAAACGCGTTTTGGGGTGTATGGCCACCCCAAAAACAAAACAGTGCGGGCTTTGTTAAATATAACACCTTAGGCGAATCCCATGTCGGCAAAGTATGGAAGAGATGCTAGATATATAAGAGGTGATCCATACTTTAATTGGCAAGATGCATTTTGGGGTGTATAAGAACCCCATAAACAAAATTGTGCAGACCTTATTAAGACCCAAAGCGGACACTATCTCACTAGCTCTAAGTTAGGTCATGACAATTCCTCTCCGTAGTAATTATCAATTAATCGTTAAAGGCGATTAGTTTATTTATTAAGTTACAATTTTTTTTTCAGAAAAAAAGAGAAAGCAAATTTGACATTGCAATTAACAATAAATAAATACAAATTGAATAAACACCTAGCCAAAAATCAATAGCAACCCATAGAGCTACTAAATGGATATGGATTTGGGGGAACACTCACTTCAACAACCCCTTCAAGCATCTTTAAAACTTTCTTTATTGTTGGTCTAAGAGATGGATCCTCTTGAATGCACCAAATGGAAACCATCACAAGCTTCTCTAAACATTCTACATCGTTCATGGCTTCCATGTCTCCCCCAACCAAAGCATCCAATTTCCCATTTCTATAGCAATCAAAAGCCCAATCTGTTAAAATTGCATACTCTTCAACCATTTCAATATCAAAACTTTTCCTGCAGGCAATGATTTCTAGCAACAAAACACCAAAGCTGTACACATCAACCTTTGCTGTGATTTTTGAGTTCCTAAGCCATTCAGGAGCTACATACCCTTTTGTTCCTCTTATAGACGTCTTAATAGTTTTGCTCTGATTCAATGTCAAAAGCTTTGCCAAACCAAAGTCCGATATCCGAGCATTGTAGTGATCATCAAGCAATATATTCTGAGGCTTCATATCACAATGGATGATCTGAGAGCTGCAATCTTCATGTAGGTACAAAAGCCCTCTTGCAATCTGAAATGCAATGTTAGTTCTGAGGTTCCAGTTAGGCTTCAAGTTTCCGAAAAGGAAACTCGCTAATGTTCCATTATTCAAGAACTCATACACCAACAACCTGTTCTGGCCTTCATCACAGAACCCTAGCAACCGAACAAGATTCTTGTGATGAGTCTGGCCAATCACGAAGACTTCATTCTTGAATTCTCTTTCACCATCTTGAAACACTATATCCAATTTCTTGACTGCAACTGCAGTGGTACTTGTTCTTGTTGTTTGAATTACACCTTTGTAAACAATACCAAAAGATCCTCTGCCGACTTCTTCCTTGAAGTTATCTGTAGCTTCCTCAAGCTCTTTGTAGCTAAAACAACGCAAATTTGTTTCAATGGTGCCATCGCCTGGACTGTTTCTTATCCATTTCTTCTTATAGATGAAGAAAAAACCAAGAACAAATGCACAAACCAATGCAAAATTCACAAACACGGAGCTTCCTAAGAGTACTGATCCTGTGGCATTCATCATCTTCCTTTTCTTCTTGTCTTCAGGATCCGGAGGACGAGGGACTAATGGAGGACTAGGATCGTCACCTTTTCTATATTTGATAAAGGCTTTGCCAGTCACACTGGTATCTGCTCTGCCATTGGAGAGAGGCAGCCTCTTCAACCAGCAGCTTTCATCTCGAAAAATAGCCACAGCACAGAAACAATCACTCTAGCAAGTGCTTTTGCACTGCTCTTCATCATAGGGACTGAAAAAATCGTAGTCTGACATAGGCCAATCAGTTTCTTTAAGCTCATAAACATCAAACAATTCTTTGTTATAACCCTGCCCTCCTCCATTGCAACTTAAATCAAAATCCGCTTTGCAGCTTCCATATTTGTCAGTCTTATCAAGTAAAGAATACCCTTTTGGGCAATCACACATTGGCCTTTTATCACCATTTAAGCTGCAAATACTGTTAAATCCACAAGCACCACTTCCCAATTCTCCATCAATATTAACACAAATATTGTCAGGCTGAGACCAGACAACAGACCAGTTACCATTACCATGCCTTGGATAATAATATTGGGCGAAAACACCATCAAAATTGAGAGTTGCTCTATGGTAAAAGTCTGCAGCTGGAACTACCCTTCCTGTTGTTAGATCAAACCTCTGGCTATTTCTTTTCAATATGTACATGTAACCAGACTCACTGAACATCACTCGGTAACCAGAATTTGATGAATTGGCACCATCATAAGTATGACTAATGTAGTAAGCATCATAAGCAAAATCAGTAGGCAAGTTTGCAATATTAAGGACAAGATTACCGTCTTTAAGCAAGCGAAATTGGAACAGTCCTCGCGAGAATTGGTGTCCGATTTTCGGGAAAAAAGCCCTTGTTCAGTCTCCATCGTTTGGCCTGGCAGCAATGTATCTGTAGGATTGCTGAAGCTGTCCCATAACCTGCTAGAGCTGCTGCTTGCAAGCATAAAATTCCCTGTATCATTCATATGGCCAACAGCGACTGTACCAATATCAATTTTAGAGCTCCAAACTTGTTTGCCTTGAGGATCATTAAGCACTAGCCCTTGATCAGCAGTAAGCTTTACTTGTGATCCTCTTGGGACAGCAGGATTTTGATCTTTATTATCTGTGTACCAGACAACGGTTTTTTCAGGTATTTTGTTGTAAAAAATTGAAAGCAAGAAGAGATCATTGCTGCTGTTTTCTTCATCAAGCTGGCGAAATCCAAATGCAAAATCACCAGAAGGAGAAAGCCACCGAAAGCTGGTACTGCCTGCTGTGAGAGTTGCGCCCACGGGTACAGTTCCATTGTTTTGAGCAATGGATAAATGTATATAATATGGAAGCTGAAATAGTAAGAATCTGAAGTACAATCTAGCAGAAGCCATTGCAATAGCTATTTCGATAAACACTTTAAGAAATTATATATCGTAATCATGGGCAAAAATGGTTAAAATAAATCATGAAATGAGAACCATGGGGAGAGAAACATTTACAAGTCAAAAAATAGAAAAGTAATATTACATATCATCCAAAATAGAAAAGTAATATTACAATGTTGTTATTAATTTGTAATTTGCTTCTTTTAGTTTCTATCTTTGAATAATCTCGCCACGACAAGGCGACAACGGGGCAACATTAAAGTCGAGGATCACGGTGAATTGACTTTGATCACTCAAAGTTAGTTAAGCAGAAGTTATAAGCTGAAAGCATTTTTCCTTCCTTAATTGCAGAGGATTCAATCTAAAGTGTATGCTGGGACGTAAAGTCCAGCGGGATGTTTCCTAGAATTTGCCCTGACTTATAAAAGTTGAAATCCAACTCAAAATCTAAAATTAATGAAAATAATAAATAAATAAACTCTCACATGTACACGGAGATTTGATCACTCGACTTTAACTTTTCAAGAATGAGGGGAGGAGATTTTGAGGTCGATGAGATGGGTGGGCAGCTCCAGTCAATCAATATTACAACTATTCAAACGTTACATTTGATCAATATTTACTCTTGAGTTTCTTATAACAACTTCGGGATAATATAAGTTATATTATAATGCAACTTAACAACATTTATAATTTCGTTATGTTAAGTTTCTCCTTGTACGCCGCATGTATTTTGTCTTATAGCTTTATTTCTTTTTTCTTTTACAAAGCCTTCGCAACGTACGACAACTATTTCACAACGAAGTTTTTACATAGGACCAGCACAAGATGGTAAAAACCATATAAACCTAACAAAAATTTTAGTGAAGATCTGATTAGCCAGCTTGGAAAAAAAGTGATTAGTCAAAAAAATCCAAGAGTCATGTAAGGAAATTAGTTCGACCGAGGTTAATTAAGGGATATTGAGACCGATGAGCTTTATAAATTAATAATCTCTATTATATAATAGTATTTTATGGTTCTAACTTGGTACAATAGGCTAAGTTAAGAAGAAATATTTTTCCATAAATCTCTTATACAACTCTGTGGTCCCATTCACATAATAAATTACAAATATAATTAGTTATGATATTTTATTAATTAGAATATGACTATTATTACTATTTTTTTTCTTGAAATTGTAACTTAGTTGGATCTCATTTCTAATTTTTCTTATTACTCATCTCTAATTTTTCTTATTACATCTAAAAGTATTGATTTTCTTTTCTTTTTTTTTTTACAATCAAATATTACTCGTATATTCTCGAATTCTAATAAAATTTATGAAGTGTTGTTGATGTGTTCATGGTAGAGCGCTAACTTTTTCTTTCTTGGGCATAACAGAATTTAAAGCTATTGTATTATCCTTAGCTTTGTGCAATGAATTTATTTTTTGGTTAGTTTAACATATATTTAATGGATTAATTCATATTCAATTGATTAGATTGGTAAAATACCATCAAGTTTTAGTGTATTAAATATATGTTGATTGAATTGTACTAATACACTGTACAAATTAGTAAATTATTAATTTATCGATTTATTAATACATCTTTTAATTAATAGATTTTATATGGTCCTAATGTTTATCAATTTATAGAGGTCAGAACCCACCAAAATGCCCTCTACATATCTTATTTTAATGAGAAAATTATTACAAAATTATATGTGATTTAAATTACTTTTATATTTAGATGAAAAAAAGTAGTCAAATAAAATAATGTTATTCTACCATTTTTTAATCTATTTTTAAATTGAAAAGGATACTAATTTTTCCTCTTTCGAAACTAAAGAATACAAAGAGCATAGTCTTTCTCTGTTCTTGGTCTGATGACTAGACATCAAATCTTGTATTTGCTTCTCGCGTTTCTCCAGTGTTGCTGTTAGTTTCTCAATCTCTTGGAGTAAGATGAGCTTTCTGCTTATGGAGCTTGTTGATAGGTGGTTTCTACCTAAAGTAAACCGTTAATGGTGGCATGTTGATCCTAGAATGAAGAGTTGATGGCTCCGCTACCGCATAAAAGGGAGAAAATGGACAACTATTTGGGGGGCCAATATAAGGTAAAACCAGAGAAAGAGAGGAGGGGGTTCTGAACCTTTTCTATGATAACTGGATAGCACTACAATTTACATTTTTATGTATAATTTCTATATTAATTAAATACCCCTTTATACCAAAGATCTGATTTTAGCATCAGAGGGTTTTCGTTGGAACCCCATCGGAGAGTCCTAACCCGTTTCTATGAATGGCAGGTTGTAAAATTTGATCAACACGCTATATAGGCTCAGTTCATGCTGTTCCCCCCAACACAAACAACCGCCCCCCCCCCCCCCCTCCCAACCCAAAAAAAAAACGCTGTTAAGGTTGTTTTTGGGCATCAACAGAGCTTGTATAGGTCAATGTCCTTGAAACTTTCAGCATCATCAATACGCAACAAGCATCCACTATTCTATTCAAGTGATTAAAGGCAAAATCAAATTTAAACCCACCAAGCTGCACAACTTTGAGACAGTGCCACCAATTGAATATTAATTCATCCGTGATGTCCTTAATATGTGTGTTGACCCCCATGCCCTCTGCACAACCCCGCATAATCTTTAAAGGAGGGCCGTCACAAGACCAGAGCTTAAAGCACAATCGGAATCAATAGTATCCCCATATTTGTTTAGCAACTTTTTCTAGAATTGGAGCTAACTTCCTAGAGATTTTGTAATCATCAACGGTGACAATCTTTTCATTAGAATCCCTTCAGCATTACCATAAATTGTAACAAGACCTCATCCGAATAAGGAGACATTTCTGAAAAATCAATTTATTTTCAATGTTAGTATAAGATATTTCTCTCTAATGTATATTATTTTCTCAGGAATCTCTGTGAGAATGTCCTTTATTTTTTCTGCCTCCTCTGTTGTAAAATCGTCGAATATATCGTGTACGATTGAGCCTTCTTTTGTTACCTCCTAATCACCAGGAAGTAAGACTCACTCAAAACAAAACTCACTTATTTTCTTTGAAATATTAGGGATCATATTCTTAGTGGTCTGAAAATTAGTGGACTTCTTCAGAATTCTAGGGAGGAGGATCTAACTTCTATAAAAATCCTAGAAAATTCAAAGGAAAGGGGTGTTTGACTCTCTGATGGAAATTTTATTTTATTTTATTTTATTTTTTCCATCATAATTTAGCTTGGAGATTATTTTTCATAAAAAACTAGAAATTATTACTTTTTTTAAACCCATAAACTGGCTTAAACTTCAAAGGGCCTTACTGTCCTTTGTGATTTCAAGTGTTCGTGGCATCCTTGACTATTGGCAAACTGTTTCCTCACCTAACAAATTTAATATTGATGCAAGGGTTAGTTATCAAGCTGCTATCTAACTCGACTAGATTTCGGCGTCAACAATTGCATTTCAAACAACGCAGAACAGAGGCATCACAAGAGGCAAAATTGCAGGCCGCCCATTTTGGGATGAAATATAATTTCTCGAAAAGAGTAAGAATATGGTCATGACCTTCATATTGTATCGAAGGTCGTAATGCAGCGCATGTGATACCGAGATAGAAGTTGCATTTCTCACAACTGTAAATGAAGCGGTAGCAATGTTTATGACAAGCTTTGCTTGCAATCGTGGTAATCCAAAACATATTCGAAAGAATAAAGTTTTTGGAGAATGACAGGATGGTGGTGGTGGAAGGGATGATGAATTTCTCCAGGCAACTCCATACAGGATTTGTGAAGGTAAATTTTGCAGTGATCGCAACCATACGCTAGATCCCGCTGCTGAATAACATAACTTTCTCGTAACCATAGCAAAAAATAAAAAATCATCAACATATTCATTAGTCCGCTCGTATTTTAGGAGAGTCAGGAAATGATCATGGCTGAAATGTATCCTTTTCTCTCTTAACTCCTCTGCTAGTAGTACCTCGGGGACCACGCAACACACATGGGCATTGTAGTCACATTCACCGCAACAATAAAAGGTGCGCCCTGTTCTTAAAATTCTTACACTTTTGCAAGTGTCACAATACAATAGATCAACAGAATCATCATCTCCGTAGTCCTCAAGATTATTGCCTGTGAGGAAGAGAGAATGATGATAGTGATGTTTATTGACCATAGATAGTGAGAGTGAGACTGAGCTGCCACACTTTACATGAAATCTGATGTCACATTCAGCACAACAATCACAACTCCAACAGTCCAACTCTCTATTATCTCTGTACTTTGTGCGTCCTGGACGGGAATGATATGTACTCGAATATTTTATTGGAAAATCATTTCCAATTTATCCATTCATAATATTTTAAAGCCAATGCCTATTATTTAAAACTTATATTGTGTCTTTTCATTCTGGGGAATCTAATCAACACCTAAACTGCAAAATTTGTCACATTACGACAACGGAGCAACCAAACCATGCAGACAGTGATAATTAACAGTTGCTCCATTTTATGCACCATGCAGACGGTGACTCATGTGATGATGAACATTGTAACTTGAAAGCAAAGAAAGGAAATAAGATTGATTAAAATTACAAATAAAATGATCTTACAACTAGCTTTCTGAATAAGAAAAATAATAAAAATGCAAACACACATTGTCTAAAAATTAAAATCAACGCTTTGAGCAACTAAATGTAGATGGATTTGGAGGAACATCCACTTCAACAACTACTTCAAGCATCTGTGAAACTTTCCTCATTGTTGGTCTAAGAGATGGATCCTCTTGAATGCACCAAATGGAAACCATCACAAGCTTCTCTACACATTTTATATCATTCATGGCTTCCATGTCTCCCTCAACCAAATCATCCAATTTCCCATTTCTATAGCAATCAAAAGCCCAATCTGTTAAAATTGCATACTCTTCACCCATTTCAATATCAAAACTTTTCCTGCAGGAAATGATTTCCAGCAACAAAACACCAAAGCTGTACACATCAACGTTCGCTGTGATTGTTGAGTTCCTAAACCATTCAGGAGCTATGTAACACCCCAAATCTAACACGTGCGGAGCACGTGAAGAAGGAGGTTACTCAAAAATACTAATCTTTACTCATAAGTTTCAAACTGAAATACCTCCAATTCTTATTCAAATAAATCCACATATTCAAACGTCTAATACTAAATAATCTCTCCCGAGGATATAAAATAATAACAAAAGCCTCAAACTCCAAATTACACGTTCATAATAGAAATAACTAAATAGAAACACAAGTCTATTCCTCCTCTAATTCAAATGGCAAACGGAAACGGAAAATTACTAACTCCAAAGCTAAGCGCATATCTCAAAAGAAACTTAATCTGTAAAAAGTAATGACTAGGGGTGAGCCGTCAACTCGGTAAGTAAAACCATTTCTAATATACTAGGCCTATCGATACAAAAATATTGCAAGCATTCTTTTGTTTAAAACATATATCATAATCCATAAATTTCATAAAACGATATATCACGATAACATAACATAAATTCTTAATAATTCAGAATATCCAAAAGCATATTTACTTATGAAGTAAATCATATAATACGTATACAGAAAACAAAAAGGTTAGCTTATGTCACATAGTGTCACCTATAGTCCCGGTGACCCGGCCAGAAACATAATCAGAATATCGTGTGCACACTCAGAACAGAAACCTAGTACTGGTCCAGAACAGACATATATCGTATTATACGATTAGAATCAGAATCAGAATGACTACGGACAATGAGCCAAAACATAATGACTTATACATGGCACTTTGCACTATATGTGGTACTTTGCAACGCTTTGGCCTTCAAGAGGTGGCCCCCATATAGTCCCAAGAGGTGACCCCCGTACAATCATATATAATTGAAATCATACATGGGCACAAAACATTCGTATCGGATTCATAAAAGTCCATAACAATAATTTAGGCTTGCATAATATGTTAAAGATAAAATCATAAAAGGTTGTCATGTCATAAAATCATTTACATATTAAAAAACATTTATAAAATACTCTGTTAAAAAGAATTTAGGTTTGAAAACATTTACATAAAACTAATTTTGTTATCAAAATCAATTAATCCTTTAAGTAGTATAAAAATATTTATACTTATAATAATAATATCAAAATACTTATACATATCCAGTATACTAGGAATGAAGTTACTTACCTCGACAAATAAATTTGAATTAACACACCTCTAAGCTTCTAAGAGCCTCAATCACCTTCAATACCTTAAACAAATACAAGATATGACAATTAATAACTTATTCTAAGAATCTGATTTTCTTATTCATACCCGTACAGGTTTGATTCTCAGAATTTAACTCTTAATCTAAAACTCATAATGATATAATATTCTATGGAACTATTCTGGACATCCATGAGCACCCCATGTAAAATTTTCAAGAGGATCCAATATCAAAAACATTTTCAAAACTATTTATTTCTCAGCAAATTCGAAACTATTTTCACATAATCTAAACCAAACAGAACGGGTTCCGTGATTTTTATAAAATAAAATACTAATCAGAAAGTTATGAAATTAAAACTGGGAATCCTAGACACATATAATAACCTACATATAAACTGTCAGAATTTTCCGAGTTCATTTGGTGGTACAAATAGTCTTGTGAATCCGATCGCAATGCTGGAATCGTAGTTTTCCAGTGCGGTGGTTTCTATTTCGAAAATACATATAAAATTGAAAACGAAGTCGAATTTAATGAAATAAAATTTACTCAAGAAGCCCTACATGTCTAGTTTCCAGAAATATAAATATTTTAAGAAAATTCGTTCAGAAAATATAGGTTTAAATTCGAGATACTCATGCTGTCCAGAATTATCCTGTGCTTAATACGTTAAGGATTGATTAACTAAACTCATAATAAATCAAAACCCTAAAAAACGCCTAAATACATTCTAAATCATGCATTATGATCTATAACCATCTAGAATCATGCCAATATAAACCCTAGATAGAGTGATTAGAAATTTATTGAGAATAGGGAGAATTACTTACCCGTCGCTTTGATTCTCTCCTAAACAAAGGTTTGAATCCTAAGATTTGGGTAGGAGCATAAAGAGCAGCAAAGAAGAAGAATAAATGTTGTGAACTTAGGGTTATGGAAGGAGAAAAGTATACATTTAT
The DNA here is from genome assembly GCF_000493195.1 of Citrus x clementina. Classification (NCBI taxonomy): domain Eukaryota; kingdom Viridiplantae; phylum Streptophyta; class Magnoliopsida; order Sapindales; family Rutaceae; genus Citrus; species Citrus x clementina. The sequence continues at coordinate 5,315,408 of NW_006262688.1, read as the reverse complement.
AGGGAATCTTAAGAAACCATATTTAATAAGGAAAAATAACCCTTTCTTAAAATTATCTCATAAATAACCTCTATTTATAATTAGTATCCCTTTCTTAATAAGGGTTATAGGCCACCCATAATTCTCAATGAAAGCCCAATTTCCATAATTTAATATTATGAAAATTTGTGGCATTACAATTTGTAACACCCTAGGTGAATCCCACATCGGCAAAGCACGGGAGAAATGCTGGGTTTATAAGGAGTGATCCACACCTTAATTGGCTAGACACATTTTGGGATGTATGGGCGCCCCAGAAACAAATTCATGCGGGCCTTGTTAAGGCCCAAAGCGGACAATATCTTGCCAGGTCTGGGTTGGATCATGACATTATGGTATCAGAGCGGCTCCGCGTGTCCTCTTGAGCGATGGTGGGGCAAACCTCAGCGAGGACGTTGAGTCTCCAAGGGGGGTGTATGTAACACCCTAGGCGAATCCCACATCGACAAAGCACGGGAGAAATGCTGGGTTTATAAAGAGTGATCCACACCTTAATTGGTTAGATGTGTTTTGGGGTGTATGGGCGCCCCAGAAACAAATCCGTGCGGGCCTTTTTAAGGCCCAAAGCGGACAATATCTTGTCAGGTCTGGGTTGGATCATGACAAGCTACATACCCTTTTGTTCCTCTTATAGCCTTCTTAATAGCTTTGCTCTGATTCAATGTCAAGAGCTTTGCCAATCCAAAATCCGATATCTGAGCATTGTAGTAATCATCAAGCAATATGTTCTGAGGCTTTATATCACAATGGATGATCTGAGAGCTGCAATTTACATGTAGATGCAAAAGCCCTCTTGCAATCTGAAATGCAATGTTAGCTCTCAGGTTCCAACCAGGCTTCAAGTTTTCGAAAAGGAAACTTGCTAATGTTCCATTATTCAAGAACTTATACACCAACAGCCTGTTCTGGCCTTCGTCACAGAACCCTAACAACCGAACAAGATTCTTGTGATAAGTCTGGCCAATCACGACAACTTCATTCTTGAATTCCTTTTCACCATCTTGAAACACTCTATCCAATTTCTTGACCACAATTACAGTAGTACGTGTGCTTGTTTGAATTACTCCTTTGTAAACAACACCAAAAGATCATCTGCCCACCTCTTTCTTGAAGTCATTTGTAGCTGATTCATGCTCTTTGTGGCTAAAACAACGCAAATTTGTTTCCATGGTGCTTTCGCCTGGGCGGTTTATAATCAATTTCTTCTTGTGGATGAAGAAAAAACCAAGACAATTGCACCAACCAATGTAAAATTTACAAACACGGAGCTTCCTAAAAGAACTGATCTTGTAACATTCATCATGTTCCTTTTTTTCTTGTCTTCAGGATCCGGAGGACTAGGAACTGATGGAGGATCAGGATCATCACCTTTTTTATATTTTAAAAAAGCTTTGCCATTGACACTGCTATGTGCTCTGCCATTGGAGAGAGGCAGCTTCTTCGACCAGCAGCCATCACCTCGAAAAATAGCCACAACACAAAAACAATCACTCAAGCAATTGTTTTTGCATTGCACTTCATCATAGGGCCTGGAAAGCTCGTAGTCTGACATAGGTCAATCTGTATCTTTAAGCTCATAAAAATCAAACAATTCTTTGTTATAACCCTGTCTTCCTCCATTACAACTTAATTCAAAATCTGCTTTGCAGCTTCCGTATTTTTCGTTCTCATCAAGTAAAGAATACCCTTTTGGGCAAATACTGTTAAATCCATAAGCACCACTTCCCAATTCTCCTCCAATATTAACACAAATATTTTCAGGTTGAGACCAGACAACAGACCAGTTTCCATTACCATTCTTTAGATAAAAAGATTGCACGAAAACGCCATCAAAATTGAGAGTTGCTCTATGGTAAAAGTCTGCAGCTGGCACTAATCTTTCTGTTGTGAGATCAAACCTCCGGCCATTTCTTCTCAATATGTACATGTAACCAGACTCATTGAACATCACTTGGTAACCAGAATTTGATGAGTTTGTAGAATCATAAGTACCACTAATGTAGTAAGCATCGTAGGCAAGATCAGTAGGCAAATTTGCAATATTGAGGACGAGGTTACTATCCTTAAGCAAGCGAAATTGGAACCGTCCTCGCGAGAAATTGGTGTCCGATTTTCCAGAAAAAAGCCCTTGTTCAGTCTCCATCATTTTCCCTGGCAGCAATGTATCCGTAGGATTGCTGAAGCTGTCCCATAACCTACTAGAGCTGCTGCTTGCAATCACAAAATTGCCCGTATCATTCATATGGCCAACAACGACTGCACCAATATCAATTTAGAGCTCCAAACTTGTTTTCCTTGAGGATCATTAAGCATTAGCCCTTGATCAGCAGTAAGCTTTACTTGTGATTCCCTTGGGACAACAGGATTTTGATCTTCATTATCTGTGTACCAGACAACAGTTTTTTTAGGTATCTTGTTGTAAAATATTGAAAGCGAGAAGAGATCATTGCTGTTGTTTTCTTTACCAAGCTGGTGAAATCCAAATGTAAAATCACCAGAAGGAGAAAGCCATGGAGAGCTGTCAGTGCCTGCTGTGAGAGTGGAGCCCACAGGTACAGTTCCATTGGTTTGAGCAATGGCTAAATGTAGATCATATGGAAACAGAAATAGTAAGAATATGAAGTAAAATTTAGCAGAAGCCATTGCAGTAACTATTTGGAGAATGTTAAAAGTCATTGCTGGCACCAGCCATCTAAATGGCCGGAGCCATGCCATTCAACACGGCCCGCCATTGTTGGTGGTGCCGTGTTGACTTGTTAAAAAAAAAAAGCCAAAATTTTGGCTATATAAAGAGGGCTTCACACCCTCATTTTAGTATCCAATTCCATCGAGAGAGAAGCATTGCTTTCCTTTAGTGTTGAGAATATTAAGAGTTTAATAAACTCTTGAGTGATTAGAGTTCTGAGAGTTTGGGTGTATTGGGATTTTGGGAAGTGAGCTAAAATACTACAATACTTGTAACTCCTTTTCACTAGTAAAATATTTCCTTCTGTTTTCGCCCGTGGACGTAGGCTAAAAGGTGAACCACGTAATTTTTGGTATTCTCTTTTGTGCTTATTCTTTATCTTTTCTTCTAATTTTATTTTAGCTGCGGTCATGCTTTACCCATCAATTTACTAACAGTGGTATCAGAGCTATTGGTTGTATTTTTTACAGTCTGGTACTGTTCACGTATACGGTACTATTCACGTATACGGTACTGTCACGTATACGGTACTATTCACGTGAAACGGTGGGAGCGATCCAAGAATTTTGCGGTGCAAAGTAGGGAATAGTGGTGTGAGTAAAACAACTGTGTGGTTTTTGTACATGTCTAGGAAAGTTCTGTCACAAAGGCGATAAGAGCTTTAGGAGTCTGGGTTTTAAGTGGGACCATTGTGATCCCTCCAGTCATTCCTGAGAACTTTCCTGGTGTGCATTCTCACACATACTCACAAGTATTCAAGGTAGTGCACTAACTTGTGTGTGGTATTTATCAACAAAATGGCGGCAAAGTATGAAATTGAGAAGTTTAACGAAAATAATTTTTCGTTGTGGAAAATGAAGATAAAAGCTGTATTGAGGAAAAATAATTGCTTGGCAGCAATTGGAGAAAGGCCCTTGGAGATATTTGATGACAAGTGGAACGAGATAGATGGCAACGCCATTTCTGATCTACACTTGGCACTTACAGACGGAGTATTATCCAGTGTGACAGAGAAAAATACAGCAAAGGAAATATGAGATACTCTCACAAAATTGTACGAGGCCAAGTCACTACACAACAAAATCTTCTTGAAGAGAAAACTCTATACTCTTCGAATGGCGGAATCTACAATATTGACCGACCACATCAACGCCTTGAAGACTCTATTTTCACAACTCACAACGTTGGGTCATAATATAAAGGAAAATGAACGTGCAGAGCTTCTACTTCAAAGTCTACCAGATTCATATGATCAACTCATCATCAAACTGGCGAACAACAATCCAATGGACAGTCTAATTTTCAACAATGTTGCAGCTTCCGTATTAAATAAAGAGAGCAGGCGGAAAAATAAGGAAAATAGACAAGCAAGTTCGCAGCAAGCAGAGGTGCTATCGGTGACGAGAGGGAGATCAACGGAACATGGCCCCAGTGGGAGTCAAAATCATGGTAGATCAAAATCCAAAAGTAAGAAGAATGTTAAATGCTACAACTGTGGCAAGAAAGAGCACGTCAAGAAAGAGTGTTGGAGTAACCAGAAGAGAAGAGAGGACAAAGAGCCTAAGTCATCAAATGCTCAGGGGTATGTAATAAGTACCTCAAATGATGGCGAAATTCTCTACAATGAGGCAATAACTATTTCAGAAGGCAGAAAATGACTATCTGATGTCTGACTTATAGACTCAGGAGCTATCTGGTACATGACCTCTCGGAGAGAATGGTTCTACACATATGAACTTATTTAAGGAGGATCTGTATATATGGGAGATGATCATGCCTTGGAGATCGCTGGTATTGATACTATCAAAATAAAAATGTTTGATGGTATAATTCGCACAATTGGGGAGGTACGACATGTCAATGCTCTGAAGAAAAATCTATTATCTTTGGGACAAATGGATAGTCATGGGGACAAAACTCATGTGGAGAATGAAATAATGAAGATCGTTAAAGGTGCGCTTGTATTGATGAAGGCAGAAATGATCGATGCTAATTTATTCATGCTTAAAGGAGAAACACTACAGGAGGCTAATGCGTGTGTCGCGTCAAATGGAGAAGAATCAACGATGATGTGGCGTCTCAAACTTGGCCACATGTCAGAACAAGGCTTGAAGATTCTCTCTGAGTAAAAATTGCTTTCGGGGCTCAAATCGGTAAGTTTACCATTTTGCGAGCATTGTGTTACAAGTAAGCAGCATAAATTAAAATTCAGTAGATCTATTGCTATAAGTAAATGCATTCTAGACTTAATTCATTCTGATGTTTGGGAATCACCGGATATATCCATGGGAGGTGCAAAGTACATGGTGACTTTCATTGATGATTATTCCAGAAGATGTTGGGTGTATCCAATTAAGAAAAAGTCAGATGTATTTCTAGTGTTTAAAGAATACAAAGCGTGGGTGGAACTTGAATCTGGTAAAAAGATCAAGTGCTTGAGGATGGATAATGGTAGAGAGTATACAGACGACGAATTTCTTGCTTTCTGTAAGCAAGAAGGTATTCAGAGGCAGTTCACGGTGGCATACACTCCTCAACAAAACGGAGTGGCGGAATAGATGAACAGAACTCTTACAGAAAGATCGTCTGTGGGACCCCACTGCCCACAAAATCGTCATCAGCAGAGATGTTATTTTTGTAGAAGATCAACTGCAAATGAAAGATGGAGATGATGGCATTGTAAAAGAAAAGTCAGAGACTGTGCCGGTATGTGTCGAAAATAATCCAGAAGATTCAGATTCTTCTGAAGCAGCACCAGAGCACGAGGAACAAGAACCAGTCGAGTTTGAGACTCCAGAAGTTCGTCGGTCAACTCGTGAGAGACGACTGCCGGCATGGTACTCGGAGTATGTCATAGAGATCAACGTTGCATACTGTCTTCTAACAGAAGATGAAGAGCCTTCAACTTTCCATGAAGCTTTAAACAACTTAGATGTTGCTTTGTGGATGATAACAATGCAGGAAGAAATTGAAGCTCTACACAATAACAAGACATGGGAACTTATACCACTACCACACGGAAGAAAAGCCATTAGAAATAAATGGGTCTACAAGATCAAACGTGATGGCGATAACCAAGTAGAGCGATATTGTGCGAGATTGGTGGTGAAAGGATATGCTCAGAAAGAAGGTATTGACTTCAATGAGATATTTTCGCCGGTGGTTCGACTCACAACAATCAGAATAGTCTTGGCAATGTGTGCCACATTTGACATACATCTAGAGCAGTTAGATGTGAAAACTGCATTTCTTCATGGAGAACTTGAAGAAGAAATATATATGCTCCAGCTAGAAGGTTCTGCAGAAACAGGAAAGGAGAACTTAGTTTGCAGGTTGAACAAATCTCTATACGGTCTCAAACAGGCGCTGAGGTGTTGGTATAAGAGATTTGATTCCTTCATTATGAGCCTTGGATACAACAGACTCAGTTCAGACCATTGTGCATATTACAAGAGGTTTGAAGATAATGATTTCATCATTTTACTGTTGTACGTGGATGAGATGTTGGTAGCAAGCCCCAACAAAGATCGAGTCTAAGAATTAAAGGCACAGTTGGCTAGGGAGTTTGAAATGAAGGACTTGGGACCAGCAAACAAGATTCTAGGGATGCAAATTCACCGAGACAGAAATAACAGGAATATTTGGCTTTCTCAGAAGAACTACTTGAAGAAAATCTTACGACGCTTCAACATGCAAGATTGTAAGTCAATTTCTACCCCACTTCCTGTTAATTTCAAATTATCCTCAAGTATGTGTCCTAGCAATGAAGTGGAGATGAAGGAGTTGTCTCAAGTACCGTATGCATCAGTAGTGGGAAGTTTGATGTTCGCTATGATATGTACAAGACCAGACATTGCACAAGCAGTGGGAGCAATCAGTCGATACATGGCGAATCCTGGTGGAGAGCATTGGATAGCTGTGAAGAGAATTATGAGATACATCAGACGAACCTCAGATGTTGCATTATGTTATGGAGGATTAAAGTTTACTGTCAGGGGTTATGTGGATTCAGATTTTGCAGGAGATCTTGATAAAATAAAATCCACTACTGGTTATGTGTTTACACTTGCGGGAGCAGCTGTAAGCTGGGTTTCGAAACTGCAGACCATTGTGGCTTTATCTACAACAGAAGCAGAATACATGGCAGCTACACAAGCTTGCAAGGAAGCTATTTGGATACAAAGGTTATTGGAGGAGCTCGGGCACAAACAACAAAAAATTCTTGTGTTTTGTGACAGTCAGAGTGCCTTGCACATTGCAAGGAATCGATCCTTTCATTCTAGGACAAAGCACATAGGAGTTCAGTATCACTTCGTTCGTGAAGTAGTGGAAGATAGAAGTGTGGATTTGCAGAAAATCCATACCAAAGAGAACCTAGCAGATGTTTTGACCAAGCCGATCAATACTGACAAGTTTGTCTGGAGTAGATCCTCTTGTGGTCTAGCAGCAACGTAGGCAATATAACTACGGCGAAGCAGAAAGGAGGTGTGGAGATTGATTGATTCTCAATCTAATCTCCAAGTGGGAGAATGTTAAAAGTCATGGCTGGCACTAGCCATCTAGATGGCCGGTGCCATGCCATTCAACACGGCCCGCCATTGTTGGTGGTGCCGTCTTGACTTGTTCAAAAAAAAAAAAGCCAAAATTTTGGCTATATAAAGAGGGCTTCCCACCCTCATTTTAGTATCCAATTCCATCGAGAGAGAAGCATTGCTTTCCTTTAGTGTTGAGAATATTAAGAGTTTAATAAACTCTTGAGTGATTAGTGTTCTGAGAGTTTGGGTGTATTGAGATTTTGGGAAGTGAGCTAAAATACTACAATACTTGTAACTTCTTTTCACTAGTAAAATATTTCCTTTTGTTTTCGCCTGTGGACGTAGGCTAAAAGCCGAACCACGTAATTTCTGGTATTCTCTTTTGTGCTTATTCTTTATTTTTTCTTCTAATTTTATTTTAGCTGCGGTCCTGCTTTACCCACCAATTTACTAACAGAGAAGCACTACAAGAAATTATATAACATAATCACGGACAAAAATGATTGAAATAAATCATGAAATGAGAACAGTGAGGAGAGAAACATTTACGAGTCAAAAAAATGAAAATTAAAACTTTGACAGTCAATGTTGTTATTAATTCGTAACTTGCTTCATTTAGTTTCTATCTTGGAATAGTCTTGCCACGACAAGGCGACGACGGCGCAACATTAAAGTCGAGGATCACAGTGAATTGACTTTGATCAGTCAAAGTTAATTCAGCAGAAGTTATAAGCTGAAAGCATTTTTCCTCCATTAATTGCAGAGGATTCAATCTAAAATATATGCTGGGACGTGAAGTCCAGTGGGATGTTTCCTGGAAGTTGCACTGACTTATAAAAGTTGAAATCCAACCCAAAATCTAAAATTAATGAAAATAATAAATAAATAAACTCTCACATCCACACGGAGATTTGATCACTCGACTTTAACCTTTTAAGAATGAGGGGAGGAGATTTTGAGGTCGATGAGATGCGTGGTCAGCTCCAGTCAATCAATATTACAACTATTCAAACGTTATATTTTATCAATATTTACTCTTGAGTTTCTTATAACAACTTCGGGTTAATATAAGTTAAATCATAATGCAACTTAACATAACTTAACAATATCCATAATTTCGTTATGTTAAGTTTCTCCTTCTACGCCGCATGTATTTTGTCGTATAGCTTAATATTTTTGTTCTTTTTCCCCAAAACTTGTTACAAGTTACAAAGCTCTTGTAACGTACGACAACTATTTCACAACGAAGTTTTTACACAGGACCAGCACAAGATAGTAAAAACCATGTAAACCTAACAACAAGTTTTGTGAAGATCTAATTAGCCAGCTTGGAAAAAAAAAGTGATTAGTCAAAAAATCCAAGAATCATGTAAGGAAATTAGTTCGCGCCAAGGTTAACTAATGGATATTGAGACATTTGAGCTTTATAAATTAATAATCTCTATTATATAATAGTATTTTATGGTTCTAACTTGGTACAATTGGCAGAGTTAAGAGATAATATTTTTTCCATAGATCTCTTATAAATATTTGTGGTCCCATTCACATAATAAATTACAAATATAATTAGTTATGATATTTTATTAAATAAAATATAACTCTATTATTACTAATTTTTTCCTTAAAATTGTAACTTAGTTGGATCTTATGTAACACCCCAAATCTAACAACAAGGAGGTTACTTACAAATCGTAATCCTTACTCATAACTTTCAAACTGAAATATCTCAAATTTTTATTCAAATAAATCTACAAATTCTTACGTTTAACACTAAATAATCTCTCATGAAACATAAAAATAATAAATGTCTCAAAACTCCAAATTACAAATTCATAACAGAAATAAACTAAAAAGAAACATTAGTCTATTCCTCATCTTATTCAACTACCAAATGAAAATGAAATCTCTAACTCCAAAGCTAAGCACACCTCTCAAAAATGATTTAATCTGCAAAAAGTAATAACGAGGGGTGAGCCGTTAACTCGGTAAGTAAAAACATTCCTAACACACTAGGCCTATCGATACAAAAAATATTGCAAGTCTTCTTTTAATCAAAAACATATTTTATAATTCATAAATTTCATAAAACAAAATATTTCAATTAGATAACATAAATTCATGGTAATTCAGATATCAAAAGAATAACCAATTATGAAAGCAAATCGTATAATGCATACACAGAAAGCATATAGCTAACTCATGTCACATAGTGTCACCTATAGTTCTGGTGACCCGACCAGAAACAGAATCAGAATATCATGTGTACACTCAAAATAGAAACCCAGTACTGGTCCAGAACATATATGTCGTATAATACGATTAGAATCAGAATAACTACGGACAATGAGCCAAAACATAATGACTTATATGTGGTACTTTGCACTATATGTGGAAATTTGCGATGCTCTGGCTCTCAAGAGGTGGCCCCCGTACAATCATAAATAATTGAAATCATACATAAGCACAAAATATTCGTATCAAATTCATGAAAGTCCATAGCAACAATTTAAGCTTGCAAAATATTTCATAGACAAAATTATAAAAGGTAGCCATGTCATAAAATAATTTACATATTGAAAAGCATTTATAAAATATTTTGTTAAAAGAATTTAAATTTGAAAACATTTTCATAAACTGGTTTTGTTATGAAAATTAGTTGATCTTCTAAGTAGTACAAAAACATTTATAATAATATCAAAATCGTTATACAAATCCAGTACATTAGTAATGAAGTTACTTACCTTGACAAAAGAATTTGAATTGGCACACCTTTAAGTCTCGAAGAGCCTCAATCACCTCCAATACATTAAACAAATACAAGATATGACAACTAATAACTTATTCTAAGAACTTGGTTTTTTTAATTCATACCCGTACAGGTCTGATTCTCAGAATTTTAACTCTTAATCTAAAACTCAGAATGACATAATATTCTATGGGACAATTCTGGACATCCATGGGTACATCATGTAAAGTTTTCAAGAGAATCCAATAACAAAAATATTTTCAAAACTATTTATTTCTTAACGAATTCGAAACTGTTTCTCCAGTACCTTAACTGAACAAAACAGGTTCTGAGATTTTTATAAAATCAGATACTAATCAGAAAATTATAAAATTAAAACTGGGAATACTAGACACATATTATAACTTCCATACAAACTTTCATAATTTTTCGAGTTCATTTGATAGTACAAATAAATTTTTAACTCTGATCGCATTGCTGGAATCGCAGTTTTCCAGTGCAGTGGTGTCTATTTCGAAATTACATGTAAAATTGAAAACCAAGTCGAATTTAATGAAAACAAATTCATTCCAGAAGCCCTACATGTCTAAATTCTTTTAACAAGATTTAATATTATAATATTTAATTTAATATTATGGAATTTTGGGCTTTCATTTGGAATCATGCGTGGCCTTATAACCCTTATTAGGGCTTCTCCACCACGCAAACTGCAAAAGTTTTCAAATTACGACAACGGAGCAACCAAACCATGCATCTAGACAGTCATAATTAACAATTGCTCAATTTGATGCTGAACATTGTAACTTATTTATAACTTGGAAGCAAAGAAATAAATTAAGATTGATTGAAATTACAAATAAAATGACCTTACAACAAAGCATTATGAATAAGAAAAAGAATAAAAGATGCAAACACGCATTGCCGAGAAATTAAGATCAGCGCATGTAGCCACTAAATGGAGATGGATTGGGAGGAACATCCACTTCAACAACTCCTTCAAGCATCTGTGAAACTTTCCTCATTGTCGGTCTAAGAGATGGATCCTCTTGAATGCACCAAATGGAAACCATCACAAGCTTCTCTGCGCATTTTATATCATTCATGGCTTCCGTGTCTCCCTCAACCAAATCATCCAATTTCCCATTTCTATAGCAATCAAAAGCCCAATCTGTTAAAATTGCATACTCTTCACCCATTTCGATATCAAAACTTTTCCTGCAGGAAATGATTTCTAGCAACAAAACACCAAAGCTGTACACATCAACCTTTGCTGTGATTGTTGAATTCCTAAACCATTCGGGAGCTACGTACCCTTTTGTTCCTCTTATAGCCGTCTTAATAGCTTTGCTCTGATTCAGTGTCAACAGCTTCGCCAATCCAAAATCGGATATCCGAGCATTGTAGTAATCATCAAGCAATATGTTCTGAGGCTTTATATCACAATGGATGATCTGAGCGCTGCAATCTTCATGTAGGTACAGAAGCCCTCTTGCAATCTGAAATGCAATGTTAGTTCTCAGGTTCCAACTAGGCTTCAAGTTTCCGAAAAGGAAACTTGCTAATGTTCCATTATTCAAGAACTCATACACTAACAACCTGTTCTGCCCTTCATCACAGAACCCCAGCAACCTAACAAGATTCTTGTGATGAGTCTGGCCAATCACGACAACTTCATTCTTGAATTCCTTTTCACCATCTTGAAACACTCTATCCAATTTCTTGACTGCAACTGCAGTGGTACTTGTTCTTGTTGTTTGAATTACACCTTTGTAAACAATACCAAAAGATCCTCTGCCGACTTCTTCCTCAAAGTTATCTGTCGCTTCCTCAAGCTCTTTGTAGCTAAAACAACGCAAATTTGTTTCAATGGTGGCATCGCCTGGATTGTTTCTTATCCATTTCTTCTTATAGATGAAGAAAAAACCAAGAACAAATGCACAAACCATTGCAAAATTCACAAACACGGAGCTTCCCAAGAGTACTGATCCTGTGGCATTCATCATCTTCCTTTTCTTCTTGTCTTCAGGATCCGGAGGACGAGGGACTGATGGAGGATCAGGATCATCATCTTTTTTATATTTGATAAAAGCTTTGCGATTGACACTGCTATCTGCTCTGCCGTTGTTGAGAGGCAGCTTGACCAACCAACAGCTTTCAATTCCAAAAATAGCCACAGCACAGAAACAATCACTCAAGCAAGTGTTTTTGCACTGCACTTCATCATAGGGGCTGAAATGCTCGTAGTCAGACGAAGGCCAATCTGTATCTTTAAGCTCATGAAAATCAAACAATTCTTTGTTATAACCCTGCCCTCCTCCATTACAACTTAATTCAAAATCTGCTTTGCAGCTTCCGTACTTTTCGTTCTCATCAAGCAAAGAATACCCTTTTGGGCATTCACACATTGGCCTTCGATCACCGTCTAAGGTGCAAATACTGTTAAATCCACAAGCACCACTTCCGAATTCTCCTGAAATATTATCACAAATATTTTCAGGCTGAGACCAGACAGCGGACCAGTTTCCATTACCATTCTTTGGATAAAAATATTGCGCGAAAACGCCATCAAAATTTAGAGTTGCTCTATGGTAAAAGTCTGCAGCTGGCACTACTCTTCCTGTTGTAAGATCAAACCTCTGGCTATTTCTTCTCAATATGTACATGTAACCAGACTCATTGAACATCACTCGGTAACCAGAATTTGATGAGTTTGTAGAATCATAAGTACCACTAGTGTAGTAAGCATCGTAGGCAAAATCAGTAGGCAAATTTGCAACATTAAGGACAAGATCACCGTCTTCAAGCAAGCGAAATTGGAACCGTCCTCGTGAGAAATTGGTGTCCGATTTTCGAGAAAAAAGCCCTTGTTCAGTCTCCATCATTTGGCCTGGCAGCAATGTATCTGAAGGATTGGTGAAGCTGTCCCATAACTTGCTGGAGCTGCTGCTTGCAAGCACAAAATTGCCTGTATCATTCATAACGCCAATAGCAACAGTACCAATATCAATTTTAGAGCTCCATACTTGTTTGCCTTGAGGATCATTGAGTACTAGCCCTCGATCAGCAGTAAGCTTTACTTGTGATCCTCTTGGGACAGCAGGATTTTGATCTTTATTGTCTGTGTACCAAACGACTGTTTTTTCAGGTATTTTGTTGTAAAATATTGAAAGCAAGAAGAGACCATTGCTGTTGTTTTCTTCATCAAGCTGGTGAAATCCAAATGCAAAATCACCGGAAGGAGATACCCAGGGAGAGCTATTAGTACCTGCTGTGAGAGTTGCACCCACAGGTACAGTTCCATTGTTTTGGGCAATGGCTAAATGCAAATAATATAGAAGCTGATATAGTAAGAATATGAAGTACAATTTAGCAGAAGCCATTGCTATATCTTTTTGGAAAACACTTTTAGGAATTATATATGGTAACCATAGGCAGAAATGATTAAAGTAAATCATGAAATGAGAACGGAGAGGAGAGAAACAGTTACAAGTCAAAAAATAGAAAGGTAAAATTACATATATTATCCATATGTTAAAGTTGTTATTAATTGCTAGACTTTGCTTCTTTCTATCTTTGAATAATCTTGCCCCGACAATGGGGCAAGCAACCTTAAAGTCAAGGACCATAGTTGATTAATCAAAGTTAATTAAGCACAAGTTATTAGCTGAGAGCACTTTTTCCCGCCATAATTGCATTTCCAGTCCGTCAATGTTTTTTTTTTATAAATATTATATTGAACAAAGTATAAATATTGATAACTACATTCAAAAATATCTGTTGGGACCTGAATCCAGCCTAATATTTTTCAAACGAGCATTAAAGTATCAAATTGAAGTTTAACTGAAATCTAAAATGAAAAAAGAAAATAACATATAAAGAGTTGTGAAACCCTCGGCAAGAAAAAAGAGTTGCATGTTGACTACAACTCAGTCAATGTTACAATCAAACATCACATTTTATCAATTTTTTTTTTGGGGTCCCCATTGCCTTATGTTAAGTTTATCCACCATGTATTTTGTCTTATAGCTTAATTTTCTTTTCCAAAACTCGTCTTACAAGTTACAAAAGACTTATAATATACCACAACGAATTCACAACAAAGTTTTTAACATAGGGCGAAAACCATATAGATCTGACAAAAATTATAGCGAAAATGAATTAGCCAGCTTTTGAGCACATACTGTAAAACGAAATTCATTCATTTGTGTTATGAAATGAAATTAACTTGCTTTATTTATTAAACTTAGTGCGTATTTAATATACCTTATCTAATAGCTACAAATATATATTTTTTTGTTATTCGGTTGTTTTTTTAGTTGAGTTTTTAAAAATTAAATAAGTTATTTTGTCTCTATTAAGTACCTATTTGATATTATTTATTTAATGTTCATAAGTACTTATTTAATTTCATAAGTTTTCATCAAAAAAATTTTAATGCTTTGGTTGTTTTTCAGTAAAGATTTTAAAAATTAAATAAGCTATATATTTTACTTCTACAAGTAAAATCCTAAATTTTGGGCTCTTAAGGTAGAGATTTAAAACTTTTTAAAATGTTTAAATGTTTAAAATATTAATCATATTTCATTTCTTTCATAACATAACTTTAAATAATTTATTTATTAAAATAATTTTATAATTTTTACAAAAGTTTTTATTGACAACCAAACAATTATTATTATTTTTTTTTGTGAAAACTCTACTAATAAAAATTTTACTAATAAAAGCTCTACAATATACTCTATTTAAAAAGATACACCAGACCAAACCAAACCAAACAGCACAAAATCCCAATTGGCCAAAGAATAAAAAGCAAAATATCGAACTGAATTGATTCCGTTCGGCTTGATTTGGATTTTCCTTGAATCCTTATAATCTAAACTAGCTAGTCAATCATATACCCTTTTTCATTCATACGTTTGACTTCGGTTGATGACATAAACATCTTAAAACTTGTCAGGCATGCATGAATATGTGGTTTTTCAACTTGATTAATTATTTCTTTCACTCATTAATGAAAAGTTTTTTCTTCAAGCATGCCCTAATTTCAGTTTAATTGACACGTCTTGCATTGCTTTAAAAATACATAAAATGTGAAATTGGAATTTATTCAGGAATAAAAGTACAAATATCTTTCGGAATTCGGCCACAAAAAAATAAAAAGGGAGTTGGCCAAAATGATGTTGTGGTTAGTATGCTGATTATTGCCATTCTTAGGGTTGAGAAATAACAAGGTTCAATTGATCATCAAACTGCACACTATATATAAGCAAAACCAAACTAGAATAAAGATCAATAAATAACACAAATAGCCATATATATATATATATATAGCTTCATCAAAGATTTAATCGATCCATAGCACAAACAGCCATAATTTTTTAATCCAAGTATTTTTTACCCTTAATAACAATGGCACCATATATCAAACAAACCCTAGTTAAGCAGACACAAGCTAGCATAACATCCATATGCACCATTTATTGATAACAGAATTAAGCATAAATCCCTAGATTCATATGGGCATCATAGTCTCAATCTTGAGATCTTTTAAGGCTTCTTAGTATTGGTGGACTTCTTCTCAAGATTGGCCTTGAGCTTCCTCTTCTTCTCCTCATTAAGCATGTCAGTGATGAGTATGTCACCATCCTCGTTGGCTTCGGATCTCAGATTGTTGTCATCATTACGAACACAGTCCAAGCTCTTTATTTTAATTGCTCTCCCCTTGTGTCGAGGGCGCAGATCATATCCCACCTTAGTCATTGCTGAACATATATGTATACGTCCAATAGTTAAGAAATGCTAGTTTTATTGCTAAAAGAAGGCTGTAACAATACTTTGTGCCAACTATGCTTCAAAGAAATTCATCAATTGACTCATCAAATGTGGTTATTAAAAATTAGTGAATGACAAGGATATGCTCATATATATGAAATCAAGACAATCATGATGCAGGTTAATCTAAAGTGTAAATACGTAATTCCTCACTTCATATATGTACCTAGGTTAATTGACATTGACACATAAAGAAAATCGAGTAATTATGCCTTAATGGACCTGTTAACATAAAGGCTCTATGGGAAGTTTTGCCATTAATCATACATAATAGGGAAAACAAAAATATTAGAAATTAGATTTGAGAGTGAGCAACCACTTCCATATATACTGCCGTATCTGTGATCAATCAATCTGTTCCAAACATATAACCCAAATTCAATAAGGACATAAGGCCTCTCCTATAGATAGTAGCAATGAGAAGATTGAGACCATATCAAGGAGAAGTTCAAGAGCAGAAAGGGAGGAAATAATTAGAAGGTAACAAGACAAGTCACCCTCATAGAATATATTTCCATTATTTTTTCATGCCGACATTTGCTTCTTTTTTACTTTATTTTTACATGACAAAGTGATCTTTTAGCAATTAAAATTTCAAATGAATCCATGTCATAAATCTAATAAATGTGTTTGTTATCAAATGCAGTGTTACTATAAGGAATTCTACTTTTTAATTAACATAGGAAAAAATAATAATTAATTAGCATTTTCTGTTTATGCATGTTTCTATTGATGTATATAAATAGGATAAGATTAAATGAATAATGGATCGAATTCTTTTTTGTTAATTAAACAAACACAAAATACAATTACAATCCCAATTAATTAATATAATCAGACACATAAATCAATAAATATTAATCATTCATGCTTTTAGTATGTAGCAATAAAGTTATTTGATTTGGAATAAGATGAGTTTGCTTTCGCCGAAAGAGGATAAAATGTTTATTTATTTAAAGTATTAAAAAGTTTTTGATTAGTTTATTACGTCATTTATTATGGCGCGAAAACAAAATTCAAATTTTCGCGGCTTAATGAAAATTTTCGATTAAAAAAAAAAAAAAGCAAGAATATATACCTTTCTCATTTGAAGATGAAGCTGTTGCAGCTTGCTCCAGATTCACTGTTGCATTAGCGAATGTTTCTTCCCTATATCATTAAAAGTACATGTTAGCTATTGGTTTAAGCTATGATGGATATTTTATCTTCTTGTATTTCAAAATTCTGAACCGATGGTTGGTTCACTTCCTACAAAAAATTCCTCAAACATTGTTTTTTAGAATTTGCTGAACAATAAGGTAATAGTACTAATTTTACAGATTCATGCAACCATAGATCGTAATCTTATTCACTTTAAAAAATGTAAAATGAAAATAAAATAGAACTTGAGTATCAAAAAATTACTTTTGATTATTGGCCAAGGAATTGGATTTCTCTTTATCTGAATCTTCTGGTCCACCAGCATCTTTGTTGGCCTATGCAATAGAGTTAAAAATATATGAAAGAAATTAGTACATGCAAATTTTTAATAACATACTTATCATCAATTGTTGCATGCGAAAGATCTTCAAAGATCTTTATGGTTTGATACCCAGATATATATGAATCAACCCCATATGATTGATAATCTTTGATGATCTGATCAAAATGTTATCAAAAATGAGCTTAATTCAGAAAATAAAAATAAGATCTTTGGACTGCAAATTAAGATAAAAAGAGAGAAGAGAGATGTAAGGCCAGAAGGGCAAAATCTCCAGAAACAACCATTGTTTGGCTTGAATTTGCTTCAATCAATTGCATATTCTCTTGATTGCTGCTTGAATTCCCCTCATCAGAGGCACGAGGCTGCTGCATGTTTGGTTGTGGCACAGAAATTTGCACGTCACTGTACTTTTTCACTGACAATTCTTTGAGTTTCTCTTTGTCCACCACATTAAAGTACAGTACTTCAATCTCCCCTAATTCATGTGATGATGAATCAGATGGAGTACCAGAGTGCTCCATTGCAAATCTGTCACGGTTTCTCATCCTCATTTTGCAATTACACTAAAATTATTATATTGCTATCAATTTTGTTCTGAATATTATAAGTAAAAGTGAGAGAAAAGTTGATAAGTTTTGATGTAATGATACGGGGGTAACGGTTTCTTCTCTCTTTCGTTTGTATTTATTATTTTGTGGCAACAGCTTATTTGGTAATGATTTTTAACAAGTGTTACACTATTAGAGCCGCCATGTATGAACAAAGCTCACAAATAGTTAACCTTCCAAAATAAAAATGCACAAGCCTTTTATTTTATTTTCACATTGCAACGAAATTAAAATTAACAAAATAAGAACTAATTTCATTTTCTCTACTAATCGCATTTTCTCATAAGTCTTTATTTTATATATGTTTATTTAAATTCCCATAAGTTATGTAAAATGCGATGATTCGCATGTATGTCTAATTAAGTTTTTAACGTACTAAGCAGTGGCAAAGTTAGGAGCTAACTTTAACTCGGACTCAACTAAAATAATATTTCCAAAAAAGAATTTTTTTTAACGTCAGCAGCTAAATCCGAACATCAAGTCTTTTTTATACCAATTTAAAATTTATTAATTATTTGAGTTCATACTGCGCGGTGTGATTTGAACATCAAATCTTTCATATACTATCTAAAAGATTTTACTAATTTAACAAAATATTAGCACCCACAGAAACGTTTTCAGTCGACTTGATGATTTTTGTGCATCTAAAAACTTGTCAAGCATGCACGATTAGTGATTTTCCAACTTAGCTATATCATCCGCATGAGTTACACTTGGTGTATGATCTACGGGCATCGTGTACAGGTGAGTATGAGTGAAACAAAATTTTTACTCAAGCGTGTCCTACTTTTTTATTTGAACGTAGATTTTCTAAATGTGGCAAGAAAATCCAAACAAAGGATAAATCTTGAATGGAAAAAACAAACTGCAATCTGCATGTTAGGAAAGTTCATTATTGCAGGTGATTCGGTTTTTGATGGACTATTACAATACTCGTACTAAGTAAATTTGAATTATTACTGATCTGTAACATCTTATTTTGCGAAAGTAGAATTTTAGGATTTGTCATGTTTCATGGAACCATAACGCACTTAGCTGCAATGATGTAAGACAATTGGTAATTTTGAAAGGATGGAAGAATTTCCACAACATTTGAACTGTTATCTTTAAATTGTACTCACCTAAAATAATGAGATTTTATTTTAGAAAAATGATTAAAGCATAAATGGAGTTCTAATGATGCGACATTTATTTAAGAGTCATATGAATGTTGTAACCTCTTATTATATTCTGAAATATACATAAAATATTTTGACACCCGTATTCTAATCCTATTCCTCTTATACACCCTTAAAATTTTAACCCTGAAGCATGTCTACAAACTGAAAATATAGTCACGACATTCCTATGAAATGTACACAGAAGGATAATGGCATGGGCCAAGGGAGGGCATACTCTCAGCGAATAGAGACATGCTGAGCTGAGTATCTGACACATTAAAACATTCATTCCAAGTACAAAAGATAATGTGATGAGTTGAGGACGACTCACAAAATATTATATAGTGACTGGCTAGAGCTTAAGTTTTCCTTGGCCTCCTCCTCTTACGCATCTGCTTCACTTCGTTCCTGTAGATACCAATCAGACTTCTGTTTCCAATTATGACATAAATGCACCAGCACACACCACCAAGGACAAAGAGAGTACCCGCTTGTCGATTGATTTATGCTCCCTCTTTGGCCAACCTCTCTTTGGCTTTTGCTTCTCATCTCCGACAAGTTTTGGTCTGTCACCCCTTTGTTTTTCCAGTTTGCCACAACTTACAAAATGGTATTGAATGTTGTGGTAAAGAAGAGAAGGTACAAAAATAGAATATTTTAAGCACTTGTAAGCAAGACATTTAAAACTCATAATATTTTAAAGCCAATGTCTATCATTTAAAACTCATATGGTGTCTTTTTATTCTGGGGTAATCTAATCACCACATAAATTACAAAATTTGTCAAATTACGACAACGGAGCAACCAAACCACGCATCTAGACAGTCAAAATTAACAATTGCTAAATGTGATGCTGAACATTATAACTTTTTTTTTATTAAACAACCACTAAAAAGGTGGGGGGTTAGGCAGGACCCATACCTGTCATATAAATCAAAATAGAAGTAATTACATAAGGAGAATGATAAAACCCAAAACCTCTTAAAATACAAGTAAATACATAAGAATAAAAGAAAAAAACAAACCATCAATTGAAATAATAAACTAAAAACTTATCGACTGATATGAGGAAAAGTTTGTGCATCTAAATGGAGAATGCCAGATAAGCTCGTAAATAGATCCTGAGTACACAAGAAAAGTCGGCTAACCCGAACATTGTAACTTATTCATAACTTGGAAGGAAAGAAAGAAATTAAGATTGATTGAAATTACAAATAAAATGACCTTACAACAAAGCATTATGGATAAGAAAAAGAATAAAAGATGCAAACAAGCATTCCCTAGAAATTAAGATCAGCGCATTTAGCCACTAAATGGAGATGGATTGGGAGGAACATCCACTTCAACAACTCCTTGAAGCATCTGTGAAACTTTCCTCATTGTCGGTCTAAGAGATGGATCCTCTTGAATGCACCAAATGGAAACCATCACAAGCTTCTCCACAAATTTTATATCATTCATGGCTGAAAAATATTTGAGATGCTTGAATATGGTGAAAATAGTAATTGTTTTTGTTATTTGTGCAATTCTTGAATTTTACAAATATATAAAGACGTTCAAGATGTTGTACAAGGAAAGACAATATTTACAATAATTATAATAATCAACTAGCTGTTGTGATGAATCCACCATGACATGTGCTGCTATATTTTCCATCAATTATGGCTTAGACGAGATGTTGGAAATCCTCTTGCCATGGTAGTACAAGCTACCATATTTGTTGCTTGTGACTTATCAGCCCCCCTCAAGCTAGGCAGTGTCATGCGATGAACGCCTAGCTTGGTTCGTAGCGTGAGAAATTGATGCTTCCCCAAAGGTTTTGTAAGAGTGTCTGCAATCTGAAGATGAGAAGGCACATATCGTGTAAATAATGACCCTTTAGCGACCTTCTCACAAACAAAATGCACGTCAAGCTCAATATGTTTCATTCTAGCATGAAACACTGGGTTCTTAATCATATGAATTGCACTCAAATTGTCACAGAGAAGCGTGGGTGCTTTCAGAATACATAACCCAATGTCATTAAATAGATATGTGAGCCATGTTAACTCGGCAGCGGCAAGGGCCATGGACCTATATTCGGCTTCGGCATTTGAGCGAGAGATTGTGTGTTGTTTCTTGGAGCTCCAAGAGATACAATTGCTTCCAAGATAAATGCAAAATCCTGTTGTACTTCGTCTCGTTATCGGACATCCAGCCCAATCGGAATCGGAAAAGGCATAGAGCTTGAGAGAGCTTTGAGACAAAAATCTAAGGCCAAAGTCAAGGGTACCTTTACGGTAACGAAGGATCCTTTTCACGTCCTTGAGGTTGGCTTTTGTTGGCGCTTGGAAGTGTTGAGAGACTCGATTGACACCAAATGTGATATCGGGCCTTGTGTAGGTGAGATATTGAAGGCTTCCAACAAGGCCTCTATATTCGGTCGCATCCACAGGTTCATTATCATCCGAACACAGTATTGATCGTATAGCCATCAGCGTGTTAATAAGAGAACAATCATGAATTCTTGCCTTGGAAAGAAGGTCTTTAGTGTACTTCGCTTGAGATAGAAAGATGCCATGCGTGAATTGTTGAACTTCAATGCCTAAGAAGTAATGTAGGTTGCCAAGATCTTTTAAAGCGAACTTTGAGCTCAGATTGTTGATGATTGATTGAATTTCCTTCTTATTATTTCATGTAATGATCACATCATCAACATAAATTAATATAAGTATAAGAATGGATTTGTTATTAAATATAAATAAAGAGCTATCAGCTTTGCTACTAGAAAATCCAAGAGAAATTAAGGCTTGAGAAAGACACTCGAACCACGCTCTAGGTGCCTGTTTCAGGCCATAGAGTGATTTTTGAAGCTTGCAAACATATGCTGGACGACGTGAATTGCGAAACCCGGGAGGCTGCTCCATGTAGACAATCTCCTTTAATAGTCTATGAAGAAAAGCATTGCAAACATCCAGCTGCTTGATAAGCCATTTTGAGCTCACAGCAATTGCAAGGATAAAGTGAATAGATGTGGCCTTTATAACGGGACTGAAGGTTTCATCGAAGTCGACTCCTGGAACCTGTGTGAATCCCTTAGCAACTAATCGAGCTTTATAGCGATCAATGGTTCCATCTTCTCTCTATTTGATACGATATACCCACTTCGATCTGATGACATTAACATTGTTAGGCGCGACACAAATACCCGTGTCTGATTTTGATGCAATGCTTGAAACTCTTCTTTTATAACTTGAGTCCAAAGTGGATTCTTTAAGGCAGTTTTGAGTGTTTTGGGTTCAATTTCTCTACTATGGCTGGCTTGAAGGGCTAATTTAGGATTTGTTTGAGTTTATTGCGTGTCATCATGGGATTAGTATTTAGGCTATGCGGTTTTGCAGCTGTGTTTGGTATCTTAAGTTCCACAAATAAGCGATTGGATATGTCAGGATAATCTGATTGTGAATTTCAGGCAGGGCTGTTGTCTGTATTTCTGGACAAATTAGGTGGTTCAGTTGCATGTGAACTACTAGAATTTGAATCATTTGTAGTCAAAGGTTGCATTGCATGTGGAGACTCCAAAATATTTGGAATTGCTTCTGACTTGTCGAGTGGAGTTGCTGAATTCAAATTGTCCTCTAAATTGTCTTGTGGGAAATCTAAAATAATTGGAGAAGTGGCATTTGAGTTGTTGTCCAAGTTCACATCCTTGTGGGGCATGAATTGCACATGTGGTGTTGATATTGTAGCACCTTTACAATTGTTTACTTTGACAACACGTGAATCATTAAGATTCTCACAATTGGGAGAATTCTTTGGGAGCCACTCATCTTGTTGAGGGAAGGTGGTCAATGTACTATGTTCCTGCACATTAAAAAAATGATGTTAATTTTTTAAATGGTAAATAATTTTCATCAAATACAACAAGCCTTGATATATATACACGATTAGTCTTAGGTTGTAGACAACGATATCCTTTATGGAGGGGACTATAGCCTATGAAAACACATGGATATGATTTTTTATCAAATTTTATTTTACTGTAATCTCGAAGATAAGGAAAACATCTACAACCTAGGACTTTTAACCCTCTATAGTCCGGTAATTTTTTGAAAAGAATTTCATAAGGGCTTTTATTTTTTAAAGGTGAAAGAGGCAGCCTGTTAATGATATAAATGGCTGCAAGAAAAGAATCCACCCATAATTTGAGTGGCAAAGAAGCATGAAACATCATCGTCAAGGCTGTCTCATTGATGTGCCTATGCTTTCTCTCAGCAACACCATTTTGCTTCGGAGAGTATGGACAAGAAATTTGTCTTGTGATGCCGTAATTTTCAAGATGTTTAATGAAGGCCGTAGAATTAAATTCCCCTCATCCATCGCTTTGAAATATTGTGATCTTTTTGTCCAATTGTGTTTCAACTAGTTTCTGAATTTCAAGAAGCACTTCAAGAAATCAGATTTTTGTTTTAAGGGATATAACCAACTAAAACGCAAATAATCATCTACAAATAATATATAGTAACGAAAATGTTGAGTAGAAGTAATGGGAGCTAGATCCCATATATCACAATGCACTTTTTGTAAAGGAAAATCTGCTTTATTATTAGATAAAGTAAAAGATTTCCTACAACTCTTGCCTAATTGGCAAGAAACACAAATACGGGGTGCTTTAGACCAACTAGAAAAGTCAATAAAATCATTGCGTTTTAAGGCCTCCAAGATTTTAGGATTGGCATGGCCAAGCCTCTTGTACCATAAACTAAAACCGCTAGATTCTCCTTGAATTGCATTGAAGGCAGCATGAAAGTCTCTTTCCAATGTGTATAGCTTCCCTTTCTTACTCCCCTTTGCCAGAACTTTGTTTTCCTTGCTCTTCACAATAAAACCATCAGTGTTAAATTCAAAAACACATTTAATATCATCAATGAGTTGGCCAACTGATAAGAGATTCTTTTTGAGTTTTGGAACAACTAAAATATTATTCAAGTGTAAAGAACCATGATTTGTATTTAAAGAAGCAGAACCAATATGTGAAATATTTAAATCTTGACCATTGCCGACAATTATTTTGTCATTACCTCTATACGGCCTTACATGATCAAGATTACGTGTGTTATTTGTCATGTGTGATATTGCTCCAGAATCCACATAGAACTGTTGATCATTATTTTCTTGAAGATTCATGGCAGCTAGGGCCTGTGGATCCTCTTCATTGTCATAGTCGTATCTGTACCAACATTCAGCAGCACTATGTTTGTGTTTGTGACAGATTTGGCAAATAACTTCTTCATCTGAGGTATTATTTTCTTTATTTGGTTTTTGAGGCTGCTGTTGTGGTTTACGATTGTTGCCATTGTAATGGTTGTAGTTGTTGGGGTAATTTCTTCCCCCCTGAGTTTCGTTGAGATCCTCTACCTCGGTATGGAGGTCTTCCACTTCTTTGATTTCTGCCTCTTCCACGTTGACCAAAGAAGGCTTGGTTTTGATTTGTGCTAAGTCTAGCTTCTTCATCTTTTTCTACGATCACAGTATGTTCATGGTTTTGGAGAGCATTGATGAATTGTTTAAGGCTGGGATATGGAGGTTTAGTGAGCATTGCAGTTTTGAAGTCAGCATATTTGGGACCTAAGGCTTTTGCAATTTGAAAAATCTTGTCATCATCGTTCATTGGTTTTCCAATGGCTGCCAACTTGTCGCAAAGGCCCTTGAATTTCTTAAGAAATTCGATCAAGCTTGGAAGATCATTTCTTTAGAGAATAAAGGCT
>NW_006262688.1:5215194-5290472 GCF_000493195.1 Citrus x clementina | reverse complement strand
CTTGCTCCTTAGTTGCAGGCAGCATGTTTTTTTCAACGGTGAGCCAGATTTCTCGAGTCTTTTGCAAGCCGATAACCATGCTCAACACGTCTTCGTTCATCATACTTCTGAGCCAAGTTGTGAGAAGTCCATCATTATTTTTCCACATGAGAAAATATGGATTATTTATCTCCTTCCCATCTTGCTCTATCATCTTCGGTGGAGTCTTAACATCAACTATATGGTGATTTAGCCCAAGGGTAAATATAAGTGGTTGAACTTGAGAACTCCAAATAAGATAATTTTCAGTGTTGAGTTTTATTGGAACCAAACTCGAACACTGATGGAAAGATTGAAGGGATAGGGATGGTTCTGAATTTGAACTTGAAGCCATTAGGCTCTGATACCCTGAAAAATATTTGAAATACTTGAATAGGGTGAAAATAGTAATTGTTTTTGTTACTTGTGCAATTCTTGAATTTTACAAATATACAAAGACGTTCAAGATGCTGTACAAGGAAAGACAATATTTACAATAATTATAATAATCAACTAGCCGTTGTGATGAATCCACCATGACATGTGCTGCTATATTTTCCATCAATTATGGCTTAGACGAGATGTTGGAAATCCTCTAGCCATGGCGGTACAAGCTACCATATTTGTTGCTTGTGACTTATCAATGGCTTCCATGTCTCCCTCAACCCAGTGACATGCGATGAATGCCTACCTTAGTTCGTAGCGTGAGAAATTGATGCTTCCCCAAAGGTTTTGTAAGAGTGTCTGCAATCTGAAGATGAGAAGGCACATATCGTGTAAATAATGACCCTTTAGCAACCTTCTCACGAACAAAATGCACGTCAAGCTCAATGTGTTTCATTCTAGCATGAAACACTGGGTTCTTAGTCATATGAATTGCACTCAAATTGTCACAGAGAAGTGCGGGTGCTTTCGGAATACAGAACCCAATGTCATTAAGGAGATATGTGAGCCATGTTAACTCGGCAGCGGCAGAGCCATGGACTTATATTCGGCTTCGACACTTGAGCGAGAGACTGTGTGTTGTTTCTTAGAGCTCCAAGAGATACAGTTGCTTCCAAGATAAATGCAAAATCCTGTTGTACTTCGTCTTGTTATCGGACATCCAGCCCAATCGGAATCGGAAAAGGCATAGAGCTTGAGAGAGCTTTGAGACAAAAATCTAAGGCCAAAGTCAAAGGTACCTTTAAGGTAATGAAGGATCCTTTTCACGTCCTTGAGGTTGGCTTTTGTTGGCGCTTGGAAGTGTTGAGAGACTCGATTAACAGCAAATGTGATATCAGGCCTTGTGTAGGTGAGATATTGAAGGCTTCCAACAAGGCCTCTATATTCGGTTGCATCCACAGGTTTATTACCATCCGAACACGGTATTGATCGTATAGCCATCGGCGTGTTAATAGGAGAACAATCCTGCATTCTTGCCTTGGAAAGAAGGTCTTTAGTGTACTTTGCTTGAGATAGAAAGATGCCATGCGTGAATTGTTGAACTTCAATGCCTAGGAAGTAATGTAGGTTGCCAACATCCTTTAAAGCGAACTTTGAGCTCAGATTGTTGATGATTGATTGAATTTCCTTCTTATTATTTCATGTAATGATCACATCATCAACATAAATTAATATAAGTATAAGAATGGATTCGTTATTAAATATAAATAAAGAGCTATCAGCTTTGCTACTAGAAAATCCAAGAGAAATTAAGGCTTGAGAAAGACACTCGAACCACGCTCTAGGTGCCTGTTTCAGGCCATAGAGCGATTTTTTAAGCTTCCAAACATATGCTGGATGACGTGAATTGCGAAATCCAGGAGGCTGTTCCATGTAGACAGTCTCCTTTAATAGTCCATGAAGAAAAGCATTGCGAACATCTAGCTGCTTGATAAGCCATTTTGAGCTCACAACAATTGCAAGGATAAGGCGAATAGTTGTGGCCTTTATAACGGGACTGAAGGTTTCATCGAAGTCGACTCTTGAAACCTGTGTGAATCCCTTGGCAACTAATCGAGCTTTATAGCGATCAATGGTTCCATCTTCTCTGTATTTGATACGATATACCCACTTCGATCCAATGACATTAACATTGTTAGGCCGCGACACAAGGACCCATGTCTGATTTTAATGCAATGCTTAAAACTCTTCTTTCATAGCTTGAGTCCAAAGTGGATTCTTTAAGGCTGTTTTGAGTGTTTTAGGTTCAATTTCTCTACTGTGGCTGGCTTGAAGGGCTAATTTAGGATTTTGTTTGAGTTTATTGCGTGTCATCATGGGATGAGTATTTAGGCTTTGTGGTTCCGCAGCTGTGTTTGGTATCTTAAGTTCCACAAATAAGCGATTGGATATGTCAGGATAATCTGGTTGTGAATTTGTGGCAGGGCTGTTGTTTGTATTTCTGGACAAATTAGGTGGTTCAGTTGTATGTGAACTACTAGAATTTGAATCATTTGTAGTAAAAGGCTGCATTGCATGTGGAGACTCCAAAATATTTAGAATTGCTTCTGACTTGTCGTGTGGAGTTGCTGAATTCAAATTGTCCTCTAAATTGTCTTGTGGAAATTTGAAATAATTGGAGAAGTAGCATTTGAGTTGTTGTCCAAGTTCACGTGCTTGTGGGGCATGAATTGCACATGTGGTGTTGATATTGTAGCGCCTTTACAATTGTTTACTTTGACAGCATGTGAATCATTAAGATTCTCACAATTGGGAGAATTCTTTGGGAGCCACTCATCTTTTTGAGGGAAGGTGGTCAATGTACTATGTTCCTGCATATTAAAAAATGACGTTAATTTTTTGAATGGTAAATATTTTTCATCAAATACAACATGCCTTGATATATATACACGATTAGTCTCAGGTTGTAGACAACGATATCCTTTATGAAGGGGACTATAGCCTATGAAAACACATGGATATGATTTTTTATCAAATTTTGTTTTACAGTAATCCCGAAGATAAGGAAAACATCTACAACCTAGGACTTTTAACCCTTTATAGTCCGGTAATTTTTTGAAAAGAATTTCATAAGGGCTTTTATTTTTTAAAGGTGAAAGAGGCAGCATGTTAATGATATAAGTGGCTGCAAGAAAAGAATCCACCCATAATTTGAGTGGCAAAGAAGCATGAAACATCATCGTCAAGGATGTCTCATTGATGTGTCTATGCTTTCTCTCGGCAACACCATTTTGCTCCGGAGTGTATGGACAACAAATTTGTCTTGTGATACCGCAATTTTCAAGATGTTTGATGAAGGCTATAGAATTAAATTCCCCTCCTCCATCGCTTTGAAATATTGTGATCTTTTTGTCCAATTGCTTTTCAACTTGTTTATGAAATTTCAAGAAGCACTCTAAGAAATCAGATTTTTATTTTAAGGGATATAACCAACTAAAACGTGAATAATCATCTACAAATACTACATAGTAACGAAAATGATGAGTAGAAGTAATGGGAGCTGGACCCCATATATCACAATGCACTTTTTGTAAAGGAAAATCTGCTTTATTATTAGATAAATTAAAAGATTTCCTACAACTCTTGCCTAATTGGCAAGAAACACAAATACGGGGTGCTTTAGACCAACTAGAAAAGTCAATAAAATCATTGCGTTTTAAGGCCTCCAAGATTTTAGGATTGGCATGGCCAAGCCTCTTGTGCCATAAACTAAAACCGCTAGATTCTCCTTGAATTGCGTTGAAGGCAGCATGAAATTCTCCTTCCAATGTGTATAGCTTCCCTTGCTTACTCCCCTTTGCCAGAACCTTGTTTTCCTTGCTCTTCACAATAAAACCATCAGTGTCAAATTCAAAAACACATTTAATATCATCAATGAGTTGTCCAACTGATAAGAGATTCTTTTTGAGTTTTGGAACAACTAAAATATTATTTAAGTGTAAAGAACCGTGATTTGTATTTAAAGAAGCAGAACCAATATGTGAAATATTTAAATCTTGACCATTGCCGACAATTATTTTGTCATTCCTTTATACGACCTTACATGATCAAGATTACCTGTGTTATTTGTCATGTGTGATGTTGCTCCAGAATCCACATAGAACTGTTGATCATTATTTTCTTGAAGATTCATGGCAGCTAGGGCCTGTGGATCCTCTTCATTGTCATAGTCGTATCTGTACCAACATTCAGCAGCACTATGTTTGCGTTTGTGACAGATTTGGCAAATAACTTCTTCATCTGAGGTATTATTTTCTTTATTTGGTTTCTGAGGCTGCTGTTGTGGTTTACGGTTGTTGCCATTGTAATTGTTGTAGTTGTTGGGGTAATTTCTACCACCTGAGTTGCGTTGAGATCCTCTGCCTCGGTATGGAGGTCTTCCACCTCTTTGATTTCTGCCTCTTCCGCGTTGACCAAAGAAGGCTTGGTTTTGATTTGTGCCAAGTCTAGCTTCTTCATCTTTTTCTACGATCACAGTATGTTCATGGTTTTGGAGAGCATTGATGAATTGTTTAAGGCTGGGATATGGAGGTTTAGTGAGCATTGCAGTTTTGAAGTCAGCATATTTGGGACCTAAGGCTCTTGCAATTTGAAAATTCTTGTCATCATCGTTCATTGGTTTTCCAATGGCTGCCAACTTGTCACAAAGGCCCTTGAATTTCTTAAGAAATTCATCAAGCTTGGAAGATCCTTTCTTTAGAGAATAAAGGCTATCTTTTAGCCATGTTTCTTGCTCCTTAGTTGCAGGCAGCATGTTTTCTTCAACGGTGAGCCAGATTTCTCGAGCCGTTTGCAAGCCGATAACCATGCTCAACACGTCTTCGTTCATCATACTTCTGAGCCAAGTTGTGAGAAGTCCATCATTATTTTTCCACATGAGAAAATCTGGATTATTTATCTCCTTCCCATCTTGCTCTATCATCTTTGGTGGAGTCTTAACATCAACTATATGGTGATTTAGCCCAAGGGTAAATATAAGTGGTTGAACTTTAGAACTCCAAATAAGATAATTTTCAGTGTTGAGTTTTATTGGAACCAAACTCGAACACTGATGGAAAGATTGAAGGGATAGGGATGGTTCTGAATTTGAACTTGAAGCCATTAGGCTCTGATACCATGAAAATATTTGAGATGCTTGAATATGGTGAAAATAGGAATTGTTTTTGTTACTTTTACAATTCTTGATTTTTACAAATATATAAAGACGTTTAAGATGCTGTACAAGGAAAGACAATATTTACAATAATTATAATAATCAACTAGCCGTTGTGATGAATCCACCATGACATGTGCTGCTATATTTTCCATCAATTATGGCTTAGACGAGATGTTGGAAATCCTCTTGCCATGGCGGTACAAGCTACCATATTTGTTGCTTGTGACGTGTCCTTATCATCTCGTATCCTCGCTCAGTTGTCCTTTAGCTCTTTTTAGAGCCCCATCTTATCAAAAAAAAAAAAAGTTAGGAGCTAACTTTAACCCAGACTCAACTAAAATAATATTTTTTTAAAAGAATTTTTTTTAACGTCAGCAGCTGAATTCGAACATCAAGTCTTTTTCATATCGATTTAAAGTTTATTAGTTATTTGAGTTCATACCGCGCAGTGTGATTTAAACATCAAATGTTTCATATACTATCTCAAAAGATTTTACTAGTTTAACAAAATATTAGCACCCACATAAACGTTTTCAGTCGACTTGACGATTTTTGTGCATCTAAAAACTTGTCAAGCAAGCACGATTAGTGATTTTCCAACTTAGCTATATCATCCCCATGAGTTACACTTGGTGTATGATCTATGGGCATCGTATACAGGTGTGTTTGAGTGAAACAATATTTTTACTCAAGCGTGTCCTAGTTATTTTGAATGGATGGAAGAATTTCCAAATACTCTGGTAAAACACACAATTAGCTGCGATGGTGTAAGACGAGTGATAATTTTGAATGGATGGAAGAATTTCCACAACATTTGAATTGGTATCTTTTAATTGTACTCGCCTCAAATAATGAGATTTTATTTTAGAAAAATAATCAAAGCATAAATGGAGTTCTAATGGGCGATATTTATTTAGTCATATGAATGTTGTAACCTCTTATTATATTCTGAAATATACATAAAATATTTTGATACCCGGATTCTAATCCTATTCCTCTTAGACACCCCTAAAATTTATACCCTTTTGAAACACGTCTACAAGCTGAAAAATATACGAACTTTCCTATGAAATGTACGCAGAAGGGTAATGGCATGGGCCATGGCAGGGCAGATTCTCAGCGAATAGAGACATGCTGAGCTGAGTATCCAACACATTAAAACATTCATTCCAAGTACAAAAGATAATGTGATGAGTTTTGGACGACTCATAAAATATTATATAGTGACTGGCTGGAGCTTAAGTTTTCCTTGGCCTCCTCCTCTTACGCTTCTGCTTCACTTCGTTCCTGTATATACCAATCAGAATTCTGTTACCAATTATGACATAAATGCACCAGCACACACCACCAAGGAGAAAGAGAGTACCCGCTTGTCGATAGATTTATGCTCCCTCTTTGGGCGACCTCTCTTTGGCTTTTGCTTCTCATCTCCGACAAGTTTTGTTCTGTCACCCCTTTGTTTTTCCAGGTTGCCACAACTTACAATATGGTATTGAATGTTGTGTTAAAGAAGAGAAGGTACAAAAATAGAATATTTTAAGCACTTGTAAGCAAGACATTTAAATATATATATATAGAGAGAGAGAGGGGGGGGGCGGCGGAGGGAGGGAGGGAGATAGAGATTACTGGCTGTTTGTATCGTTGGTTTGTATCTTTGGTCAGTCCCTCTTCCAAGCTGAATTTCCTTTGCACCTTCATGATCAAAACTATGTCATTTATTATTAACTTAAGAAGACAACACATTATACAAATACGCATACAACAGTACAAGATGAAAATTTACATGCATTAAGGATAAATGTGCATATAAACACAGGTCTTGCAGGAGAACTTGATAAAATGAAATCCACTACTAGCTATATGTTTATACCTGCAGAAGGGAGATGTAAGTTGGGTTTCAAAACTGCAGACCATTGTGGCTTTATCTACAATAGAATCAGAGTACATGATAGTTACACAAGCTTGTAAGGAAGTTATTTGAACACAAAGATTATTAGAGGAGCTCAGGCACAAACAACAAAAAAATCTTGTGTTTTGTAGCAGTCAGAGTGCATTGCACATTACAGGAAATCCAATCTTTCATTCCAAGACAAATCACATAGGGGTACAATATCACTTCGTTCAAGAAGTAATGTAAGATGGAAGTGTGGATTTGCAGAAAATCCATACCAAGGATAACCTAACAGATGTTTTGACTACGCCAATCAATGCTGACAAGTTTGTATGGTGTAGATCTTCTTATGACCTAGTAGAAACGAAAGCAACATGACTATGGCGAAGCAGAAATGATGATATGGAGATTGATTGGTTCCCAACCTAATCTCCAAAAGGTGAGTAGTGGGCACGGCTAGAGCCGCATCTAAAAAGAAAGAGAAAAAAAAAGGAGAAAGAAAAAAGAAGAAGAAAGAGGGGACCGCATAGTTTGAAAAATAAAAGTAATAAAAATATGCACAGTGACCAAATCTTTTACTATAAATAGGAGGGTGCTCCTCATTTCTGGTTCTGCTCCTCTTCTCTATTTAGAGAGAAAGAAATCAAGAGTTAAGTGACTAGTGAGCTAGAGATTAGGTGTATTGGGGTTCTGGGTAATGAGTCAAAATATTACAATACTTGTAATCCTCATTTTGTTCTTGCCCAGGGATATAGGTTAAAAGTCGAACCATGTAATTTCTGGTGCCCCTGAATGACTCTATTGTTTCATTATTTTTCAATTTCACTTTAGTTGCATATGGCAGCCGAATCTGAACAAGTATTTTTTATACAACCTTAAAGAATTTTATTAGTTATTCGAGTCTCATACAAGTTTGAGGTTAAAGGAAAAAAAAAAGGTTTCATATATATATATATATATATATGGTATATACTACCTCAAAGGATCTTAGGAGTTTAACTAAATATTACCACCCACAACAAAGTTTCAGCTGACTTGATGACTTTGCATCTAAAAACTTGTCAAGCATGTACGAATTTGTGATTTTTCAACTTGATTACATCATCTTACACTTGGTATACGATTTATTTTCATCATATACGGGTGACTAAAACAATTTTACTCAAGCGTGTCCCAGTTTTGATTTTACAATGGATTCTCTATATATGGCAAGAAAATCCAAACAATATATATCTTGAATGGAAAAAAACAAAATGCAATTTGTATGCAAGGAAAGTTCTTTATTATAGAATTAATGTATAAAGCATAAATGAATCGGCTAACTGGCCACATTTAGAGTATTTAGGGCCCATTTGAGATTGTATTTTTAGAGTTTTATAAGTGATTTTAAAAAGTTAAAAGTTAGCAACAAGCGCGTAGATCAGCTGGTATGAGACTGCTCTATATTAACCAAGTTTCTCGGTTTGAGGATTGGGAATATAGTTCCATTAAAGACTTGTTGGGAGAGTTTTGCTGCTCTAGTGGTCCTACCCGGCTCGAATCTAGGCCTACCCTAATGGTCCTACCCGACTCGAATCTAGATCAGTCGGGGTCCAATATGATCGTTTTGCCGCCCTAGTGGTCCTACTCGAATCGAATCTAAATTAGTCAGGGTTCAATGTGATCTTCTAATATCATATGGTTTAATACACCAAAAAAAAGTTAAAAGTTAATTTTAATATTTAATTATTTTTTAAAGAAATCTCTTCTAATAAAATCATCCAATCCTGGCGAATGTTAGGAGTAGCTTATGAATGTTGAAACCCCTAATCATACTTTGAAAAATATATAAAATATTTTGATACCCAGATTTTAATCCTAATCCTCTTTTTCACCCTTACATAAACATAATCGAAGCTTATTAAGACATATGACAGACTCCAGGTTTCCGGAGTGTCAAACGATGGTGGGCTCCATGTGAATGAAAAGGATGGCGAATTTGTCACTTGAGCTATGATTGACTTGTTTTCCAATCTCCATCTCTCTGTTGTCTCTTCTGTGCTCTGTATGTCGTGCGCTGGAATTATATGTATTCGAATATTTTATTGTTAAATTATGTCGATTCATAATATTTTAAAACCAATGTCTATCATTTAAAACTCATATGGTGTCTTTTTATTCTGTGGTAATCTAATCACCACATAAACTATAAAATTTGTCAAATTACGACAATGGTGCAACCAAACCATGCATTTAGACAGTCAAAATTAACAATTGCTCAATGTGACGCTGAACATTGTAACTTTTTTTTATTAAACAACCACAAAAAAGGTGGGGGTTAGGCAGGACCCCTATCTGTCATATAAATTAAATAGAAGTAATTACATTTGGAGGATGATAAAACTCAAAACCTCTTAAAATAGATGTAAATACATAAGAACAAAAGAAAAGAATACACCATCAATTTAAATAATAAACTAGAAAACCTATCGTCTGATATGAGGAAGAGTTTGTGCATCTAAATAGAGAATGCCAGATAAACCTGTAGATAGATCCCGAGTACACAAGAAACGTCGGCTAACCCAAACATTGTAACTTATTCATAACTTGGAAGCAAAGAGATAAATTAAAATTGATTGAAATTACAAATAAAATGACCTTACAACAAAGCATTATGGATAAGAAAAAGAACAAAAGATGCAAACACGCATTTCCTAGAAATTAAGATCAGCGCATTTAGCCACTAAATGGAGATGGATTGGGAGGAACATCCACTTCAACGACTTCTTGAAGCATCTGTGAAACTTTCCTCATTGTTGGTCTAAGAGATGGATCCTCTTGAATGCACCAAATGGAAATCATCAGAAGCTTCTCTACACATTTTATATCATTCATGGCTTCCATGTCTCCCTCAACCAAATCATCCAATTTCCCATTTCTGTAGCAATCAAAAGCCCAATCTGTTAAAATTGCATACTCCTCACCCATTTCAATATCAAAACTTTTCCTACAAGAAATGATTTCCAGCAACAAAACACCAAAGCTGTACACATCAACCTTTGCTGAGATTGTTGACTTCCTAAACCATTCAGGAGCAACATACCCCTTTGTTCCTCTTATAGCTGTCTTAATAGTTTTTCTCTGATTCAGTGTCAAAAGCTTTGCCAAACCAAAGTCCGATATCCGAGCATTGTAGCGATCATTAAGCAATATATTCTGAGGCTTTATATCACAATGGATGATCTGAGTGCTGCAATCTTCATGTAGGTACAAAAGTACTCTTGCAATCTGAAATGCAATGTTAGTTCTGAGGTTCCAGTTAGGCTTCAAGTTTCCGAAAAGGAAACTTGCTAATGTTCCATTATTCAAGAACTCATACGCCAACAACCTGTTCTGGCCTTCGTCACAGAACCCTAACAACCGAACAAGATTCTTGTGATGAGTCTGGCCAATCACGACGACTTCATTCTTGAATTCTTTTTCACCATCTTGAAACACTCTATCCAATTTCTTGACTGCAACTGCAGTAGTACTTGTTGTTGTTGTTTGAATTACACCTTTGTAAATAATACCAAAAGATCCTCTGCCGACTTCTTCCTTGAAGTTATCTGTAGCTTCCTCAAGCTCTTTGTAGCTAAAACAACGCGATTTTGTTTCAATGGTGCCATCGCCTGGACTGTTTCTTATCCATTTCTTCTTATAGATGAAGAAAAAACCAAGACCAACTGCACAAACCAATGCAAAATTCACAAACACGGAGCTTCCTAAGAGTACTGATCCTGCGTAACTCTTTTCCATAAGAAGGGTAAATAATCAATACAGTATACCAGCTACAATATATGAATATCAAATTCGGGTGGATAAATTTTGCGGTGTCGGATCTTTTTTATTTTTGTTCTATTCATTTTTGGAGATTCATTTGTAGCAAATATTAACAAAGAACATCCTGTCTCATTTACGATCACTATTAGAGCCAAAATCAGAAGGTAATACTCACCAATATAGAATTGTCTGATTATACTAAAACATTTTAAGATATCTGAATTGATTAATTACGTTTAGCTTTCTGTTTTAGCTAGTTAAGTAAGTTTGTCAGCTAAATCTGTTATGATCGTTAGCTTAAACAAACACATCACTCGCATGCAGAGTGTAAAATATTCCATACAGCCTTGTGTATAAATACTTGTAATCCAGCTCATTTGAGCATGTGATCAATAAAATATTCTCTCTCTGTTTTCTCATTCATTTTCTCTACAGCCAAATAAATCTCTTTTCTTTAACAAAACATTTTATTTTTACAAGGTGCAGGGTTTGAAATCTTAAATAACCTGCCAAAGTTCCAGTTTAACATGAGAAAAGAGCCCCTTGGGCCAGCAATCAAGTCTGTACAATTTCATAGGGGTGTTAGACCTTATATTCTCAAGAACAAATCAAGAACTAAGTCTCACCAATTATTGCAAAGAACAAAATCAGAATTACAGAGAAACTGAGAAAGAACAAAGGCATCATAGAGCAATTATATGGTTCAGCCTCAAAGGCCGACATCTACAAGGGAGACAACACTGGGAGAGCATTTCACCCAATAACACAAGATATAAAGAATATGTAACATATGCACTTTAATATTCTAATTAAGTGCATTATGTAATTTTTCTCTTCGGCATTAACTTTGAAGTTGTTGGACTTATTACAAATTATTGTCGGTAGAATTGACGCGTTTATTAATTAGATTGTGTTTGAATTAATTTAAATTTACCACGAAAAAAAATCGAGATGATTCAAACGCAAATTAATAACTGCCTGGTCGGATTTTTATTTTCATCACGGGTCCGGTATTAGCTTAAATTGTATTAAGCCAAAAAAAAATCATATAGCCTTTTTAAATTTATTTGTAGGAAATGCCCAGATATTTGGACATGTCTTGGATGCAAATATTTTGTATTCTTTTGTTTTTTATCTTTTGGATTGAAAAATATAATTAGCACAAATGAACTACTTCAATGTCTATAATAAATAAAATTATAGTAAGCATTTTTATTTTGTTATATGCTAATTAATTCTACATTGATTATTTTATTTTAATTTCTTAAACTTAATAAATTATGAGAGGGTTTTCTGAAAATTATAATTACTATATGAAATTTAATTTCATTTTGGTTAAAAATAAAATAATAGAAGGTAATATGTATAAATAAATTGAAAAAAAATTATTTTATAAAAAATTCTATACTTTTAGACAAACAACCAAACAAGTTTTTATTATTTTTCACATTTTCAGAAAAACAACAAAACACAATTTTACTGTTTTTATTGTTATATGTTGTTTTAAAAACAAACTATCAAACAATTTTTATTTTAAAAAATAACATCAAAAACATCATTCTCCTTCTCTAAAATAAGAGTCAAAAACACTAGTTAAGGAACATTAGCAAACGTACCCTACATTTTCCCCCGGACTGAAGAATACAATTAAGAGCCAGCGTCCTTTGTCCGACCCTTGGGTGACTGGCACTTTGATTCTTGTTAAAACCTGTTTTTACAATTTGAGTTCCTATTTTTTAAGAACGTATTTTGTATGTTCAGTGCGTGTGTAAATATATATTGTGAAACGAAATTCATTATCTTCGTTTGAATCATTTAAGTTTCTAAATTCGTGTATGATAAAATGAAATTCATTTGCTTTATGCAATAAACTTAAAATAGCACGAAAACCCAATTTTCCCAAACCAAAAACCAAAATCAACCGACTTGGTTGGGTTGGATTTGATTTGGATTTAATTTGAATTCTTATAAATTAATCCAGTCAATTCTACCATTAACATTGCCACGTAAAGAACATCGAGTAATTATATCTCAATGGACCTGTTAAAATAAAGTCATCAAGCTAAATTATGATAGGAATTACGGCAGGAAGTTTGGTTATACACCAAGTCATCATTACTCTCACTTCTATAATATGATTGTTTTCAAGCTAAATTATGATAAGAATTACGGCAGGAAGTTTGCTACTAATCCTACATCACAGGGGAAAATAAAAATTGTTAGATATTAGATTGAGAGTGAGCAAACGACTCCCATAATGCCAAATGTTAAATAATAAATAATTGGTACTATGGTTTCAGGAATGACGGATCAGAGCTCGGGAGAAGGAGTGGGCCCATCAAGCCCGATATGATCCGAACGATCTGAGCCCGGGAGAAGGCGTCGAAATACTCACCAAGCACGGTTGGATCGTTACAGGAACAGCGGATGCTCGTAACAGAATTGATCATGCTAAACGTGACTAGAAGATTGAACTACACAAGCCGGACGAGGACACGCTGCGGCTACTGGAGTGATTGATGAACAAATGGCAAAACAAGAGGAATTGAAGAAGCAAACACGGCAGCCAAAATCTACATATCATCCGGAGAAATCCAGAACAGAGGCAGCGCTCGTAAGTGATGCTCTGGAGTTGATTCTGAAGAATGCGGGGGCCGGATTGTTTTGAGAACTTTAATTTTCAAGGCAATTTTCCTCTCGGTAGGAGTCGAAAAGAAATGCAATGACAGAACTTAGTTATCAAATCAATTGAAAGAAATATTAATAAAGGATGTTTGGCTAGCTAGAAAACGAAGGAAAAGAGAATTGAGAAGAGAAAGATCTGGAAACCTCTTAGTTATTTTTTTTAACTAACTGAAATGATTACATCAATAGTATTTATAAAAGCAGCCTTCAGCTGAAAATAACTCTGTTACATGCTTAATGGATGCTTAACGACTTCAACACTATGCTGAGTTGGCTTAACTAATTATGCTCAGTCATCAGCAGAGAACCAATCTGATGTGAGCTAGTCTACAAAGCTTATCATCCTTCACTGTAATCGCTAACATCAATCATTAAAGGCGATTAATTTATTTATTAAGTTACCTAACTTTGGAAAAAAAAAAAAAAAAGCAAATTTGACATTACAACTAACAATAAATAAAAACAAATTGAATAAACTCCCAGCCAGAAATCGATATCAGCCCATTCAAAGATGCAAACACGCATTGCCTAGAAATTAAGATCAGCGCATTTAGCCACTAAATGGAGATGGATTGGGAGGAACATCCACTTCAACAACTCCTTCAAGCATCTGTGAAACTTTCCTCATTGTCGGTCTAAGAGATGGATCCTCTTGAATGCACCAAATGGAAACCATCACAAGCTTCTCTACACATTTTATATCATTCAAGGCTTCCATGTCTCCCTCAACCAAATCATCCAATTTCCCATTTCTGTAGCAATCAAAAGCCCAATCTGTTAAAATTGCATACTCCTCACCCATTTCTATATCAAAACTTTTCCTGCAGGAAATTATTTCCAGCAATAAAACACCAAAGCTGTACACATCAACCTTTGCTGTGATTGTTGAGTTCCTAAACCATTCAGGAGCTACGTACCCTTTTGTTCCTCTTATAGCCGTCCTAATAGCTTTGCTCTGATTCAGTGTCAACAGCTTCGCCAATCCAAAATCGGATATCCGAGCATTGTAGTAATCATCAAGCAATATGTTCTGAGGCTTTATATCACAATGGATGATCTGAGCGCTGCAATCTTCATGTAGGTACAGAAGCCCTCTTGCAATCTGAAATGCAATGTTAGTTCTCAGGTTCCAACTAGGCTTCAAGTTTCCGAAAAGGAAACTTGCTAATGTTCCATTATTCAAGAACTCATACACTAACAACCTGTTCTGCTCTTCATCACAGAACCCCAGCAACCTAACAAGATTCTTGTGATGAGTCTGGCCAATCACGACGACTTCATTCTTGAATTCCTTTTCACCATCTTGAAACACTCTATCCAATTTCTTGACTGCAACTGCAGTAGTACTTGTTCTTGTTGTTAGAATTACACCTTTGTAAACAATACCAAAAGATCCTCTGCCGACTTCTTCCTTGAAGTTATCTGTAGCTTCCTCAAGCTCTTTGTAGCTAAAACAAGGCAAATTTGTTTCAATGGTGCCATCGCCTGGACTGTTTCTTATCCATTTCTTCTTATAGATGAAGAAAAAACCAAGACCAAATGCACAAACCATTGCAAAATTCACAAACACGGAGCTTCCTAAGAGTACTGATCCTGTGGCATTCATCATCTTCCTTTTCTTCTTGTCTTCAGGATCCGGAGGACGAGGGACTGATGGAGGATCATCACCTTAATTCTTATATTTCATAAAAGCTTTGCTAGTAAGACGGCCATCTGTCATGCCATTGGAGAGAGGCAGCTTCTTGAACCAGCAGCAATCGTCTTGAAAAATGACTGCAGCACAGAAACAATCGCTCAAGCAAGAGTTTTTGCACTGCACTTCATTATAGGGCCTGAAACGCTCGGAATCTGACAGATGCCAATTTGTAAGTTGAAGCTCATGAAAATCAAACAATTCTTTCTTATAACCCTGCCCTCCTCCCCAGCAGCTCAATTAAAAATCTGGCTTGCAGCTTCCGTACCTGTCATTCTCATCAAGTAAAGAATACCCTTTCGGGCATGCACACTTTGGCCTTCGGTCACTATCTAAGGAGCATATACTGTTAAATCCACAAGCACCACTTCCCATTTCTCCTCCAATATTAACACAAATATTTTCAGGCTCAGACCAGGCAACAGACCAGTTTTCATTACCATTCTTTGGATAAAAATATTGCGCGAAAACGCCATCAAAATTGAGAGTTGCTCTGTAGTAAAAGTCTGCTGCTGGGACTACACTTTCTGTTGTGAGATCAAACCTCCCGCCATTTCTTCTCAATATGTACATGTAACCAGACTCATTGAACATCACTCGGTAACCAGAATTTGATGAGTTTGCAGGATCATAAGTACCACTAATGTAGTAAGCATCATAGGCATCACCAGTAGGCAAATTTGCAATATTGAGGACAAGATTACCGTCTTTAAGCAAGCGGAATTGGAACCGTCCTCGCGAGAAATTGGTCTCCGATTTTCGAGAAAAAAGCCCTTGCTTAGTCTCCATCGTTTGGCCTGGCAGCAATGTATCTGAAGGATTGCTGAAGCTGTCCCATAACTTGCTGGAGCTGCTGCTTGCAAGCACAAAATTGCCTGTATCATTCATATGGCCAACAGCGACTGTACCAATATCAATTTCAGAGCTCCAAACTTGTTTTCCTTGAGGATCATTAAGCACTAGCCCGTGATCAGCAGTAAGCTTTACTTGTGATCCTCTTGGCACAGCAGGATTTTGATCTTTATTATCTGTGTACCAGACAACGGTTTTTGCAGGTATATTGCTGTAAAATATTGAAAGTAAGAAGAGATCATTGGTGTTGTTTTCTTCGTCAACCTGGCGAAATCCAAATGCAAAATCACCAGAAGGAGAAAGCCACGTAGAACTATTAGTGCCTGCTGTGAGAGTCGCACCCACGGGCACAGTTCCATTGTTTTGAGCAATGGATAAATGTAAATAAAATGGAAGCTGAAATAGTAAGAATATGAAGTACAATCTAGCAGAAGCCATTGCAATTGCTATTTCGATAAACACTTTAAGAAATTATATATCGTAATCATGGGCAGAAATGATTAAAGTAAATCATGAAATGAGAACGGAGAGGACAGAAACAGTTACAAGTCAAAAAATAGAAAGGTTAAATTACATATATTATCCACATGTCAAAGTTATTATTAATTGCTAGACTTTGCTTCTTTCTATCTTTGAATTATCTTGCCTCGATAATGGGCCAGCAACATTAAAGTCAAGGACCAAAGTGGATATAAAAACCCTTTGATTAATCAAAGTCAATAAGCGGAAGTTATAAGCTGAGAGCATTTTTTCCCGCCTTAATTGCATTTCCAGTCAGTCAATGTTTTTTAAAACCGGAATCAAAGTATCAAAATTGAAATGGTAATCTCTCGAAGATGGTAATTTTTATGTCGTAATCATGGGCAGAAATGATTAAAGTAAATC
Organism: Citrus x clementina; assembly: GCF_000493195.1. Taxonomy (NCBI): domain Eukaryota; kingdom Viridiplantae; phylum Streptophyta; class Magnoliopsida; order Sapindales; family Rutaceae; genus Citrus; species Citrus x clementina. Next base: position 5,273,546 of record NW_006262688.1, on the reverse strand, counting down.
ATGAAATGAGAACGGAGAGGACAGAAACAGTTACAAGTCAAAAAATAGAAAGGTAAAATTACATATATTATCCACATGTCAAAGTTATTATTAATTGCTAGACTTTGCTTTTTCCTATCTTTGAATAATCTTGCCCCGACAATTGGGCAAGCACCATTAAAGTCAGGGACCCCAGTGGATATGAAAACTGTTTGATTAATCAAAGTAACCTGAGTGCACTTTTTCCCGCCTTGATTGCGTTTCCAGTCAGTCAATGTTATTATTATTTTTTTAATATTATATCAAAGAGTACAGTATAAACATTGATAAATACATTCAAAAACATCTGTTGGGACCTGAATCCAGCCTAATATTTTTCAAACGAGCATCAATGTATCAAATCGGCGTTTAACTGAAATCTAAAATGAAAATAAATAAATAAATAAACTCTCATATCACATGAAGATTCAATTCCTCGCCCTGAAGATTGATGTGGGAGGAAATTTTAGGACAGAGGATACGTTTGGCCGTCAAGAAAATGAGTTCTTCACTACAACTCAGTCGATGTTACAATCAAACATCACATTTTATCCAAAAAAAAGTTTGTTTGGCGTCGTTCATTGCCTTATGTTAAATTAATGATTATGGGAATCGTTGATGATTCTGCCAGCCAGGGCCAATCAATCTCATTATGGGAATCGTTGAAATTGAATAATATTTTTGTTTCTGGGAAAACGGAACGTGGAACTTTGTGGGTCGCACCGTACGTTTTTTTAATCCACCGTACACTAACTTAACTTCTTCACCAACGACTTTGTTCTGTGTTTATTTACGACTTTGTATCGTGCGATTGCGACGGCACATGCAAGCACATGTGCGTGTGCCCTAGGTATTTGCATGGTTTTCATTCTTGACTTGTTTTCTAAAATTGTTTTTCTAATTCAGTGTACTTCTTTCGTTTGGCGTATGTGGTCCAGAGAAGGGCAATGGATGATAAAACTTAAAATAACGTAACTAAAGATGCCCTTTTGTCCGATACTGCAGAACATTTTTATCATAGCAACAGATTCGTCTACAAAATTCTACGACCAATTCAACGTCTACAGAAATGTTATTAAAAAATTATGCCAAAAAACTCAAAATTGATGCATTTATCCATCAATCATCCACGTTCCGTTTTCCCAGAAACAAAAATATTATTCAATTTCAACGTTCATTGCCTTTTCTCATGGCAATTTAAATTGATGATTTAAATTAATGGGGTCCCCCATTGCCTTATGTTACGTTTCTCCACCATGTATTTTGTCTTATAGCTTAATTTTCTTTTCCAAAACTCGTCTTACAAGTTAGAAAAGACTTATAACATACGACAACGAATTCACAACAAAGTTTTTACCATAGGGCGAATACCATATAGATCGGACAAAAATTATAGCGAAAATGAATTAGCCAGCTTGTGAGCACATACTGTAAAACGAAATTCATTCATTTATGTGTTATGAAATGAAATTAACTTGCTTTATTTATTAAACTTAGTGACTGTTTAATATACCTTATCTAATAGCCACAAATATTAATTTTTTTTTGTTATTCGGTTGTTTTTTTAGTTGAGTTTTTAAAAATTAAATAAGTTATTTTGTCTCTATTAAGTACCTATTTGATATTATTTATTTAATGTTCATAAGTACTTATTTAATTTCATAAGTTTTCATCAAAAAAATTTTAATGCTTTGGTTGTTTTTCAGTAAAGATTTTAAAAATTAAATAAGCTATATATTTTACTTCTACAAGTAAAATCCTAAATTTTGGGCTCTTAAGGTAGAGATTTAAAACTTTTTAAAATGTTTAAATGTTTAAAATATTAATCATATTTCATTTCTTTCATAACATAACTTTAAATAATTTATTTATTAAAATAATTTTATAATTTTTACAAAAGTTTTTATTGACAACCAAACAATTATTATTATTTTTTTTGTGAAAACTCTACTAATAAAAATTTTACTAATAAAAGCTCTACAATATACTCTATTTAAAAAGATACACCAGACCAAACCAAACCAAACAGCACAAAATCCCAATTGGCCAAAGAATAAAAAGCAAAATATCGAACTGAATTGATTCCGTTCGGCTTGATTTGGATTTTCCTTGAATCCTTATAATCTAAACTAGCTAGTCAAACATATACCCTTTTTCATTCATACGTTTGACTTCGGTTGATGACATAAACATCTTAAAACTTGTCAGGCATGCATGAATATGTGGTTTTTCAACTTGATTAATTATTTCTTTCACTCATTAATGAAAAGTTTTTTCTTCAAGCATGCCCTAATTTCAGTTTAATTGACACGTCTTGCATTGCTTTAAAAATACATAAAATGTGAAATTGGAATTTATTCTGGAATAAAAGTACAAATATCTTTCGGAATTCGGCCACAAAAAAATAAAAAGGGAGTTGGCCAAAATGATGTTGTGGTTAGTATGCTGATTATTGCCATTCTTAGGGTTGAGAAATAACAAGGTTCAATTGATCATCAAACTGCACTATATATAAGCAAAACCAAACTAGAATAAAGATCAATAAATAACACAAATAGCCATATATATATATATATATATATATATATATATATATATATATATATATATATATATATATATATATAGCTTCATCAAAGATTTAATCGATCCATAGCACAAACAGCCATAATTTTTTAATCCAAGTATTTTTTACCCTTAATAACAATGGCACCATATATCAAACAAACCCTAGTTAAGCAGACACAAGCTAGCATAACATCCACATGCACCATTTATTGATAACAGAATTAAGCATAAATCCCTAGATTCATATGGGCATCATAGTCTCAATCTTGAGATCTTTTAAGGCTTCTTAGTATTGGTGGACTTCTTCTCAAGATTGGCCTTGAGCTTCCTCTTCTTCTCCTCATTAAGCATATCAGTGATGAGTATGTCACCATCCTCGTTGGCTTCGGATCTCAGATTGTTGTCATCATTACGAACACAGTCCAAGCTCTTTATTTTAATTGCTCTCCCCTTGTGTCGAGGGCGCAGATCATATCCCACCTTAGTCGTTGCTGAACATATATGTATGCGTCCAATAGTTAAGAAATGCTAGTTTTATTGCTAAAAGAAGGCTGTAACAATACTTTGTGCCAACTATGCTTCAAAGAAATTCATCAATTGACTCATCAAATGTGGTTATTAAAAATTAGTGAATGACAAGGATATGCTCATATATATGAAATCAAGACAATCATGATGCAGGTTAATCTAAAGTGTAAATACGTAATTCCTCACTTCATATATGTACCTAGGTTAATTGACATTGACACATAAAGAAAGATCGAGTAATTATGCCTTAATGGACCTGTTAACGTAAAGGCTCTATGGGAAGTTTTGCCATTAATCATACATAATAGGGAAAACAAAAACATTAGAAATTAGATTTGAGAGTGAGCAACCACTTCCATATATACTGCCATATCTGTGATCAATCAATCTGTTCCAAACATATAACCCAAATTCAATAAGGACATAAGGCCTCTCCTATAGATAGTAGAACCGAGAAGATTGAGACCATATCAAGGAGAAGTTCAAGAGAAGAAAGGGAGGAAATAATTGGAAGGTAACAAGACAAGTCACCCTCATAGAATATATTTCCATTATTTTTTCATGCCGACATTTGCTTCTTTTTTACTTTATTTTTACATGACAAAGTGATCTTTTAGCAATTAAAATTTCAAATGAATCCATGTCATAAATCTAATAAATGTGTTTGTTATCAAATGCAGTGTTACTATAAGGAATTCTACTTTTTAATTAACATAGCAAAAAATAATAATTAATTAGCATTTTCTGTTTATGCATGTTTCTATTGATGTATATAAATAGGATAAGATTAAATGAATAATGGATCAAATTCTTTTTTGTTAATTAAGCAAACACAAAATACAATTACAATCCAAATTAATTAATATAATCAGACACATAAATCAATAAATATTAATCATTCATGCTTTTAGTATGTAGCAATAAAGTTATTTGATTTGGAATAAGATGAGTTTGCTTTCGCCGAAAGAGGATAAAATGTTTATTTATTTAAAGTATTAAAAAGTTTTTGATTAGTTTATTACGTCATTTATTATGGCGCGAAAACAAAATTTAAATTTTCGCGGCTTAATGAAAATTTTCTATAAAAAAAAATAAATTAAAAGCAAGAATATATACCTTTCTCATTTGAAGATGAAGCTGTTGCAGCTTCCTCCAGATTCACTGTTGCATTAGCGAATGTTTCTTCCCTATATCATAAAAAGTACATGTTAGCTATTGGTTTAAGCTATGATGGATATTTAATCTTCTTGTATTTCAAAATTCTGAACCGATGGTTGGTTCACTTCCTACAAAAAATTCCTCAAACATTGTTTTTTAGAATTTGCTGAACAATAAGGTAATAGTACTAATTTTACAGATTCATGCAACCATAGATCGTAATCTTATTCACTTTCAAAAATGTAAAATGAAAATAAAATAGAACTTGAGTATCAAAAAATTTCTTTTGATTATTGGCCAAGGAATTGGATTTCTCTTTATCTGAATCTTCTGGTCCACCACCATCTTTGTTGGCCTATGCAATAGAGTTAAAAATATATGAAAGAAATTAGTACATGCAAATTTTTAATAACATACTTATCATCAATTGTTGCATGCCAAAGATCTTCAAAGATCTTTATGGTTTGATACCCAGATATAGATGAATCAAACCCATATGATAGATAATCTTTGATGATCTGATCAAAATGTTATAAAAAATGAGCTTAATTCAGAAAATAAAAATAAGATCTTTGGACTGCAAATTAACATAAAAAGAGAGAAGAGAGATGTAAGGCCAGAAGGGCAAAATCTCCAGAAACAACCATTGTTTGGCTTGAATTTGCTTCAATCAATTGCATATTCTCTTGATTGCTGCTTGAATTCCCCTCATCAGAGGCACGAGGCTGCTGCATGTTTGGTTGTGGCACAGAAAATTGCACGTCACTGTACTGTTTCACTGACAATTCTTTGAGTTTCTCTTTGTCCACCACATTAAAGTACAGTACTTCAATCTCCCCTAATTCATGTGATGATGAATCAGATGGAGTACCAGAGTGCTCCATTGCGAATCTGTCACGGTTTCTCATCCTCATTTTGCAATTACACTAAAATTATTATATTGCTATCAATTTTGTTCTGAATATTATAAGTAAAAGTGAGAGAAAAGTTGATAAGTTTTGATGTAATGATACGGGGGTAACGGTTTCTTCTCTCTTTCGTTTGTATTTATTATTTTGTGGCAACAGCTTATTTGGTAATGATTTTTAACAAGTGTTACACTATTAGAGCCGCCATGTATGAACAAAGCTCACAAATAGTTAACCTTCCAAAATGAAAATGCACAAGCCTTTTATTTTATTTTCACATTGCAACGAAAATAAAATTAACAAATAAGTGTTGTGCGCGGAATGCGGAATCAAGCGCACCAAATAATTACTAAAAAATAAAGGACATAAGAATTTACGTGGTTCAGTAATTAGGTTCAGTAATTAAACCTACATCCACGAAGGCAAGAAATAATAATTGTTTATTTAACAATTAATAGAGTACAATATTTGAGTAACGAATCTCACTTCCCAAAAACCCAAATATACCCAGTACTCTCACACCCTGCAGGAAAGATAAATTCACCAGACACATTTCTCTCACTTCTCTCAAAAGCTTAGAAAATTATAAGCTTAACAATTTTGGGATGATTTCAAATGAATGAAATCCTTAGCTATTTATAGGAGAAATGCATTACTATGCAAAGAATAAAATAATTGAAAATATAATAAATTATTATTATTATTTTCAATCCATCCCCTTTTTCCATTCTTTCTTTTCGGCTTACAAATTCAATTTGATTTTGCTTCTCCAAAGTTTGCATGCTAGCTGTTGCAAAGTTGGTATTGGCTTCTGACTTTTCAACAATTCTCCACCTCGGCGAAGATTTAGCCAAATCTGAGCTGACTACCAACGAACCCTCATCCCCAAAGTGATCCTTCAATAAGGATCCAGAATGGCTGTGTCGATTCAACTGCCTACGTACCCAAAATTGGGGATCAAGTCAACCGTAGTTCAAAATTCTCCAAACTCAATGCATTCGAAGAATTAGTTTCAATCCGTATAAAGATTTACTCAATCTGCACACACGATTTTTCTTTCCAGCAACTTTGAATCCACAAGACTGAATCATATAGATTTCCTCCTCCAAATCTCCATGTAAGAATGCCGTCTTCACATCCAACTGAGCCAACTCTAACTCGTATTCTGTAACTAAGGCAAGTAGGATACGAATGGAAGTATGTTTTACAACTGGAGAGAAAACTTCATTGTAGTCAATACCTTCCTTTTGAGCAAAACCTTTTGCCACGAGCCTTGCCTTGTATCGAGGAGTTGTTTGATTCGGAGATCCTTGCTTTTTGGTGTAGACCCATTTATTGCCAATAGCCCTTTTCCCCTTTGGTAACTTTACAAGTTCCCAAGTCTGGTTTTGATGGAGAGATTTCATCTCTTCCTCCATGGCTAGCTTCCACTGATCACTTTCACTACTGCGTAATGCTTCACCGAAAGTATTAGGGATATCATCATCAATAACTGGAAGTGCATAGGCTACTACCATATCTTTAGTAAGCCATCCGGGTTTCTTTATCTCTCTTCTTGGCCTCCTTGTTGCTATAAAATCATCATCATCTACATCATCAATTGTTTCTTCCTTTTGTGGGACATCAAAAGAAACAACCTCTTCTTCAACTTTAGGTGTCACCTCCATAGTTGAACCATTCTTTGATGTAGAACTAACTGGTACATATGGAGTTGCATCAAACTCCACCCGCTGTAATACCTCTGTGGTCTTGTTCTCCACCTGCTGAGAACTTGAAGCTTTTATCATTGAAGCTTTATCAAATGTGGCATCTCTGCTACACGCAAACTTTTTGTCTTCGAGATCCCAAAGCTTGAAGCCCTTTACTCCACCTTTGAATCCCACAAAGATAGATTTTCTAGCACGAGGATCCAGTTTACCATCTTTGACATGATAATAAGCTGGACACCCGAATACACGAAGGGAATCATAGTCTTGTGCATGTTTTCCAGACCACATTTCCATAGGAGTTTTACCTCCAATTGCAGCAGAAGGCAACCGATTTACCAAGTGACTTGCGTAGCTCACAACTTCAGCCCAAAACTTTTTATCTAAACCAGCATTAGATAACATACATCGTACCTTTTCCAGTAAAGTATGATTCATACGCTCAGCCACACCGTTCTGTTGCGGAGTATGTCTCACCGTGAAATGTCTTTTAATACCCTCGTTCTGGCATACTTGCAAGAATGGATCAGAAGTATATTCACCCCTATTATCAGATCGTAATACTTTGATCTTTCTGCCAGTTTGAGTCTCCACTAATTTCTTCCACTTCACGAAAATCTCTAGAACCCCATCCTTTGCTCGCATGGTGTACACCCATACACGTCTAGAAAAATCATCAACAAATATAACAAAATAATGGCTTCCACCAATTGATGCAGTCTTGGTTGGTCCCCATATATCACTATGAACATATTCAAGGATCTCACGAGTATCGTGATTAGCTGTACCAAACTTGACCCTTGCTTTCTTGCCTACTACACAATACTCACAGAAATTTAATTTACAGGTTTTGGTACCTTTTAAGAGTCCATGCCTCATCAGAGTTTGCAAAGACTTCTCTCCCGCAGGTCCCAGTCGTACATGCCATAACTTGGTGGTGTCACTGTGCGCCTCAACAACATTTGTTTCATCAGTTGTACCTCCCTTCAAATAGTACAGATTGTGACGCCGAACCCCTTGCAGAATCACCATAGCCCCATGTGTAAACTTCATTATGCCATCTTCAATGGTAACTTTGTAACCTTTAGCTTCCAAAGCACCCACAGAAATTAGATTTTTCTTTATCTCTGGAACAAATCTAACCTCTTTAAGTTCTCTGACCCTTCCATCAAACATTTTGAGCCAAATTGTTCCTATCCCCATTGTGCGACAAGGTTGATTATTCCCCATCATAACTGCACCGGATTCCAGATTACGAAAATCCGTAAACCATTCCTTAATAGGACACAAATGATAGGTTGCTTCAGTATCAAGTATCCACTCACTCGAACTAGCCACGTATGCTGCAGGAGTAATACTTAGTGAATAATCAGAGTTCTCATCTTTCTGTGCCATGTTTGCTGCTGCTGGTTTCTTCTCATCTCTCTTTTGAGCCTTTGGACAATCTTTTCTCCAATGGCCCTTTTCATGACAAAAGGCACACTCATCTCGAGCTATATTTCTGCTTCTCAATTTGGATCGAGAATTCTTTCTACCACGCTTCTTCTGTTTCTCCATCGCCCAATCTCTGCTCACCAAAGCTTCAGACGATGCTCGTTCAGAATTTTTATCATTATTCCGAATCTCCAAACTAGTCAATGCTGTGCAAACATCTTTAAAGACGATCACACTCTTCCCATATATCAAAGTAGTCACAAAATGGCTATATTCCTCTGGTAGTGAGTGTAACAGAATCATAGCCTTGACTTTATATTTAATATTTTCATCAAGATTCTTCAAATCAGCAAGTAACTTTTCAAATCTTGAAACATGATCGTGCATTGACACCCCAGACTTCATTCGAAAGCCATATACTTGGCTCATTGCATGAAGACTATTTTCAAGACTTTTCACCAGGTACTTCTCTTCCAATGTACGCCACAAAGTCACTGCACACTCCTCATCTTTCACCAAGTATTTCACCTCCTTGGTCAAACAAGATCTGATCTGACCACAGGCTTTCTCGTTCATACGATCCCAAATTTATTCATCATACAAGTGTCTTTTATTTTTCAAAACAATATCGAGATCAATTTGAATAAGGGCATCCATAACTTCGCGCCTCCACATGCCGAAGTTGATTTTCCCATCAAACTTTTCAACATCGATCTTCTGGCCTCCTATAACATGTGCTGAATAGCGATTTGATAAATCTCGCCTCCCACCTGAAGTGTCTCCTGAAATAGTCTCGGTAGATCTCTCCCCAATTCTGGAAGTTTCACCTTCTACCATTTTTCTCAACGAACTATTTCCACTTGAAAAACAGCCTCTATGATGTTAATTTCGCGTGAATAAATTTACCAGGAAAGTTTCCAGAAAACTGGACGGGAACTCGGTCCCAATTAAAAACCAGAATCCTTAGACTCTTATCGCCTTTTTTTACAGAACTTTCCTAGACATGCAAAAATACACACTACTTACAATAGACTGTCTCTCAAGTACAAATGGCCATCTCCAACGTATTTGTGAATAGTACCGTATACGTGAACAGTATAGTATACATGAACAGTGCCGTATACGTGAACAGTACCATATCCCCCCAAGTACGAACCGTTGGCTCTGATACCACTTGTTGTGCACGGAATGCGGAATCAAGCGCACCAAATAATTACTGAAAAATAAAGGACACAAGAATTTACGTGGTTTGGTAATTAAACCTACATCCACGGATGCAAGAAATAATAATTGTTTATTTAACAATTAATAGAGTACAATATTTGAGTAACAAATCTCACTTCCCAAAAACCCAAATTAACCCAGTACTCTCACACTCTGCAGGAAAGATAAATTCCCCAGACACACTTCTCTCACTTCTCTCAAAAGCTTAGAAACTTATAAGCTTAACAATTTTGGGATGATTTCAAATGAATGAAATCCTTAGCTATTTATAGGAGAAATGCATTACTATACAAAGAATAAAATAATTGAAAATATAATATATTATTATTATTATTTTCAATCCATCCCCTTTTTCCATTCTTTCTTTTCGGCTTACAAATTCAATTTGATTTTGCTTCACCAAAGTTTGCATGCTAGTTGTTGCAAAGTTGGCATTGGCTTCTGACTTTTCAACAATAAGAACTAATTTCATTTTCTCTACTAATCGCATTTTCTCATAAGTCCTTATTTTATATATGTTTATTTAAATTCCCATAAGTTATGTAAAATGCGATGATTCGCATGTATGTGTAATTAAGTTTTTAACATACTAAGCAGCGGAAAAGTTAGGAGCTAACTTTAACTCGGACTCAACTAAAATAATATTTCCAAAAAAGAATTTTTTTTAACGTCAGCAGCTAAATCCGAACATCAAGTCTTTTTTATACCAATTTAAAATTTATTGGTGTGATTTGAACATCAAATCTTTCGTATACTATCTCAGTCGACTTGATGATTTTTATGCATCTAAAAACTTGTCAAGCATGCACGATTAGTGATTTTCCAACTTAGCCATATCATCTGCATGACGGCATGAGTTACACTTGGTGTATGATCTACGGGCATCGTGTACAGGTGAGTATGAGTGAGACAATAATTTTACTCAAGTGTGTCCTAGTTTTTTATTTGAACGTAGATTTTCTAAATATGGCAAGAAAATCCAAACAAAGGATAAATCTTGAATGGAAAAAACAAACTGCAATCCGCATGTTAGGAAAGTTCATTATTGCAGGTGATTCGGTTTTTGTTGGACTATTACAATACTCGTACTAAGTAATTTTGAATTATTACTGATCTGTAACATCTTATTTTGCGACAGTAGAATTTTAGGATTTGTCATGTTTCACGGAACTATAACGCACTTAGCTGCAATGATGTAAGACAATTGGTAATTTTGAAAGGATGGAAGAATTTCCACAACATTTGAACTGTTATCTTTAAATTGTACTCGCCTAAAATAATGAGATTTTATTTTAGAAAAATGATTAAAGCATAAATGGAGTTCTAATGGGGCGACATTTATTTAAGAGTCATATGAATGTTGTAACCTCTTATTATATTCTAAAATATACATAAAATATTTTGACACCCGTATTCTAATCCTATTCCTCTTATACACCCTTAAAATTTTAACCCTAAAGCACGTCTACAAGCTGAAAAATATATGAACTTTCCTATGAAATGTACGCAGAAGGGTAATGGCATGGGCCATGGCAGGGCAGATTCTCAGCGAATAGAGACATGCTGAGCTGAGTATCTGACACGTTAAAACATTCATTCCAAGTACAAAGGATAATGTGATGAGTTGAGGACGACTCATAAAATATTATATAGTGACTGGCTAGAGCTTAAGTTTTCCTTTGCCTCCTACTCTTACGCTTCTACTTCACTTCGTTCCTGTAGATACCAATCAGACTTCTGTTTCCAATTATGACAAAAATGCACCATCACACACCACCAAGGAGAAAGAGAGTACCCGCTTGTCGATTGATTTATGCTCCCTCTTTGGCCAACCTCTCTTTGGCTTTTGCTTCTCATCTCCGACAAGTTTTGGTCTGTCACCCCTTTGTTTTTCCAGTTTGCCACAACTTACAATATGGTATTGAATGTTGTGGTAAAGAAGAGAAGGTACAAAAATAGAATATTTTAAGCACTTGTAAGCAAGACATTAAAACTCATAATATTTTAAAGCCAATGTCTATCATTTAAAACTCATATGGTGTCTTTTTATTCTGGGGTAATCTAATCACCACATAAATTGTAAAATTTTTCAAATTACGACAACAGAGCAACCAAACCACGCATCTAGACAATCAAAATTAACAATTGCTAAATGTGATGCTGAACATTGTAACTTTTTTTTTATTAAACAACCACTAAAAAGGTGGGGAGTTAAGCAGGACCCATACCTGTTATATAAATCAAAATAGAAGTAATTACATAAGGAGAATGATAAAACCCAAAAACTCTTAAAATACATGTAAATACATAAGAATAAAAGAAAATAACACACCATCTATTGAAATAAGAAACTAAAAACTTATCAACTGATATGAGGAAAAGTTTGTGCACCTAAATGGAGAATGCCAGATAAGCCCGTAAATAGATCCTGAGTACACAAGAAAAGTCGGCTAACCCGAATATTGTAACTTATTCATAACTTGGAAGGAAAGAAAGAAATTAAGATTGATTGAAATTACAAATAAAATGACCTTACAACAAAGCATTATGGATAAGAAAAAGAATAAAAGATGCAAACACACATTGCCTAGAAACTAAGATCAGCGCATTTAGCCACTAAATGGAGATGGATTAAGAGGAACATCCACTTCAACAACTCCTTGAAGCATCTGTAAAACTTTCCTCATTGTCGGTCTAAGAGATGGATCCTCTTGAATGCACCAAATGGAAATCATCACAAGCTTCTCCATAAATTTTATATCATTCATGGCTGAAAAATAGTTGAGATGCTTGAATATGGTGAAAATAGTAATTATTTTTGTTACTTGTGCAATTCTTGAATTTTACAAATATATAAAGACGTTCAAGATGTTGTACAAGGAAACACAATATTTACAATAATTATAATAATCAACTAGCTGTTGTGATGAATCCACCATGACATGTGCTGCTATATTTTCCATCAATTATGGCTTAGACGAGATGTTGGAAATCCTCTTGCCATGGCGGTACAAGCTACCATATTTGTTACTTGTGACTTATCAGCCCCCCTCAAGCTAGGTAGTGACATGCGATGAACGCCTCGCTTGGTTCGTAGCGTGAGACATTGATGCTTCCCCAAAGATTTTGTAAGAGCGTTTGCAATCTGAAGATGAGAAGACACATATCGTGTAAATAATGACCCTTTAGCGACCTTCTCACAAACAAAATGCACGTCAAGCTCAATATGTTTCATTCTAGCATGAAACACTAGGTTCTTAGTCATATGAATTACACTCAAATTGTCACAGAGAAGTGTGGGTGCTTTCGAAATACAGAACCCAATGTCATTAAGTAGATATATGAGCCATGTTAACTCGGCAACGGCAAAGGCCATAGACCTATATTCGGCTTCGGCATTTGAGCGAGAGATTGTATGTTGTTTCTTGGTGCTCCAAGAGATACAATTGCTTCCAAGATAAATGCAAAATCATGTTGTACTTCGTCTTATTATCCGACATCCAGCCCAATTGGAATTGGAAAAGGCATAGAGCTTGAGGGAGCTTTGAGACAAAAATCTAAGGCCAAAGTCAAGGGTACCTTTAAGGTAACGAAGGATCCTTTTCACGTCCTTGAGGTTGGCTTTTGTTGGCACTTGGAAATGTTGAGAGACTCAATTGACAACAAATGTGATATCGGGCCTTGTGTAGGTGAGATATTGAAGGCTTCCAACAAGGCCTCTATATTCGGTGGCATCCACAGGTTCATTATCATCCGAACACGATATTGATCGTATAGCCATCGGCGTGTTGATAGGAGAACAATCCTGCATTCTTGCCTTGGAAAGAAGGTCTTTAGTGTACTTCGCTTGAGATAGAAAGATGCCATGTGTGAATTGTTAAACTTCAATGCATAAGAAGTAATGTAGGTTGCCAAGATCTTTTAAAGTGAACTTTGAGCTCAGATTGTTGATGATTGATTGAATTTCCTTCTCATTATTTCCTGTAATTATCACATCATCAACATAAATTAATATAAGTATAAGAATGGATTTGTTATTAAATATAAATAAAGAGCTATCAGCTTTGCTACTAGAAAATCCAAGAGAAATTAAGGCTTGAGAAAGACACTCGAACCACTCTCTAGGTGCTTGTTTCAGGCCATAGAGTGATTTTTGAAGCTTACAAACATATGCTGGATGACGTGAATTGCGAAACCCGGGAGGCTGCTCCATGTAGACAATCTCCTTTAATAGTCTATGAAGAAAAGCATTGTGAACATCCAGCTGCTTGATAAGCCATTTTGAGCTCACAACAATTGCAAGGATAAGGTGAATCGTTGTGGCCTTTATAACAGGACTGAAGGTTTCATCGAAGTCGACTCTTGGAACCTATGTGAATCCCTTGGCAACTAATCGAGCTTTATAGCGATCAATGGTTCCATCTTCTCTGTATTTGATACGATATACCCACTTCGATCCGATGACATTAACATTGTTAGGCCGTGGCACAAGGACCCATGTCTGATTTTGATGCAATGCTTAAACCTCTTCTTTCATAGCTTGAGTCCAAAGTGGATTCTTTAAGGCAGTTTTGAGTGTTTTGGGTTCAATTTCTCTACTGTGGCTGGCTTGAAGGGCTAATTTAGGATTTTGTTTGAGTTTATTGCATGTCATCATGGGATGAGTATTTAGGCTTTGCAGTTTTGCAACTGTGTTTGGTATCTTAAGTTCCACAAATAAGCGATTGGATATGTCAGGATAATCTGGTTGTGAATTTGTGGCAGGGCTGTTGTTCGTATTTCTGGACAAATTAGGTGGTTTAGTTGCATGTGAACCACTAGAATTTGAATCATTTGTAGTCAAAGGTTGCATTGCATATGGAGACTCCAAAATATTTGGAATTGCTTCTGACTTGTCGTGTGGAGTTGCTGAATTCAAATTGTCCTCTAAATTGTCTTGTGGGAAATCTGAAATAATTGAAGAAGTGGCATTTGAGTTGTTGTCCAAGTTCACGTCCTTGTGGGGCATGAATTGCACATGTGGTGTTGATATCGTAGCACATTTACAATTGTTTACTTTGACAGCACGTGAATCATTAAGATTCTCACAATTGGGAGAATTCTTTGGGAGCCACTCATCTTGTTGAGGGAAGGTGGTCAATGTACTATGTTCCTGCACATTAAAAAATGATGTTAATTTTTTGAATGGTAAATAATTTTCATCAAATACAACATGCCTTGATATATATACACGATTAGTCTCAGGTTGTAGACAACGATATCCTTTATGAAGGGGACTATAGCCTATGAAAACACATGGATATGATTTTTTATCAAATTTTGTTTTACTATAATCCCGAAGATAAGGAAAACATCTACAACCTAGGACATTTAACCCTCTATAGTCTGGTAATTTTTTAAAAAGAATTTCGTAAGGGCTTTTATTTTTTAAAGGTGAAAGAGGCAGCCTCTTAATGATATAAATGGCTGCAAGAAAAGAATCCACCCATAATTTGAGTGGCAAAGAAGCATGAAACATCATCGTCAAGGCTGTCTCATTGATGTGCCTATGCTTTCTCTCAGCAACACCATTTTGCTCTGGAGTGTATAGACAAGAAATTTGTCTTGTGATGCCGCAATTTTCAAGATGGTTGATGAAGGCCGTAGAATTAAATTCCCCTCCTCCATCGCTTTGAAATATTGTGATCTTTTTGTCCAATTGCGTTTCAACTTGTTTCTGAAATTTCAAGAAGCACTCCAAGAAATCAGATTTTTGTTTTAAGGGATATAACCAACTAAAACGTGAATAATCATCTACAAACAATACATAGTAACGAAAATGTTGAGTAGAAGTAATGGGAGCTGGACCCCATATATCACAATGCACTTTTTGTAAAGGAAAATCTGCTTTATTATTAGATAAAGTAAAAGCTTTCCTACAACTCTTGCCTAATTGGCAAGAAACACAAATACGGGGTGCTTTAGACCAACTAGAAAAGTCAATAAAATCATTGCGTTTTAAGGCCTCCAAGATTTTAAGATTGGCATGGCCAAGCCTCTTGTGCCATAAACTAAAACCGCTAAATTCTCCTTGAATTGCGTTGAAGGCAGCATGAAAGTCTCCTTCCAATGTGTATAGCTTCCCTTGCTTACTCCCCTTTGCCAGAACCTTGTTTTCCTTTCTCTTCATCAATTTTTTTTCCCCTCCTATGCCTTATGTTAAATTAAGATTTTTTTTCCCCTTTTTTTTCATCAATCATTGTGTATTTTGTCTTATAAATTAAGCATAAATCCCTAGATTCATATGGGCATCATAGTCTCAATCTTGAGATCTTTTAAGGCTTCTTAGTATTGGTGGACTTCTTCTCAAGATTGGCCTTGAGCTTCCTCTTCTTCTCCTCATTAAGCATATCAGTGATGAGTATGTCACCATCCTCGTTGGCTTCGGATCTCAGATTGTTGTCATCATTACGAACACAGTCCAAGCTCTTTATTTTAATTGCTCTCCCCTTGTGTCGAGGGCGCAGATCATATCCCACCTTAGTCGTTGCTGAACATATATGTATGCTTCCAATAGTTAAGAAATGCTAGTTTTATTGCTAAAAGAAGGCTGTAACAATACTTTGTGCCAACTATGCTTCAAAGAAATTCATCAATTGACTCATCAAATATGGTTATTAAAAATAGTGATTGACACTTCATATATGTACCTAGGTTAATTGACATTGACACATAAAGAAAATGGAGTAATTATGCCTTAATGGACCGGTTAACATAAAAGGCTCTATGGGAAGTTTTGCCATTAATCATACATAACAGGGAAAACAAAAATATTAGAAATTAGATTTGAGAGTGAGCAACCACTTCCATATATACTGCCATATCTGTGATCAATCAATCTGTTCCAAACATATAACCCAAATTCAATAAGGACATAAGGCCTCTCCTATAGATAGTAGCAACGAGAAGATTGAGACCATATCAAGGAGAAGTTCAAGAGAAGAAAGGGAGGAAATAATTAGAAGGTAACAAGACAAGTCACCCTCATAGAATATATTTCCATTATTTTTTCATGCCGACATTTGCTTCTTTTTTAATTTATTTTTACATGACAAAGTGATCTTTTAGCAATTAAAATTTCAAATGAATCCATGTCATAAATCTAATAAATGTGTTTGTTATAAAATGCAGTGTTACTATAAGGAATTCTACTTTTTAATTAGCATAGCAAAAAATAATAATTAATTAGCATTTTCTGTTTATGCATGTTTCTATTGATGTATATAAATAGGATAAGATTAAATGAATAATGGATCAAATTCTTATTTGTTAATTAAACAAACACAAAATACAATTACAATCCAATTTAATTAATATGATCAGACACATAAATCAATAAATATTAATCATTCATGCTTTTAGTATGTAGCAATAAAGTTATTGGATTTGGAATAAGATGAGTTTGCTTTCGCCGAAAGAGGATAAAATGTTTATTTATTTAAAGTATTTAAAAGTTTTTTATTAGTTTATTACGTCATTTATTATGGCGCGAAAACAAAATTTAAATTTTCGTGGCTTAATGAAAATTTTCTATAAAAAAATAAATTAAAAGCAAGAATATATACCTTTCTCATTTGAACATGAAGCTGTTGCAGCTTGCTGCAGATTCACTGTTGCATTAGCGAATGTTTCTTCCCTATATCATAAAAAGTACATGTTAGCTATTGGTTTAAGCTATGATGGATATTTAATCTTCTTGTATTTCAAAATTCTGAACCGATGGTTGGTTCACTTCCTACAAAAAATTCCTCAAACATTGTTTTTTAGAATTTGCTGAACAATAAGGTAATAGTACTAATTTTACAGATTCATGCAACCATAGATCGTAATCTTATTCACTTTCAAAAATGTAAAATGAAAATAAAATAGAACTTGAGTATCAAAAATTACTTTTGATTATTGGCCAAGGAATTGGATTTCTCTTTATCTGAATCTTCTGGTCCACCACCATCTTTGTTGCCCTATGCAATAGAGTTAAAAATATATGAAAGAAATTAGTACATGCAAAATTTTTAATAACATACTTATCATCAATTGTTGCATGCCAAAGATCTTCAAAGATCTTTATGGTTTGATACCCAGATATTTATGAATCAAACCCATATGATAGATAATCTTTGATGATCTGATCAAAATGTTATAAAAAATGAGCTTAATTCAGAAAATAAAAATAACATCTTTAGACTGCAAATTAACACAAAAAGAGAGAAGAGAGATGTAAGGCCAGAAGGGCAAAATCTCCAGAAACAACCATTATTTGGCTTGAATTTGCTTCAATCAATTGCATATTCTCTTGATTGCTGCTTGAATTCCCCTCATCAGAGGCACGAGGCTGCTGCACGTTTGGTTGTGGCATAGAAATTTGCACGCCACTGTACTTTTTCACTGACAATTCTTTGAGTTTCTCTTTGTCCACCACATTAAAGTACAGTACTTCAATCTCCCCTAATTCATGTGATGGTGAATCAGATGGAGTACCAGAGTGCTCCTTTGCAAATCTGTCACGGTTTCTCATCCTCATTTTGCAATTACACTAAAATTATTATATTGTTATCAATTTGGTTCTGAATATTATAAGTAAACGTGAGAGAAAAGTTGATAAGTTTTGATGTAATGATACGGGGGTAACGGTTTCTTCTCTCTTTTGTTTGTATTTATTGTTTTGTGGCAACAGCTTATTTGGTAATGATTTTTAACAAGTGTTACACTATTAGAGCCGCCATGTATGAACAAAGCTCACAAATAGTTAACCTTCCAAAATAAAAATGCACAAGCCTTTTATTTTATTTTCACAGTGCAACGAAAATAAAATTAACAAAATAAGAACTAATTTCATTTTCTCTACTAATCGCATTTTCTCATAAGTCCTTATTTTATATATGTTTATTTAAATTCTCATAAATTTTTTAAAATGCGATGATTCACATGTGTGTCTAATCAAGTTTTTGACGTACTAAGCAGTGACAAAGTTAGAAGCTAACTTTAACCCGGACTCAACTAAATAATATTTCCAAAAAAGAATTTTTTTTAACGTCAGCACCTGAATTCGAACATCAAGTCTTTTTTATATCAATTTAAAATTTATTAATTATTTGAGTTCATACTGCGCGGTGTGATTTGAACATCAAATGTTTGATATACTATCTCAAAAGATTTTACTAGTTTAACAAAATATTAGCACCCACAGAAACGTTTTCAGTCGACTTGACGATTTTTGTGCATCTAAAAACTTGTCAAGCATGCACGATTAGTGATTTTCCAACTTAGCTATATCATCCCCATGAGTTACACTTGGTGTATGATCTATGGCCATCGTGTACAGGTGAGTTTGAGTGAAACAATATTTTTACTCAAGCGTGTCCTAGTTTTTGATTTGAACGTGGATTTTCTAAATGTGGCAAGAAAATCCAAACAAAGAATAAATCTTGAATGGGAAAAACAAACTGCAATCTGTATGTTAGGAAAGTTCATTATTGCAGGTGATTCGGTTTTTGTTGGACTATTACAATACTCGTACCGAGTTATTTTGAATTATTAGTGATTTGTAACATCTTATTTTGCGAAAGTAGAGTTTTAACATTAGTCATGTTTTATTCAATACTGTGATTATTGTCAAATTAACATGACCTTCACGACAAATCTTAGTTAAATAATAATAATAAACTTGATTTTTTTGTGACTAATCTGTAACAACACTTTATTAATTTGTCGGTTATATCGACCTGTGTAGAAAATTATGCAATAAAGCATATATAAAAAATGTTTAAACCAATTTACAGACTATCGATTCTGAAATAGTTTATTCCATTTAGATCAGGTGAATCAAAATTATAATTTTTTTCCTTTATATGTGCGCGCGCGTAATACTACTAAAAAATGATTTTGATATTTCTATTGGAGGGGGTTAGTTAGAAGAAAATAATAATAATAATAATAATAATAATAATAATAATAATAATTTAGCTTTGACTATATTAACATGTAAATGTATAATTTCGAGTTTCGAGGCTTAAAAACAAAATTATTGTACAAAGGTCACGATTAAAATTATGATCACCGTTAAAAAATTAAAGTTTGAGAGGGATTTTGAGCCTCCCTCTAGCGGCAGTATTCTTAGTTTCACCTAATTAGTGAAGAAAACAAAAGATGTGGAGATGTATGTGAGATATATTATTTTTACAGCTGGATCTGACTACTAATTGAGTTTTTTTTTTTTAATTGCTCGGATTTCTCAAGTTGATGTTTGTTTGGAAACGAAAAAAAGGGGGCCAAAATGATTTGATTGGAAAAAAACAAAAAAAGATAGGAAGATTTGGAATTGGCAATTAGAAGTTTTAACGATTAGGTTAGTGACAAAATGGAATATTAGACATTTTGAATTATTCTGCGATGGTGTAAGACAAGTGGTAGTTTTGAATGGATGGAAGAATTTCCACAACATTTAAATTGTTATCTTTGAATTGTACTCGCCTAAAATAATGAGATTTTATTTTACAAAAATGATTAA
Source organism: Citrus x clementina (assembly GCF_000493195.1). Taxonomy (NCBI): domain Eukaryota; kingdom Viridiplantae; phylum Streptophyta; class Magnoliopsida; order Sapindales; family Rutaceae; genus Citrus; species Citrus x clementina. The sequence continues at coordinate 5,253,456 of NW_006262688.1, read as the reverse complement.
AGCATAAATGGAGTTCTAATGGGGCGACATTTATTTAGAGTCATATGAATGTTGTAACCTCTTATTATATTCTGAAATATACATAAAATATTTTGATACCCGGATTCTAATCATATTCCTCTTATACACCCTTAAAATTTAAACCCTTTTGAAACACGTCTACAAGCTGAAAAATATACGAACTTTCCTATGAAATGTACGCAGAAGGGTAATGGCATGGGCCATGGCAGGGCAGATTCTCAGCGAATAGAGACATGCTGAGCTGAGCATCTGACACGTTAAAACATTCATTCCAAGTACAAAAGATAATGTGATGAGTTGAGGACGACTCATAAAATATTATATAGTGACTGGCTAGAGATTAAGTTTTCCTTTGCCTCCTACTCTTACGCTTCTGCTTCACTTCGTTCCTGTAGATACCAATCAGACTTCTGTTTCCAATTATGACATAAATGCACCAGCACACACCACCAAGGAGAAAGAGAGTACCCGCTTGTCGATTGATTTATGCTCCCTCTTTGGCCAACCTCTCTTTGGCTTTTGCTTCTCATCTCCGACAAGTTTTGGTCTGTCACCCCTTTGTTTTTCCAGTTTGCCACAACTTACAATATGGTATTGAATGTTGTGGTAAAGAAGAGAAGGTTCAAAAATAGAATATTTTAAGCACTTGTAAGCAAGACATTTAAAACTCATAATATTTTAAAGCCAATGTCTATCATTTAAAACTCATATGGTGTCTTTTTATTCTGGGGTAATCTAATCACCACATAAATTGTAAAATTTGTTAAATTACGACAACGGAGCAACCAAACCACGTATCTAGACAATCAAAATTAACAATTGCTCAATGTGATGCTGAACAATGTAACTTTTTTTTTATTAAATAACCACTAAAAAGGTTAGGGGTTAGGTAGGACCCATACCTGTCATATAAATCAAAATAGAAGTAATTACATAAGGAGAATGATAAAACTCAAAAACTCTTAAAATACAAGTAAATACATAAGAATAAAAGAAAAGAACACACCATCAATTGAAATAATAAACTAAAAACCTATCAACTGATATGAGGAAAAGTTTGTGCATCTAAATGGAGAATGCCATATGAGCCTGTAAATAGATCCTGAGTACACAAGAAAAGTCAGCTAACCTGAACATTGTAACTTATTCATAACTTGGAAGCAAAGAAAGAAATTAAGATTGATTGAAATTACAAATAAAATGACCTTACAACAAAGCATTATGGATAAGAAAAAGAATAAAAGATGCAAACACGCATTGCCTAGAAATTAAGATCAGCGCATTTAGCCACTAAATGGAGATGGATTGGGAGGAACATCCACTTCAACAACTCCTTCAAGCATCTGTGAAACTTTCCTCATTGTCGGTCTAAGAGATGGATCCTCTTGAATGCACCAAATGGAAACCATCACAAGCTTCTCTACACATTTTATATCATTCATGGCTTCCATGTCTCCCTCAACCAAATCATCCAATTTCCCATTTCTGTAGCAATCAAAAGCCCAATCTGTTAAAATTGCATACTCCTCACCCATTTCAATATCAAAACTTTTCCTACAAGAAATGATTTCCAGCAACAAAACGCCAAAGCTGTACACATCAACCTTTGCTGTGATTGTTGACTTCCTATACCATTCAGGAGCAACATACCCCTTTGTTCCTCTTATAGCTGTCTTAATAGTTTTGCTCTGATTCAGTGTCAAAAGCTTTGCCAAACCAAAGTCCGATATCCGAGCATTGTAGTGATCATCAAGCAATATATTCTGAGGCTTTATATCACAATGGATGATCTGAGAGCTGCAATCTTCATGTAGGTACAGAAGCCCTCTTGCAATCTGAAATGCAATGTTAGTTCTCAGGTTCCAACTAGGCTTCAAGTTTCCGAAAAGGAAACTTGCTAATGTTCCATTATTCAAGAACTCATACACCAACAACCTGTTCTGTCCTTCGTCACAGAACCCTAACAACCGAACAAGATTCTTGTGATGAGTCTGGCCAATCACGACGACTTCATTCTTGAATTCTTTTTCACCATCTTGAAACACTCTATCCAATTTCTTGACTGCAACTGCAGTAGTACTTGTTCTTGTTGTTTCAATTACACCTTTGTAAACAATACCAAAAGATCCTCTGCCGACTTCTTCCTTGAAGTTATCTGTAGCTTCCTCAAGCGCTTTGTAGCTAAAACAACGCAAATTTGTTTCAACGGTGCCATCGCCTGGACTGTTTCTTATCCATTTCTTCTTATAGATGAAGAAAAAACCAAGACCAACTCCACAAACCATTGCAAAATTCACAAACACGGAGCTTCCTAAGAGTACTGATCCTGTGGCATTCATCATCTTCCTTTTCTTCTTGTCGTCAGGATCCGGAGGACGAGGGACTGATGGAGGATCATCACCTTTATTCTTATATTTTATAAAAGCTTTGCTCGTAATACGGCTATCTGTCATGCCATTGGAGAGAGGCAGCTTCTTGAAGCAGCAGCTATCGTCTTCAAAAATGACCGCAGCACAGAAACAATCACTCAAGCAAGAGTTTTTGCACTGCACTTCATTATAGGGCTTGAAACGCTCGTAGTCTGACTGAGACCAATCTATATTTTTGACCTCATGAAAGTCAAACAATTCTTTGTTATAACCCTGCCCTCCTCCCCAGCAGCTCAATTCAAAATCTGGTTTACAGCTTCCGTACCTGTCATTCTCATCAAGTAAAGAATACCCTTTCGGGCATGCACACATTGGCCTTCGATCACTATCTAAGGTGCAAATACTGTTATATCCACAAGCACCACTTCCCAAGCCTCCTCCAATATTAACACAAATATTTTCAGGCTCAGACCAGACAACAGACCAGTTTCCATTACCATTCTTTGGATAAAAATATTGCGCGAAAACGCCATCAAAATTTAGAGTCGCTCTATGGTAAAAGTCTGCAGCAGGGACTACTCTTCCTTTTGTGAGATCAAACCTCTGGCTATTTCTTCTCAATATGTACATGTAACCAGACTCATTTAACATCACTTGGTAACCAGAATTTGATGAGTTTGTAGAATCATAAGTACCACTACTGTAGTAAGCATCATAGGCAAGATCAGTAGGCAAATTTGCAATATTGAGCACGAGATTACCTTTTTTAAGCAAGCGAAATTGGAACCGACCTCGCGAGAAATTGGTCTCCGATTTTCGACAAAAAAGCCCTTGTTCAGTCTCCATCATTTGCCCTGGCAGCAATGTATCCGTAGGATTGCTGAAGCTGTCCCATAACCTGTTAGTGCTGCTGCTTACAAGCACAAAATTGCCTGTATCATTCATATGGCCAACAGCGACTGCACCAATATCAATTTTAGAGCCCCAAACTTGTTTGCCTTGAGGATCATTAAGCACTATCCCTTGATCAGCAGTAAGCTTTACTTGTGATCCTCTTGGGACAGCAGGATTTTGATCTTTATTATCTGTGTACCAGACAACAGTTTTTTCAGGTATCTTGTTGTAAAATATTGAAAGCAAGAAGAGATCATTGATGTTGTTTTCTTCATCCAGCTGGTGAAATCCAAATGCAAAATCACCAGAAGGAGAAAGCCATGGAGAGCTGTCAGTGCCTGCTGTAAGAGTTGCGCCCACAGGTACAGTTCCATTGTTTTGAGCAGTGGCTAAATGTAAATCATATGGAAGCAGAAATAGTAAGAATATGGAGTACGATTTAGCAGAAGCCATTGCAGTAGCTATTTGGAGAAGCACTTCAAGTCAAAAAATAAATCATGAAATGAGAACAGAGAGGAGGGAAACATTTACAAGTCAAAAAATAGAAAGGTAAAATTACATATATTATCCACATGTCAAAGTTATTATCAATTGCTAGACTTTGCTTCTTTCTATCTTTGAATTATCTTGCCTCGATAATGGGCCAGCAACATTAAAGTCAAGGACCAAAGTGGATATAAAAACCCTTTGATTAATCAAAGTCAATTAAGCGGAAGTCATAGCTGAGTGCATTTTTTCCCGCCTTAATTGCATTTCCAGTCAGTCAATGTTTTTTAAAACCGGCATCAACGTATCAAAATTGAAATTTAACTGAAATCTAAAATAAAAGAAAATAACAAATAAATAAACTCTCACATCACATGAAGATTCAAGCCCTCCACATCAAGAATAAGGTAGGAGGAAATTTTAGAATAGAGGATATATTTGGCCTTTAAATAAAAAGTGTTGTTGATGACTTGATGACTACTACTCAGTAAATGTTACAATCAAACATGACATTTCAGCAATTTCCACCCCCCCCCCCTGCCTTATGTTAAGTTTCTCCGCCGTGTATTTTGTCTTATAGCTTAATTTTCTTTTCCAAAAAAACTCGTCTTACAAGTTAGAAAACACTTGTAACACGCGACAACAATCTCACAACAACGTTTTTAATATAGGGCCACCCAGGAGAGTAAAAACCCTATAGGTCTGACAAAAATTATAGCGAAAATGAATTAGCCAGCTTTTGAGCACATACTGTAAAACGAAATTCATTCATTTATGTGTTATGAAATGAAATTAACTTGCTTTATTTATTAAACTTAGTGCCTATTTAATATACCTTATCTAATAGCCACAAATATATTTTTTTTGTTATTTGGTTGTTTTTTTAGTTGAGTTTTTTAAAATTAAATAAGTTATTTTGTCTCTATTAAGTACCTATTTGATATTATTTATTTAATGTTCATAAGTACTTATTTAATTTCATAAGTTTTCATCAAAAAAATTTTAATGCTTTGGTTGTTTTTCAGTAAAGATTTTAAAAATTAAATAAGCTATATATTTTACTTCTACTAGTAAAATCCTAAATTTTGGGCTCTTAAGGTAGAGATTTAAAACTTTTTAAAATGTTTGAATGTTTAAAATATTAATCATATTTCATTTCTTTCATAACATAACTTTAAATAATTTATTTATTAAAATAATTTTATAATTTTTACAAAAGTTTTTATTGACAACCAAACAATTATTTTTTTTTTTTATGAAAACTCTACTAATAAAAATTTTACTAATAAAAGCTCTACAATATACTCTATTTAAAAATATACACCATACCAAACCAAACCATACAGCACAAAATCCCAATTGGCCAAAGAATAAAAAGCAAAATATCGAACTGAATTGATTCCGTTCGGCTTGATTTGGATTTTCCTTGAATCCTTATAATCTAAACTAGCTAGTCAATCCTATACCCTTTTTCATTCATACGTTTGACTTCGGTTGATGACATAAACATCTTAAAACTTGTCAGGCATGCATGAATATGTGGTTTTTCAACTTGATTAATTATTTCTTTCATTCATTAATGAAAAGTTTTTTCTTCAAGCATGTCCTAATTTCAGTTTAATTGACACGTCTTGCATTGCTTTAAAAATACATAAAATGTGAAATTGGAATTTATTCAGGAATAAAAGTACAAACATCTTTCGGAATTCGGCCACAAAAAAAAAACATCAGTTGGCCAAAATGATGTCGTGGTTAGTACGCTGATTATTGCCATTCCTAGTGTTAAGAAATAACAAGGCTTAGTTGATCACCAAACTACAGTACATATATGCAAAAACCAAACCAGAAGAAAGATCAATAAATAACACAAATATATATATATATATCCATCAAAGATTTAATCCATAGCACAAAAAGCCATATTTTTTTAATCCAAGTATATTTTACCCTTAATAACAATTGCACCATATATCAAGCAAACCCTAATTAAGCAGACACAAGCTAGCATAACATCCGCATGCAGCATTTATTGATAACAGAATTAAGCATAAATCCCTAGATTCATATGGGCATCATATTCTCAATCTTGAGCTCTTTTAAGGCTTCTTAGTATTGGTGGACTTCTTCTCAAGATTGGCCTTGAGCTTCCTCTTCTTCTCCTCATTAAGCATATCAGTGATGAGTATGTCACCATCCTCGTTGGCTTCGGAGCTCAGATTGTTGTCATCATTACGAACACAGTCCAAGCTTTTTATTTTAATTGCTCTCCCCTTGTGTCGAGGGCGCAGATCATATCCCACCTTAGTCATTGCTGAACATATATGTATGCTTCCAATAGTTAAGAAATGCTAGTTTTATTGCTAAAAGAAGGCTGTAACAATACTTTGTGCCAACTATGCTTTCAAGAAATTCAATTGACTTATCAAATATGGTTATTAAAAATAGTGATTGACAAGGATATGCACCATATATATGAAATCAAGACAATCAAGGTGCAAGTTAATCTAAAATGTAAATACGTAATTTCTCACTTCATATATGTACCTAGGTTAATCAATGTTGACACATAAAGAAAATCGAGTAATTATGCCTCAATGGACCGGTTAACATAAAGTCTCTATAGGAAGTTTGCTATTAATCATACATAATAGGGAAACAAAAATGTTGGAAATTAGATTTGAGTGTGAGCAACCACTTCCATATATACTGCCATACCTGTGATCAATCAATCTGTTCCGAACATATAACCCAAATTCAATAAGGACATAAGGCCTCTCATAAATATAGTAGCAACGAGAAGATTGAGACCATAGTCAAGGAGAAGTTCAAGAAAAGAAAGGGAGGAAATAATTGGAAGGTAACAAGACAAGTCACCCTCATAGAATATATTTCCATTAATTTTCTATGCCAACATTTGTTTCTTTTTTACTTTATTTTTACATGACAAAGTGATCTTTTAGCAATTAAAATTTCAAAGGAATCCATGTCATAAATCTAATAAGGCTAACCCTATGTTACGATTGGATGTAACATACACTCAAAGGTAAAAATAGCTGTTAGTACCCCTACATTTTATGGAAACTACATTAATTGAATTAAAAGAAATACTTTTAAATCTTAAAGAGGAAATGAGAGAAATAAAACAGGAAATAGGAAAAATAAAAATAGAATTATCAACAATTCAGATAAGTCGAAAGAAAAATAAAAAAGTTGAGAAACTTGAAATAATAAAATCAGGAATAATAGGGACGAGCATTGAAAAACATATGACAAAACCTCAACCAGGAAGCTATGATGACTGGTTTATAAAAACCCAGTATCCAAAAATATTAGAGGAATCAGAAAAGTTAAAAGCAGAATTAAAAAGAGAAGAAAAGGGAAAAGAAAAATTAGAGATAAAAGAAAGTACACCTAGTGACACAGAATAATGGAAAATACATTAGAAGAATTAACAGAAAAATTTAGTGATATTAACCTTAGTGATTTAGAAGAATTTGAAAAAGAATATCAAATAAAGATGAATTTCGCTGGAGGTCCAGAATTGAAACCTGATATTGGAGAACCCAGCCACAGATATGAAACAAATAAAAAGAAAAATAGACCTTTTTATGAATACTATCCACCCATTAAAAATACCCCTTGGAAAAAAGATTACCAACCTAATAATGACCATTTGATGCCAATAAGCAATGCAGGTACATTTTTAGACTTAGATTGCAAAATAGACCCCCGAAAAGCTTTAGTAGAATGGGGAATGCAAATGAAGTTATTTTTTATATTCAATGGATCTAAAGATGATTGGAATGTAGACACTGAAGAAGAAAAAATAAATATATTAACAGATATTCTAATAGCAAGTTTTACAGGAAATGTATTTAATTGGTGGAAAGGATTAAGTGAAGATACACAAAAATTAATAAGAGATTCAACCAAAATAGCATTAGGAAAAGATAAGGGATTAGGAATAGAAAGAATAATCGAATATATTGCTAGTGAATTCTTAGGAGAAGATTGGTTACAAAATACAGAAAATGAAGCAAAAAATGATAAATTAAATGCTAGAATGAAATTAATAAACCTAACAATCTGTAATATGTGTTTTGTAAAAGAATATACATGTGAATTTAGTAAATATTATTATACACAATTCATGAGTCATGAAGACCAGAACATTTATAAAAATTTATATTATTCTAAATTACCTTATCCATGGAATGGATATTTTATAAATGAATATGAAAAACATACTAATAAAAGCGATAGTAGAATCCCAGATACATTAGGATCTAGGATTAGATTTTTAAATAACAGATTAAGTGAAATTTGTATCCAAAGAAGTTTAATAAAAAAGAGTAAAAATATAACAAAAATATGTTGTGAAAAGACAGATATGCCTACCCAATGGGGATGTTATGTACCCCATAAAAAACGAAAAAAATCTTATAATAAAGAAAAGAGATATAAAAAATATAATAATTTTAAGAAAAAATATAAAAAATCAGGAAGAAAATATTATAAAAGAAAATATAAAAACCAGAGAAAAATATTAGATAAGTCCAAATGTAAATGTTGGAATTGTGGAGAAATAGGGCATATAAGTACAGATTGTACAAGAAAGAAAAAAGTTAAACTCTTAAAAGAAGATTTTGAAAATATAGAAAGTGACTTAGAAGAAATAAATAATTTATCTGATTATATAGGAGAGGAAGTTTATATGGCAGAAGAATCTGAAAATGAATCAGAATAAAGAAGAGTTATTAGATAATGAAAAAATAGAAGATATAGAAGAAATAGAAAAAGAAGAAAACAAAAGTGGATACAGCCTTGTTGCTACTTTTAACAAAGAAAAATATAATAAACTTTTAAAATTAAATATGGAAAAACCAGAGTATGGAATAATCCATAGATTTAGAGATATGTTTAAAAGAAAACGAATAATATTACATGAATATTATGAACAAGAAAAAGCTGTGACAATTACACAAGCCGAAGGAAACATTAGATTTAGTTTAATAAATAAAAGATCCATAGATTTAGCACTGAGAAAAATAAAAAGTGAGTCAACTAAAGAAAAAATTCAATATGTATATCTTGCTGAAATACAAATCTTAATAAAATCTCTTTTTAAAGAAGGAATAGATAGCCCAATAGTTTTATCATTGCATGATCAAAGATTTATAGATCCTAATATAGGACATCTTGGAACAATAGAAGGAAATTTATGTTATACTAAATTATTATTTACTTGTCACCCTAGATATTGTGTACATATTAGAGATAAAAACATAGACGAAACATTAAGCTTACACTTTAAGCTATTAAAGAAAGATTTAATGAAAGAAGGTAATAGAATAATGACAATACATTACTCAGCTTTATACAGTTTCTGTAATTCAAACTACGGAGAAATATATGGTAACAAACCTTACATCGAGATAAATAAAGATTGTGAAGATATTGCAACATTTATAGAACCTGTAATCCAAGATTATAAAATCCCTATAACTTATGAATTAAATATCGATGATAAAAAACAATTTTTAAATAATAGTAATGAAAACTCCATTATTCCTATAAGCTTTGCTGGAAGAACCTTAATAAGAGGAAGTTCTTCTAGAAGATTAAACACTGATAAGCAAATAATTAAATCAGTACCAACAAATAATGTGATAAAAATACTTGGACAATACTTTAACGGAATAGATTACACAGCAAAAGTACCTATATTATTAGACACTGGCACAAGCCATAATTACATGAATCACACAAAAAATAAAGGACTCTTAGTAAAAGAAAAGGAAATTCCATATGAGTATACTGACTTCAATGGGAATAAACATATTTGTAAACAAGAGGTTAAAGTCCCCATAATAATAGAAGGACTTAGAATAATAGTAGCCTGTTATATAGACTCATTCATGACTACAGACCCAGAAAAACATATAGTACTGGGAAATAGTTTTTTAAATGATTTAGAGTATTACAAAATTGAACCTAATAAGATAACTTTCTTAATCCAAGGCCAAACAATAATCTGTTACACATGTTAAAACAAGCTTATGTAAAATACCCTATGTCTGTATATATACAAATAAACATAACTGAAAAAGATATAGATACTTGTGCTTTGTTAGACACTGGTAGTGAAATAACCATTATGAAATCCTTTTTATCTAATAAATGGGAATCAAATGGAAAATTAAAAATTATTGGTATTACAGGAGATAAACAACATGTCAATCAATCTATCTATTTTAAACTTTGAAATCTTACTAGGAAGTAAAGTAGTACGTATTAACCAAATATTCCAATACAATAATATGGATTGTGATATCCTTTTAGGAAATGACTTCATACAGCAGTTCCAATATTACCAACAAACACCCTATATGATCACTTTAAAAACCCCTTGTAATCATATTCTACGCATCCCTCGCGAGTTCAAACCCTACAGAGTTCAGCCAGCCCAGCGTGGTGATAAGTATATTTATGAAAAACATTATTTAATCCAAAAAGGACAAAGTTATAATATACAATTAGAAACAATAAAATCACAGCTTGAGCAAGTTTATAAAGAAAATCCTTTAGCATTATGGAAACCAGATCATCCTAGAGCAAAAATAGAATTAATTGAAAATAGGATTATAAGACTTAAACCTATGATGTATACAGAAGAAGATAGAGAAGAATTTAAAATTCAAATAAAAGAATTATTAAATTTAAAACTTATTAGAAACAGTAATAGCCCGCATAATAGCCCAGCTTTTATGGTCAGGAAAAGAGCAGAACAGGTTAGAGGAAAAGCAAGAATGGTAATAAATTACAAAGAACTAAATAAATATACAAAATTTGATGGATATTTTCTCCCAAATAAGGAAGTACTGATAAATCTTGTAAAAAATAAAACATATTATTCAAAATTTGATTGTAAGTCAGGATTTTGGCAAATAAAAATGGAAAACGATAGTATCCCATACACAGCTTTTAGTACCCCACAAGGTCATTATGAATGGTTAGTAATGCCCTTTGGATTAAAAAATGCTCCACAAATTTTCCAAAGTAGGATGGATAAAATATTTAAAGACTACAATTACATTATAGTCTATGTTGATGATATATTGATAGCTTCAGAGACAATAGAAGAACATAGACACCATTTGAAAGAATTTGCAAATACATGTATAAGAGAAGGGATAGTACTGTCTAGTAAAAAAGCAGTAATAGAACATAAGAAAATAGAATTTTTAGGAATGATACTTGATAAACAAGGAATCAAACTCCAGAGCCATATAGGAAGAAAAATAATTGAGTTTCCAGATAAATTAGAAAATAAACAACAAATACAAAAATTCTTGGGATGTTTGAATTATGCAGAAGGATTTATAAAAGACCTATCAAAAAAGAGAAATATACTCCAAAAATTATTAAGAAAAAATAATACTAGGGGATGGAATGAGGAACATACAAAAACTGTAAAAAATTTAAAAGAAGAATGTAAAAACCTTCCGACTTTAAGACTACCAGATGAAAAAGATAGATTAGTAATACAAACAGATGCGTCTGACCTATATTGGGGAGCAATACTCAAAACCGATATAAATGAAATTTGTCGATACACCAGTGGAACGTTTAACCAAGCTCAGGTTAATTATCCTGTACATGAAAAAGAACTCCTTGCAATATACAAAGGGATTAAAAAATTCTCATTATTTTTGCTCCAAAAACAATTTACTGTAGAAACTGATAATTCTCAGGTAAACTCCCTTATTAATAGAATTTTACCAAATGAACCTCAGTATAGAAGATTGCATAGATGGCAAGTTTATTTGTCATATTATAATTTCAAAATTGTCCATATAAAAGGAATTAACAATTTTCTTGCAGATTTCTTAAGCAGGAACATAGAATTTGGAGAATGAATCCCGAAGTTAATAGAATCATCGGGAAAATAGAAGCTGAGATACAAAGGCTCAAAACAGAAGCATCTGATATAATTGATGCAATAAACTATTTGAAAGAAGCTTCTGAGGCTCATGAAAAAGGAGTAAATTTGTTAGAGTCATACATAGACGACCTAACAAAAGCTCTCTCTATAAACACGAGCCCAATAAACATTAACCCAATAAATATCGGAAGCAGTAGTGGACCCTTCAGAGAAGATAAACCAATCTCTGACCCAATTCCTAATAAAGTCATATCCATAGAAGTCGAGTCTCCAAAATCAGAACTTCCAAAAAAGTTCATAGAAATAAACAATCCTTATACAGAAGAAGAGGAGAAACCCCTGAATTCAAAAGAAGAAGAATATAAACAATTTTCTACATGGGTATACTCCACTTGTTCCCACAAGAATACAATTTTCAAAGCACCAGGAAAAAATATGTATCCAAGAATGATTGCTACAAAAGGAGCAGACCCACTCCTTGTTGGAAAAATAGCGAAATACGGGTATTTAGATCTAGTTTATCCAGATATAAATCTTCAGGAGATAGCCAGTCTTGATGACTTGTTAATAAAAGAAGTATCAAGGTTCGCCCAAAAAAGACCCATATACCTAAAATTCTACACCATAAGCCCAGAATACTATCAGAACGTAGAATATCAAGCCTTTTATATGATCTCTATAGGTCATCTCACTAAGAATTTCAAGGTCGAAGTTGGGACAGATTATACAAATGTTCCACACATAAACGAACCGTGGATCAGAACACGAAGAGCCAGAGGAATAAAGGCTATATGGAGCATAGCTAAGGATTTATACAAAAGAAACTTCAGAACCATCATTAAATTCCAGAACTACATTCTCATAACATCTGAAGACAGCCATACACCGTCAAATCTGCTATTAGACTTCATCAATGAAATAAGCACTATGCGTTTTCCCAGTAGCAGTAAAACTATGGAACAAGCTTTTCAACTCATGGAAGTGGCAGACAGCATAAAGAAGATGCCTGATAAGAAGTGGCAGACAGCATAAAGAAGATGCCCGACAAAAGCATAAAGAAGATGCCCGACAAAAGCATAAAGAAGATGCCCGACAAAATAAGGAAAATGTCAAAAATACTAAATGCTAAAGTAAGTGATATGTAACGTCAGCAATGATGTAAGAAGCCCAATCATAGAAGGGCAATAATGTAATAGAACGAAGGCAATATTGTAAAAGTCCCAAACATAAGAGGGCAAGAATGTAATTTTTTTTATTATAAAATAAAAGAAAGGAGAAAGAAGGCTCTCAGAGCTTCCATTACGAAATCAATCTTTTCCAAAAACTCTCTCAAAAATGAAGAACTAAACAACTCTTCAGCTCAAAATCCAGAAATCAAGGCATCAGAAATCATAAACAAAACAACACCATAGAAAGGAAAAAGAAACCTAAATTTGTTCAAAATTTCCGAGCATAACGATCAAAATCCATACAGTAAGGCCGCTCGAGTCCGCTGATCCCGTTGAGGCAAGGAGGCCGTTGAGGGAATAAGGACAACCAGGCTGAAGGTCACTGGAAAAGGATCGGAAGGCAGAGAAATAAGAACAACTCTAGGTAATAATTCTCAAACCTTATCTGTTGGTGGAAGTTTGTTGATGATTGATGATGAGGAGATTTATGGAAGAAGAGCTGTCAATTTAAACATGAATAACGATATTTTACTTGGGAATTCTAAAGAATATATGATAAACTCTAGCACTAGAATAACATATAATGACTATATGATGATAATAGACTTTAACTTAGGATCTTTTAAACAAAGTTCATATCTTTTAAGTAAAACAGAGCTAGTTAGAACAGAAGATCTACTAGCAGTATATACTCTTAATTTACCAAAAGAAATAAAAAGAAAAATTATAAACCAAATCGAAACAGATAATTTAAAACATAATATAATTATGTTAACAATAGAACAAGGAATTGACATAGCTTTGGCATATATAGAACATGGAAGTCGAGAAATTGGACCATCATATATAAATTACGTTGAAAATTCAGATAACGAAGAACTTGAAATATAGGAATCTAGTAAAATAAGACAAATAAACTGGTTATAAGGTATATCGGCAAGCAACCCATAACGTAAATTGGATAGACGATCCCTATTGGGCGTTAGTATCCTCTGCACTTTGGGATAACAAGCCACGTACCTGTAATTAGAATATTTTATAAAAATAGATACCCAAAGGGAAATTAGATACTATTTTAGTATAATAAATAATAATATATACTTTATACAGATAGAATTATTTTATGATATGACTAATAATCCTGCATATATTTTAGAAACTAATAATAATTATTATGATTTTTATTTCCCTAGTTTTCTTAATAATATACCTAGAATTATAGAAGGAGAACAAGTTACTGCCTTATATGTAAGAAATAACAGTAATAGCTATGATATGTATACCTTATAGAACAAACATTTTTTATGTTTTTAGTTTCTGTAATTCGTTATTCTATTATTTTTTGTTTAGTCATATTTTCATTCTTTACCTTTTTGGTTTATTTTTATTTTTTATTAATTTGTTAATATTAGTTTTTTTTTTTTATGCACACAGTGCAAAGATGGTATCAGAGCCATAAAAACAGTTATGGACCCAATACAGTCAATAGTTAATAGTCTGTATACATTAAAGGTATATAATAAAGAGGAGATAAAGAATTTGATAAAAGCTTTAAAAACTGATAAAAATAATATAAGAAATATAGAAATGGAATTAACTGAAGAACTTATAGAAAGAAATATAGATACCACGGGAGGAGAAATATTGATAGAAAAGAAAATGAAATTTATTGATAAATTTATACAATTCTTAATATATTGGTATAAAACTGAAACATTATGAACCAAGCAGTTAACACAATACAGGAATTAATAAACAGCACAGATCATATGCATCTAGGATGGGAAAATATAGTAAGTACATATATAAATTTAATAAATCAAAAAATAGACTTATTAGAGCAAGAAAGAATAGGATTAATAAATTTAGGACCAGAAATATATTCTGAATTTATAGATCTATATGAGTTTGATAACCACTTGTTGCTATTAAAAGAAATAAATACAACTCTAGAAAGGATAAAAAATAGATGTAGAAGAGATGGAAGGAGACAAATACTCCCTCAATTATAGAAAATAAAGAAACATCAAGGGACTCAAATGAAAACTACCAAGAAAAATAAAACAAAAAACGTAAGGTACATTGATCGCAACTTAGGCGCTCCCATCTAATAAATGTGTTTGTTATCAAATGCAGTGTTACTATAATTAATTCCTACTTTTTAATTAACATAGCAGAAAATAATAATTAATTGGCATTTTCTGTTTATGCATGTTTCTATTGATGTATATCAATAGGATAAGATTAAATGAATATTGAATCAAATTTTTTTGTTAATTAAACATGCACAAAATACAATTATAATCCAAATTAATTAATATAATCACACACACGAATCAATAAATATTAATAATTCATGCTTTTAATATGTAGGAATAAAGTTATTGGATTCAGAATAAGATGAGTTTGCTTTTGCCGGAAGAGGAAAACTTGAACTAATCAACGAAATTTTTATTTGTTTAAAGTACTAAAAAGTTTTTCATTAGTTTATTCGTCATTTATTATGGCGCGAAAACAAAATTTAAATTTTCGCGGCTTAATGAAAATTTTCTGTAAAAAAATAAATTAAAAGGAAGAATATATATATACCTTTCTCATTAGAAGATGAAGCTATTGCAGCTTGCTCCAGATTCACTGTTGCATTAGCGAATGTTTCTTCCCTATATAATAAAAAAGTACATGTTAGATATTGGTTTAAGCTATGATGGATATTTTATCTTCTTGTATTTCAAAATTCTAAACCGATGGTTGGTTCACTTCCGACAAAAAATTCCTCAAACTTTATTTTTTAGAATTTGCTGAACAATAAGGAAATAGTACTAATTTTACAGATTGATGCAACCAGAGATCGTAATCTTATTCACTTTCAAAAATGTAAAATGAAAATAAAATAGATCTTGAGTATCAAAAAATTACTTTTGATTATTAGCCAAGGAATTGGATTTCTCTTTATCTGGATCTTCTGGTCCACCACCATCTTTGTTGCCCTATGCAATAGAGTTTAAAATATATGAAAGAAATTAGTACATGCAAAATTTTTAATAACATACTTATCATCAATTGTTGCATGCCAAAGATCTTCAAAGATCTTTATGGTTTGATACCCAGATATATATGAATCAAACCCATATGATAGATAATCTTTGATGATCTGATCAAAATGTTATAAAAAATGAGCTTAATTCAGAAAATAAAAATAACATCTTTAGACTGCAAATTAACATAAAGAGAGAGAAGAGAGATATAAGGCCAGAAGGGCAAAATCTCCAGAAACAACCATTGTTTGGCTTGAATTTGCTTCGATCAATTGCATATTCACTGACAATTCTTTGAGTTTCTCTTTGTCCACCACATTAAAGAACAGTACTTCAATCTCCCCTAATTCATGTGATGGTGAATCAGATGGAGTACCAGAGTGCTCCTTTGCAAATCTGTCACGGTTTCTCATCCTCATTTTGCAATTACACTAAAATTATTATATTGTTATCAATTTGGTTCTGAATCTTATGAGTAAAAGTGAGAGAAAAGTTGATAAGTTTTGATGTAATGATACGGGGGTAACGGTTTCTTCTCTCTTTCGTTTGTATTTATTATTTTGTGGCAACAGCTTATTTGGTAATGATTTTTAACAAGTGTTACACTATTAGAGCCGCCATGTATGAACAAAGCTCACAAATAGTTAACCTTCCAAAATAAAAATGCACAAGCCTTTTATTTTATTTTCACAATGCAACGAAATAAAATTAACAAAATAAGAACTAATTTCATTTTCTCTACTAATCGCATTTTCTCATAAGTCCTTATTTTATATATGTTTATTTAAATTCTCATAATTTTTTTTTAAATGCGATGATTCGCATGTATGTCTAATCAAGTTTTTGACGTACTAAGCAGTGGCAAAGTTAGGAGCTAACTTTAACCCGGACTCAACTAAAATAATATTTCTAAAAAAGAATTTTTTTTAACGTCAGCAGCTGAATTCGAACATCAAGTCTTTTTTATATCAATTTAAAGTTTATTAGTTATTTGAGTTCATACCGCACGGTGTGATTTGAACATCAAATTTTTCATATACTATCTCAAAAGATTTTCACTAGTTTAACAAAATATTAGCACCCACACAGAAACGTTTTCAGTCGACTTGACGATTTTTGTGCATCTAAAAACTTGTCAACCATGGACGATTAGTGATTTTCCAACTTAGCCATATCATCCGCATGAGTTACACTTGGTGTATGATCTATGGGCATCGTGTACAGGTGAGTTTGAGTGAAACAATATTTTTACTCAAGCGTGTCCTAGTTTTTGATTTGAACGTGGATTTTCTAAATGTGGCAAGAAAATCCAAACAAAGGATAAATCTTGAATGGGAAAAACAAACTGCAATCTGTATGTTAGGAAAGTTCATTATTGCAGGTGATTCAGTTTTTGTTGAACTATTACAATACTCGTACTAAGTTATTTTGAATTATTACTGATCGGTAACATCTTATTTTGCGAAAGTAGAATTTTAGGATTTGTCATGTTTCATGGAACTGTTACCACGGAGCAAATACTCTTGTAAAATACCCACTTAGCTGCAATGATGGTAATTTTGAATGGATGGAAGAATTTCCACCACATTTGAATTGTCATCTTTAAATTGTACTCGCCTAAAATAATGAGATTTTATTTTAGAAAAATGATTAAAGCAGAAATGGAGTTCTAATGGGGCGACATTTATTTAAGAGTCGTATGAATGTTGTAACCTCTTATTATTTTCTGAAATATACATAAAATATTTGGACAACCGTATTCTAATCCTATTCCTCTTATACACCCTTAAAATTTTAACCCTGAAACATGTCTACAAACTGAAAAATATAGTCACAACATTCCTATGAAATGTACACAGAAGGATAATGGCATGGGCCATGGGAGGGCATACTCTCAACGAATAGAGACATGCTGAGCTGAGTATCTGACACATTAAAACATTCATTCCAAGTACAAAAGATAATGTGATGAGTTAAGGACGACTCATCAATATTATACCGTAACTGGCTGGAGCTTAAGTTTTCCTTGGCCTCCTCCTCTTACCCTTCTGCTTCACTTCGTTCCGGTATATACCAATCAGACTTCTGTTACCAATTATGGCATAAATGCACCAGCACACACCACCAAGGAGAAAGAGAGTACCCAATTGTCCATTGATTTACGCTCCCTCTTTGGCCGACCTCTCTTTGGCTTTTGCTTCTCATCCTCCGACAAGTTTTGGTCTGTCACCCCTTTGTTTTTCCAGTTTGCCACAACTTACACTATGTTATTGAATGTTGTGTTAAGAAGAGAAGGTACGAAAATAGAATATTTTAAGCACTTGTAAGCAAGACATTTATATAAATATTATATATATATATAGAGAGAGAGAGAGAGAGAGAGATGCTTTGCGGAATGCTGCATTGAAAACCAGGACTCTTGCTAGGAGATTTAGATACGTTTAGGTGTTTTGAGGAATGAAATCAAATCCATACATACTGGGAATTTAATGTACTGGCTGATTTTAATATGCTAGATATAGCAAAAAACTTAATTTATTTACCAAAAAAAATTAGGAACATTTCTGTTTGATGCTTCAGTTATCATCAATGAAGAATATTAAAACGATACCGAAAAAGAAAAACTGAATAAGTTATTGAAACTAGCGGCAGAGAGCAAGCTTTTTGTTAGGCTTGAAGCATATGTGCATGAGAAACTTACTCGATTAATTTGCCTTCAGCTGATTGACTGTGTCCCTTCCCTTCCACTTCTTGGATTCCATTTTGCCATTTCAACTGTCTTCTCTAAGACCATTTCTCCTATAATTTCATCCATTTTCAGACTATCGTTGCAGCCTTGCAGGGAGGCCTGGTGAATTCACTATTAAATTTGCAAATGATACTCTTGGCCACTGGGCTTGTAGCCCAGTGGTGGATCATTGCCCTCAAAGTTAAGCATGACTATGAGGGCAATGGTTCGAGTCCCCACGGACTCAACCTCCCTCAATTAAACATAATTGTGTGGAGATTTCTTATAGCGTCTTTCTCCCTTGCGAAATGCGAGTGGAGTAGAGACATCCCTCCTCCGTGAGGGGTATTTGGATGGGCATGTACTTTATAGAATAAAAATATAATAATATAAGTCCCATGTATATATATCTGATTGTAAATATCAGTGTAATGACCTGTTGTCATAGCAGTTGTATATATCTCTGTGTAATACAGTAACCTGATGCTTAATCAGTTTCAAAAAAAAAAAATGATACTCTTGGTATTCGTATTACCTTCATCTGGTGCATCAGCTTAGCTCATACATAATTGTTGTCTCCATCTTAACTTTCATCATTTCATACACTCTTTCATCTCTTGCCATCTCTTTGTCCCACTGACAACATAGTTTCCTTTTCTTAAATGCTAGTTCTTCATCTGATTCAAGACAACTCTCAAGGGATTAAGTTAAAAAAATAAAAAAAAAAACAAACAAACAAACAAAAAAACACACACACACACACTCTCAACAAAAAGGTACCTCAATCAAAGTTCTTTATTCTCAAGCAATCACGTTCCAAGACCCTACTTCTCGCAAATAAACTGTGAAAATAAACCTTAATCAAACAGAACTTCCAGCTACCCCAAATAAGTTGTGCTCTGCTGCTGCCTTGTAGAGATAGCAGAAGCAGACTTAACTCGCCTTATGATGGACATAGGCCTCATATTTGACAGACCCATTAGGTTTCCATTTTGGGTGATTATACAGTTGTTTAATCACCGACTGTAAGTGGAATTAGGATATAATCTAAAAGGATTTATCCCTAGTATATTCAACTGCTGGCAATAAATTGTAATAAATTAACTTGGCAAAATTCTCTGGAGAAGTAAAAGAGGAAAGTAATATTCTTTTCATCTGATATTATACCAAGTGATTAGTCAACCTATCGTGGCAGTGGCATCTGTCGAAAAAGGAGAATGACTGAATTATTTAGTAGAGATGAAATAAAGTCAGTTAATAGTCATACCATTCTGTAAATGGAATAAAAAGATGTATACCTTTTAGAAAGGCAATAGAAGGCTGTACAATAGCAGATGTAGCAACAGCTCAGCTAATTCCATCTCTGTTACAGCACAAAAAAAATGTCATCCCAAATTTACCTATTAACGAGAGCAAGAGCAAGTATACTGAGAATCAGAGTAAAGAGAACTAAGATATTAATTGACTCATCCATATGTATGAAGAGAAGAGTATCAGTGAAAGCAAAACATATGCATTATCAGGACCACACTGAATAATTAATTTTCATTTGACAAAAATAGGAATAGAGATGCAATAAGACAAGAAACAAGTTTACTCATGATAGTTGGCATCTGCATTTGATTCATCACCTGCATCTGCTCTCCCCCCATTTGCCCTCTTCAAGGCCTAACATTGAAATAAAGGAGGCATGTCATAATAAAGGCCATTATCAAGCTTCATAACCTCCAAAAAACAAAGACAGAAGAAATGACAAAATTGTGCAGCGATTTCATACTTCATAGTTAAATGTAAATCAAATCCAGAGAAGTAAAAAAGAGATGAAAATTGAAGACTGATTGCCGGATTAGATTCCTCCAGCATGGAAAATTTTTTCCCTTACTCATCTTCGCAATTTGGTTATTTCATTTCCCCAGTGATCACCGGCTGCAGATTACCATTTAGTTTGTCCTCTCCTATGTCTTCACACAGTTGTCTTCTCAAAGGACAGAATGACCATCCAATGAGCTGATTCACTTCTTCAACTAAGAAGTGTCTATCAAAGTGTCTGCCTTCTAATTAAGCAAACAGAGATTGACTGTTCCAAATTCTCATCTTCAGTGAGAGAATAATTTTATGAAAAGGTGAAAATTTACAGATTAGGTAGTCCAGGTATCTCCGAAGAGCATGCTAAAGCAGCAAGAGCTACATGGAAAAGCAATTTTTCAAAAATTAGTAGGCCAAATCAGGTGGGCAAGCACTGCAATTTGTCTGCAATTTACTGAAGCTTCTCATGTAATTAGTTACGTAGAGCACTTTGCCAATGTGTTCAGTACGCATGTAGTAACAAAACATTTCAGTTTGGTCAATACTCCAAAGCAGATAATGCAAAAATTAGAGAGGCAGATGGCAGTATGCATGATATTATTTGTACTCTTGCATGTCAAAACTTCAATAAATTTGTCCTCATCTTCAACCTAACTCGACAACCATCTATTTTGAGCTTCAGCTCGTGTCATTGGCACCTTGCTCCTTTACAGCAATCCTTTCAACTGTTACATTTGCATATGTAACCTAGGAATTTTACTACACTAGGAAACAAGTAATAAAGTGCAGAAGATTCATTTGAGTTATTACATGGAGAGAGAACAAAATTAATCTTGGAGTATAGACATCAATAAGGTTATAAATATAGATGGAAGCACTCTGCATACAGACAAATATACTAGGAAGGTAAAAAGAGAAGAATATTAGTGAAATTACAACTGTAATGTCTTCCTAGATATGGTAAAAAAATGAGATCCTTGACATATAAAGGTAATATACTTAGATACCGAAATAACAAGACGTTATTTACATTTAGAGTCTTCTTTGGAAAATGGAAAATAAGGAATCAATTCAATAATTATGGATAATGGTGTCCTCCGCCTGCTGATAACCATAACAAGTAAAACATAGCTTAAACAAGAAAATATGAGAATTGGAGCAATTGCAATAAATTACTTCAAGCAAACAGTATCAGTTTACCAGAATAACAATAAACTAAAACTGCATATTTGGGCATCTACGTTAAATTTAATTTGTCAGTACTGGTTCACATACAGATAATGATATCAATACACAGCGTAACTCTTTTCCATAAGAAGGGTAAATAACCAATACAGTATACCAGCTACAATATATGAATATCAAATTCGGGTGGATAAATTTTGCGGTATCAGATGTTTTTTATTTTTGTTCTATTCATTTTTGGAGATTCATTTGTAGCAAATATTAACAAAGAACATCCTGTCTCATTTACAATCACTGTCAGAGCCAAAATCAGATGGTAATACTCACCAATATAGAATTATCTGATTATACTAAAACATTTTATTTTTACAAGTTGCAGGGTTTGAAATCTTAATTAACCTGCCAAAGTTCCAGTTTAACATGAGAAAAGAGCCCCTTAGGCCAGCAATCAAGTCTGTACAATTTCATAGGGGTGTTTGACCTTATATTCTCAAGAACAAATCAAGAACTAAGTCTCACCAATTATTGCAAAGAACAAAATCAGAATTACAGAGAAACTGAGAAAGAACAAAGGCATCAGAGAGCAGTTACATGGTTCAGCCTCAAAGGCCTACACCTACAGGGGAGACAACACTGGGAGAGCATTTCACCCAATAACACAAGATATAAAGAATAAGTCACAGAGAGCAATCCAGAACTCTCATATCTCTCTGAAACCCAAAGTTACAATCTTAAAGTCCCCACAACTCAGCCTTTCAAGTAACTATTGATGAGCTGGCATGCCAGATAAGCTCAACTGCCACTAAATTAACCAACTTGAATTTTTGGACCATCTTCAAGATGAGGTCTAAAACAGACTAATATTAATTGATGAGTTGTTGATCAGATATTTGGTTCAATAGGTAAAATTATATCAGATCTCTGCTTTAGTAAAAGACATACAATTTACTATCATTCAAATGTTATGTGTTAATTTCAGAGAAAAAGAGTTATTCTCATTAGGTCTAATTCCAATGAACTACATGAGTACATATATATTAAGGTGGCCGGTATTCCAGCTCACTAAATCAGAAGCAAATTCCTTCAAATCAGGAATCCCACTAAATTAGGAGACTAACTAAAATTAGAATTAGTGAACAACTAAATCTCCTTATTAGGTAATAAAATAATAAATAAATAAAATCTAAATGCTAATATGTACAGTGAATCTACACTCCCCCTCAAGCTGGGTTGTACAAATTGTACATGCCTAGCTTGCAACTCAATTCTTCAAATCTAGTTCTTGGAAGAGCTTTAGTAAGGATGTCTGCAGTTTGATGTTGAGTAGGAATGTAGACAATATGAACAGTGCTATTTTCGATCTTCTCTAGGATGAAGTGGCGATCAATCTCAACATGTTTCATCCTATCATGGTGCACTGGGTTTTTAGTAATGCTGATTGCTGCCTGGTTATCACAGAATAGTCTGATAGGTTGCTTATCTATAATTCCCAGCTCTCTAAGTAATCGATGAATCCAAATACCTTCACAAATACCCATTGCCAACGATCTAAACTCATATTCTGCACTGCTCCGAGAGACAACCGACTGTTTCTTACTTCTCCATGTAACAAGATTTCCCCAAACATATGAACAATAGCCAGAAGTAGAGCGCATGTCCATTATGTTCCCTGCGTGGTCTGCATCAGTGTATACATCAATCTCCCGTTTGTTGTTTTTTCTGAACATTAATCCCTTCCCAGGTGTCAACTTAAGGTACCTTAGGATCCTATACACGGCCTCCATATGCTCTTCCCTTGGATTGTTCATGAATTGACTCACTGAACTGACAGCAAATCCAATGTCTGGGCGTGTATGGGAGAGATAGATTAGTCGTCCAACAAGTCTCTGGTATCTCCCCCTGTCCACAGGAACACTCTTTGATTTTGTGCCAAACTTTTTGCTTGAGTCCATGGGTGTATCTACTGGTTTACAACCGAGCATCCCTGTTTCCATCAACTAATCCAATACATATTTCCGTTGGGTCACTGCAATGCCTTCTCTTGACCTTGCTATCTCCATGCCAAGGAAGTACTTTAAATTACCGAGGTTCTTAATATCAAATTCCTGAGCTAAACGTTGTTTCAAAAACTGTAATTCTTCCTCAAAATCACCAGTAAGAATGATATCATCAACATAGACGATCAAAACTGCAATTTTCTTCTCTGTTGAGAACTTAACAAACAAGGTATGATCTGATTGGCACTGTTTATACCCACATTTGGTCACAAACTCGGCAAACCTACCAAACCACGCACGAGGAGACTGCTTGAGTCCATAGAGAGACTTTAGCAGTTTACATACCTTTAGTGTGAGAACTTTCTATCCCAGGTGGCACTTCCATATAGACTTCTTCTTCAAGGTCGCCATTTAGAAAGGCATTCTTAATGTCTAGTTGATGTAATGACCAATCAAAATTAGCAGCAAGTGAAAGGAGTACTCGGATGGTATTAAGTTTGGCAACTGGAGCAAAAGTTTCTTGATAGTCAATACCGTAAGATTGTGTAAATCCCTTAGCAACTAACCGAGCTTTGAATCCGAGGGAAGAAGGACAATAGGTGAGGATGAGAAGTTCATCCCAAAATTGAGATTCCCTTACATTCTCCCCCTGAATGTCAGAATTTGGGTAATAAGGTTCATGTTCAAAGAAAGTGACAGCCATTGAATTGTAGACCCTTTTGGTAATGGGAGAGTAGCATCTGTAACCCTTTTGGTTTGATGAATAACCTAGGAAGACACATTTGATGGATTTAGGATCTAATTTGGATCTATCTGGGGAATGATTATGAACAAAGGCTGAGCACCCAAAAACTCTTATAGGAATATCTGAGGAGATAAATTTGGTGTGAGGATAGGTTTTGAGGAGAACTTGATGAGGACTTTGAAATTTATGAACCCTAGAAGGCATCCGATTGATTAGGTAAGCCGCAGTAAGGACTGCCTCACCCCAGAAATACTTCGGCATATTGGATGTAAATAAGAGTGCTCGAGCTACCTCAAGAAGGTGGCGATTTTTTCTTTCAGCCACTCCGTTCTGCTGAGGGATATCTACACATGAGCTGGTATGTATTATGCCATGATGTGAAAGATATGACTCAAGATGGGAATTGAAGTATTCTCTAGCATTGTCGGTTTTAAAGACTTGGATTTGAGCATTGAACTGATTTTGGATCATCATATGAAATTTCTGGAAGATATGGTTAACTTCAGATTTTTCTTTCATGAGAAATATCCAAGTCAGACGAGTGTGATCATCCACAAAAGACACAAACCAGCGAGCCCCTGTGAGGCTTTTAATTCTTGATGCACCCCATACATCACTATGAATCATGGTGAATGGACGGGTAGGTAAGTGAGGAATTGAAGGAAAATTTGCACGTGTATATTTAGCAAATTGACATATTTCACAATGAAATGAATTTGGTTTTTTATTGATGAACAGTTTAGGAAATATTTTTCCTAGATACACAAAGTTGGGATGGCCGAGGCGAAAGTGCCACAGCATGATTTCATCCACATTATTGACACTAGAATTGAAAATAGAAGAATAAAGTGACGATAGACTCTTTGATACACTAGTGGACATGTTGCAACTTGAGTAATCAGTTTGTCTACTTGGAGGATTATTGGCTCTAAATAAGTAGAGACCTGACACCAACTCAGCACTGCCAATCGTCTTCCCCGATTCCATTCCCTGAAATTCACACAAGCGTGGGAAAAATTTAGCAACACAATTAAGATCTTGGCTAAATTTTCTAACTGAAAGTAAATTACAGTCCAGATTTTGAACGTGAAGAACAGGGGTGAGAATTATATCTTCTGTTAGATGAGCAGATCCTATTCCCAAGACCATGGAGAGAGAACCATCTGCTATATGAAAAGAAGAATTACCCGTTTGAGGACAGTAATTGTGCAAGAGTGTTGCATCCCCTGTCATATGGTCGGATGCGCCAGAGTCTACAATCCATGATTCACCTTGGTCACTGCTGGTATTAAGAGCAACAGGAAAACTACTTCGCTGTGCCTTCATACTAGTTGCTTGAAGTTGGCTAGTAGATTGCAAAAGACTATGGCAGATCATTTTCTGCAGAATTTCCATTTGTTCTTTGCTGAATCCACTTGTTTCACTTGAAGTTTTCTCCTCCGTTGATGAAGCTGCATTAGCACGGCTTTCTTTATCACGGTTAGGCTTGTTTGGCTTCCAATCAGCTGGTTTCCCGTGAAGTTTCCAGCAACTTTCCTTCCAGTGTCCAGACTTGCGGCAGTGGTCGCACCAAGGCCTTCCTCGTTGTTGACGGTTGTCATTGGAACTAGTGTTGGTTCCTCGGACAGCAAGCGCAGAATTGTCAAGTAGTGACAGATTAGTTGTAACTTCTTGAGATCCCATCATCACCTTGCGCCTGCTTTCTTCACGCCTAACCTCAGAGAACACGTTTCTAATGCTGGGCAGTGGTTTCGTCCCCATAATTCGTCCCCTTACTTCATCCAACTCCTTGTTTAATCCTAACAGGAATTTGAAGATCCTTTTTTGCTCCACGATTTTTTTGTAAGTGACTGCATCATCTGCACACTTCCATGTATGAGTATCAAACATATCAAGTTGCTGCCAATGCCTTGTTAGAGTGTTGAAATACTGTGTGACAGAGAGATTCTCTTGACGGAAATCGTGCAAGATAGTCTCAATTTGGAATAGTTCTGCTGTGTTCTCAGAACTTGAGTATGTCTCCTTTGTTGCGTCCCATATTTCCTTCGTTGTGCCATAAAGAAGACAGTTTTCACCTATATCATTGTTCATGGAATTTATCAGCCATGACATAATCATGTTGTTGTCACTCTTCCACAGCCTGTATTTTGGATCTCCTTTCTCAGGAATTTCAATCTCACCGGTGAGATATTCATCTTTACCTTTCCCGGAAATAAACATTAACACAGATTGGGACGATTGGAGGTAGTTCTGTCCATTTAATTTATGGCTGGTAATGAGAATGGATCCAGATTCGGAGTTACCATGGGTGACTGTCATCGGGGTTGAATCTGATTTAGACGTGATCTCAGAGGAGGAGGTTTGCAACGCTGCTCCTATTTTTGTCATGTTTTGGTTCAGAGGAATCGAGAAAAAAAAAAAATTGCAGATGAAGGCTTGAAGGATAGAAGACCTGTAGGGTATTGATTGGAATGAGAATAGGGAATGAAATTCACAAGATTAGGTTTTCAGAGGAGGATCGGATGAGGCTCTGATACCATGTTAATTTCAGAGAAAAAGAGTTATTCTCATTAGGTCTAATTCCAATGAACTACATGAGTACATATATATTAAGGTGGCCGGTATTCCAGCTCACTAAATCAGAAGCAAATTCCTTCAAATCAGGAATCCCACTAAATTAGGAGACTAACTAAAATTAGAATTAGTGAACAACTAAATCTCCTTATTAGGTAATAAAATAATAAATAAATAAACTCTAAATGCTAATATGTACAGTGAATCTACATTATGAATAGTTTTCCTAAAAGGATTTTAACAATGGTACTGAATCCCAGTTATCAACATATTGAGAAGCACAAAAAATTAAGTACAAGATGTCCAGTTCACTAAGATCCAAATGGAGGCAGGTTCAACATGAATTTACCTTCATATGATAAGTTATGATAACGCTGGATTCTTAATTAGAATCCAAACCTCAAAATTTATTAATCTGAGAAACTTGTT
Source organism: Citrus x clementina (assembly GCF_000493195.1). Lineage (NCBI taxonomy): Eukaryota > Viridiplantae > Streptophyta > Magnoliopsida > Sapindales > Rutaceae > Citrus > Citrus x clementina. Next base: position 5,226,073 of record NW_006262688.1, on the reverse strand, counting down.
TTCAGTTATGGATTATTCATCTGAAAAGAGTACGACATCTTGATATGCATACATGAAATTAGAAGAGTTTTTGTTGAGAAGGACTGAAATCACCATAGGTTTCAAACTGAATACATATTAAATTAGGATGAATTTTTTGGTTGTCACTAAGATACTAGTATTTCAGATCACTTCAGGAAGAACTTAAGTTATACAAGAATGTGCATACCAGTTGAGTCCAATAGTCTTATGTAAGTCATAGGTATTTGGAGGTAGGAATATAAATAATCAGTCACGTCTATCCTAGAACTTTTTCAGCTAATACAATTTTTCTAAATTTTCCATCATGAGACTCTTTCAGAGACTGGAATTCAGCTCTTATTATGATGGTTTACAGGAAGAAACAAAGAGGACAGGTAGCGGTACCTAAACGTAACCAAGAAGTGATTGGATCTGTAAAATGGTGTAGATACGATTGGAGAGAACATTACAACAGTGACATTCTATGGATTCATAAGGAACCTAAAGAAATTACCCCTCAAGGAAAGGCAATATAAAACTTCAAAATCATAATGACAAAGAGAGCATACCGTTTCACTTTTTAGTTTATGTTCTCTATCTAAAATAGGTGAAAAACCTGATGGCACTGATGTTCTTTAGAATATGTAACATGTGGAGCTGGCTTTTCAACTGCTTCATAAATCCCGTTACCTTAAAAAAAAACATAGAAACAGATGAAGCACTCATTCACCGATTGCTTATCACGTGAAATATGTAGAATAAACAGAAGAACATATAATAGAAAGATGGGACAGGATGCATTTCTGCAGGTAAATTTAACAGAATAATAATAAAGATTAAAATATAGAGGTAGAATTAGAAAGACAATATAATATAACACATATAGCTAATCACTGAATGATCATCAACCCACACCAAGTCTTTTGACATTAATCAGTGACATGAACTGGCAATCTTCTGAAATAATCTAATGATGCTTTTTATATATTCGCACAATTCTATAAATAAAAATACACTGTGTTCTCATCTCCTCCTAAATCTACTTCATAAACAAAAATTTGCAAAAGTACACGAGTGACTAAATTAAACGGTACATAGCTAGAAAAAAAAGAAGGGGATCTGAAAAAATGTATAGAGATCCCATTCTCCTACCTATCCAATAGTAAAAGTAGGAAAACAGCAAAAATATGGAAAGAGTATGAGATTCGTTTCTCTTTCTTAATAAGATCTCTACACATAGCTACTACAGCTCCTAGTTCTGGTTAGGATTTGAACCACTTGCTGGTGCCTTCCTGAGGCTTGTCTTCACCGCTTTATGGGGATCCTTAACAGCTTCATCCAATTTGCTTAAATTTGCAGAAAGCGAAGCTGCAGAAACTAGCAATTTCCTTGGTCGATTTCTGTCTCTTGGATGAATTATTCCCTCATGGTTTATACAAAGTAATGAAGCCATGAAGAAATGAACCAGAATCAAGGCACAGAAAGCAACCAGAGCTGTCCGAATGATTTTCATGCTATTGTCTGCTTGGAAAGGAAAGAAGATAAAGATTGTCTGGGACCTAATACATTTGGAAATATCCTTTTAAGAAAGGGGTAAATGCACGTTTCATTCATATAGTTTGCACTGAAGTCTAACAAAGAGCAATATATAGATACTTCATAATAACTGTATCATCTATTGGAAGACTGATTGGGTAGTTAGGTACTTGTATCTGTAATAAGTTAAAATATTTTGGTATCATTTAAAGTTAACTAAGGAAATTCACGGATGTGAGTTTTTGGCAGCCCAACCTGTGGAATAATTGCAGCTAGGGTCAAAATCTCTGCTCATAGTGTGAATTGCAGGAAATAAGCTTGCTAATGTTGTTCAATGAGGCTTATAAAAAGCTCATGACAAGATTCCCACTTCCAAAACTTTTTGGAACTTGCTAGAGGCATAATTTCACTGGCCTCAGTCGCAGTAATATTTCTCTTAGAAAGATATATTCTCAATGATTTCCTTCTTTGTTGTTTAATAGGTTGGAACCAAGAAGAAGCTGATCATGTGATCCTCAATTGAGTATTATATTTCTCTGACTTTGCTGCAATCCTCAAATATTAAACATGTATCATGTGACTGATCACATGAGACCAAATCAATCACCACATCTTCTGTCCTTCCTGTTTTATTATATTACCCACAAGTTTTGTACCTCTATTAAGTACAACAAAACACAGCTAAAGTTAGCTGGTTTAGCCTGATTTACATTGCATCATCACTTGGAAATGCCAGTTTCTCTAAAATTGAAACCTTGTTACTACATTATTTTCTTGTTTTTGTGTACTGCTATTGCTACACTGTTATTATGCCAGCAAATTAAACTTTTTCACCAACTAAGTTTAGCTAGCCAGAGGCTTTGTCTTCCATGAACAAAATTCTTTGGATTCATATCTGAACTTTTAATTATAAATTTCTCTCATGGCCACCAGTTTTCCTATGATTCAGGGATGAGTTGAATATGGAACTTAAGTATCGACAAGTTAGAAACAAATTTTAAATAAGTATCCACCTGTCTAAATCCCATCAGCAATTTCTAAAGCAAAATTGAGAATATGTATATCCAAATTTAGCAGGTTTCTCCATCTTACCATAAGATGTAGCATCATTGATGAGTCAGCTATTAATCTCTTTTGAGATAGGAAGATCCTTGTACATAAACTGAAATCCTATCACCTTAGCTGGCAGAAAAGTGGTCAAAGACATCTGCCTAGGAAATTTACGTGGCAAGATCTGGTCAAGGGACACCTGAAAGTTGAGGTTTAATAGTGATTTTGATGAAGTTTTTCTTATGACTATCCAGAGGTTCAAGTGTATTGAAGATTCTCACTGTTCCTGAAAACATGTGGGCAGTCATAAGGACGAGAGTAGAAAGTGCAAAGAGCTGACTTGCTACCACTTTGAACAAAAATCAGACTTATGCATACTTGCATTAGCTGTGCAAGTAAAACTGATACAATGCAGCATGTTTATTGCACGGATTCTCAATCAGATTGAACAAAATGGTACTGACCACTAACAGAGAACCCCAACAATAATGCCTCGTAATTGATAAAGGTCTATTCCTTACGCTAATGTTTCTAACATCCCTACAGGCTACAGCCCTGTGGACTTACCACCCAGTCATGTGTACAACTTCTACTCATATACAGGCTGAAAAATCTTAAATCTACGATGTCTTACCACAGTTGCTGAATAAATATTTGACCTTTTGGTAGTTGTTTAATCAATGCAGTAAAAATTTTCCTCAGGTATGGCAAAATTCCAAAATCCATTTTCAAATCCAATAAGATTCCCATAATATAAAGCTGTCAAAACATCATGCTTCCATCACTTTCTCCATGTATATGCATCTCTAAGGATCGCTAAACAAGATTTAAATCAATAACAAAAGTAAACCAAACAGTTCATAAGAATCAAAATGAATAAATAAATTACAGAGTAAAAATTTTACATGATTTATTTGCCAGGCATACTATACATCTCAATTGACTTCCTAATTATCTGACAATATTGAGACATTATCCTTCCAGATAAGACTATCATAGCCAAACTGTCTAGCAAAACAAGAAACTAACTGCTCATGAATTACATCTTCAGCAGGAAGCGGAATACCTGTCTCCCTTCTCAAAGATGTGACATCTTTATCTGCAATCCCACAAGGCACGATATGCTTAAAATAGTTCAAATCAGGATCTATGTTGAATGCCAACCCATGGGAAGTAATTCCATATTGTATCCGAACTCCAATTGCACCTATCTTTCTATCTCCAACCCAAATTCCTGTCTCACCCTTTTGTCCAGGGCAAGCTTTAACTCCATATAGTGATGCTATTTCAATCATAGTTGACTCAAGTTTCTCCACATAATTTCGAGCACCAAGTCCAATATCACGAAGGGAAATAATGGGATACAGAATTGCTTGGTGGGGACCATGAAATGTAATGTCTCCTCCTCTCTGAGTGTAATGAAGTTCAGCTCCTAACTTTTTCAGTTCAGCCTCAGAAATTAATAAATTATGATCCGTACGCCGTTTTCCAAGGGTATACGTGGGTGGATGCTGAAGGGACAAGAGGGTATCAGAAATCTTATGAATTTTTCTATCAGAGACCAGTTTTTCCTGCAGCTTAAGTGCATCGGAGTAGTTGACAATGCCCAGTCTCCAGATCTGTAAACTCCGTGGAACTTTCATTCCCTGTAGATCACAAAATGGTTAATTTCCTAGCCATGTTCCATCATCACATGGGAATATTTCAAATCATTCACTCATGATCACATGCCGTCCACTCTCCACTATTGACTACAATTATAATTTTCATACTCGAATAGATACCAAATCCAAAAGAAACACAATGCTAGCTACCCCACACATGTGAATTTCAGCTAAGATTTACAATTCTAAATTGGGAAGTCACAAGTTCCATGGTGTTGCAAAACAAAATAAAATTACAATTTACATAAATTTGCCTCACTCTGGCTCCAAAAGAAACCCCTCAAAACAAACACTTAAGGGCAGATTTTCTATGTATTTCCAGGCTCATTTTTTTCCTTCAAATTTTAAACGTTCTTGAGAAGTAGAATTTGCAGAACACAAAAATTATCCTCTAAAGATAAGTCTGTACTTATGAAAACATCTTTGATGTTTTCTGCCTCATAAAGATAGAGGATTTTAGAAGCATACAAAAATCTTCTTTGACCTATCCAAAATGCTAGTACCAGATAATTTTTTCAGTGCTTTTGTTTTAAGAATCTTGAAAATACAATATTTTAATTCATCCCTTTTGTTCATATATAATTTGTGCAAAAATAATTTCATAAAAATGTTTCCAAAGGACCCTAAACTATTAATTTTGTTGTTAGCTAACAGCTGAGACAATCATTGATCATTGATGATGGCAACATCCACAAGATCTCACGACAAGGGTATCACTAGAACCTAAATTATTATTTAAAAAAAAAAAAAGAGAGAGAGATTAAGGAGTATCGTATTCAGCCTCCTTAGCAAATTAAAACATTCGATAACAACGCAAGTACATACGACTCACAGTAGCAATTCATCGAACAGTTAATAGACAGAACTCAATCTAGCATATTTCACCAAAATTTTAGGAAATGATGCAAATGGGTCATCGCAAAAAAAACACAATTTACAGAAGATTTAAAAAAAGGGGAAAATATAATAAAATAGGAAGAGTAGGAGCTTACCTGATAATACAAATACAGGCCGTCGGGAGAAGGTGACGATTAAAACTCACATCATTGAATGGGCTAGCCGGGAAATGAGTAAAAAAAACATTGTAAGATAATTACAGATGAGTCCTTGTAGTTTATACAAAATCAAATAACCCTATAGTTCGAATAAATCATCATTTAAGTCCATCAAATTTTTTTTGTTTTTGTGGGGTAAAAACTGAAAACTGTCTATTGAAAATTGAAATTCGTTAGATTTTATTAATAGACTCTCCCTCGTCTTGTCTAGGTTTGAAAAATTAAAAAAAATAATAATAATTTAATGGAGGTTAATTTTGTCTTCTACTTTTTTTTATTGCGAACCTAAACCCAACGAGAGAGCTGCATTAAATGAAATGAAAACAAATTACATCAAATTAGGAAAATATAATGAGTCTTATTCTTGAATCTTACCCCTCATAATTCACATGAAAGTAGAAAAAAAATAACAAACTAACAAAAGTAAGCTTAAAAAATATATCAAAAGGTCGAGCAAATCAATAATTGTGAAATTATTAGGGCCTGTTTGGTATTGTTTCTGAATTAATATTTCTTGAAAATAAAAATGAGAATGAGAATGGTGTTTTGCGGTTGTTGTATTTCAAATTTAAACATATATTATGTTTGTACTCTTAAAACAAAAATAAAAACAAAGCCTTAAAAACGGTATCGAACAAGTCCTCCGTATCTCTGAAAAAATGATAAAAAACCTTTGAACGCAGATTAGCCCAACAAATGAAAGTAGAATGAATATACATTGAATTCCAAAATTAACCAAGACATGTGCCACGACATTGAATTATTGATAGGTACGAGAAATTCTGAAGTTGATGGAAGCAACTATTAATATAATCTTGTAGAATGTACGAGATATTTGAAACATTAACATATAACTTGCATATATATAGACCTGACAGATGAAACTTATGTTAATGGAAGAGATCTTATCAATGATATGTACAGTGGCGGAACTATCTATAGGGAAAAAATAATAATATTTTATTAATTTATATATGCTAGTTCCCCTCTAATCAATAACTGGGAAATTATTAGTTTTTTCTCTATTAAAATTAATATATACTATTTACTTTCTTATTGCTATCATAGCATTCAAAAACCCTACTTGCATAAAACATTTAAAGAAAAAGTGGGATAAAAAGGCTATTTATTTAATATTTTATTTTGAAAATTTAAAATAATATTTATTACAAAAAAAAGATTAAAAATTAAAAAAAGTATAAGAAAAATATATTATTCACACAACATATTTTTATTTTTAGCAGTTAAATATTTTTATTTTAACTTCAATTTAATTAATTTATAGTCAAATATAAATAAAAGTACATTTAAGAATGAGAATAATATTGTAAAATTATGGTTCTGGGAGGTCTTGGATGTTATGAAAACAATATTGTATCTATTGATTTCAGTAGAAGAACTACAAATAATTTTCCTTAATAAATTTTATGTCATGGCTCCTTAATTTACAGTTTTTCCACTATAGCCCCCATCGGCCAAAATCTTGTTTAACCACTGCTTATGTATGTTCACAAGAAAAAATTAGTGTTCGTAACCCTACATGCTCATTTAATTGACAATTTAATTAAACTTTTTTAGCATATTTTTTAGTTTTGGTTAAACTTTTGAGCTAAGCACATGTGACCATGACCAGAAGTGTGAAAGCTTTAACAATTCAAAATTACTTGGACCAAAATTTGGCAAAACATATAAATGATGCCCTTGAGCAGCCCCTGCACATGGGTGTGCCGAGAATTGAGGCACACAAATTTATCCCATTCTATGAGCACGACGACTCTAAAAATGACACTCTACTCAAGTTTGCAAAATTGGATTTCAATCGGGTACAATTGCCACACCAACAAGAGTTGGCTTACATCACAAGGTAATTAAATGCAGCTTATCAAATTTTCAAATCAAAATTCTGATATTCTCATCTTTATTGAAGGTGGGTATCAACATATTCTTATTCGAGAGACAGAACAGTGGAAATGTACCTATGGAGTGTTGCACAATATTTTGAGCCCCATTTCTCACGCGGTCGAATAATATTCACCAAAATTTATTTGCTGCTTCTGATCTGAGATGATGCATATGATGCATATGGTACACTTGGAGAGCTCCGAAGCTTCACAGACGCAGTAGAAAGGTTCTGTGTGCAATTTTTTTCTATTTCCTTTTGGTTTTCATTTTATTTGCATTAATTGTTAACTGTTAATTAATAAATTAATTAATTACTGCATTGATTGCTGGCACTGTGAAATTTCCATCACCATGAGATTTTTTTTTTTTCTTAACACTTAGGTTAGTGATAGATTTTTTAATGATTATCCCGATTGGTACAAGTGTCAAACTGGTGACTAAATTGTTTATTTTCAGGTGGGACATCAATTGCATTAGCGAATTGCCAGAGTATATGAAACCTCTTTTTAGCGCTCTCTCGAATCCCTTCGACGAATTGAACAATGAATTGGCTGAGGAAGGAAGATCTTACAGCGTCTCTTTCACAAAGGATATGGTACTACTTTTCTACGTATATTTTTTTATTTTTTAGAAGGGAAATTATCATTCATATACCCTATAGATGTTATGTTATCAAAAATACTATAACACTTTGAAGGTGTATCAATCGTCCATTTTAAGTTAACAAAATGTATCTGCCGTCCACCAAACCGTTACTTGTCGTTTAAATAGGATAACGCCAGAGGGGTAATTTGATCTTTTCATATGATACAAGTGATAATTTAAGGGTATACAAATGATAATAAAAAAATTTAAGGATATACAAGTGATAATTTTCAAGGGTAAAATCGTCAATTCACTATAATTCCGTAAACTTTCAAACGGCAGCTAACGGTTTGGTGGTCGGTAGATAGATTTTGTCAATTTAAGGTGGACGATTGATACACCCTTAAAGTATTATAGTATTTTTTATAACAGAGCATCTATAGAGTATACAAATGATAATATCCATTTTTAGAATTCGAATAATCAATTAATGTTTAAATAGTTTCTTAAAAAATAAAAATCAATTAATTCCAATGCATTTGATTATGCAAATATCTTTGTATGGAAAATTGAACAAGAATTATAGACTTTCACACGCATATTAATTCGTAAATTTCTTACTTTTTTCTCTTTCGGTTGACATTTAGATGAAAGGAGTTGCGAGAGCCTATTTTGTGGAGGCGCAATGGTTCCACGAAGGATATATGCCACCATTTGATGAGCGCATGAGCAATGCAATAGTCACAGGCACTTGTTTTTTAGATCCCGCTGCAGCATACATAGGATTGGGAAGACATTGCAGGAATTGATGCTTACGAGTGGCTCCGAAGTCAACCAAAAATAATGACAGCTTCCTTTACACTCAGCCGTCTCATAGCTGACTTGGTATCTAATAAGGGGACCTGTCTATGGTACAGATTCTGTAACAAACATCTCCCGTCATCCCACCATCCGATTGTCTATTGTTTAGTTTCTCACTCCACATCCAACCACATCCAACGGCTGATGCTGCAGTCTGTAGCTTACAGATTCTGTAAGCTAATCAAGTCCCTAATAAGGTACGATTATTTAGTCCGAGTTAATTTACAAAAGAAAGGGAAAAAAAAAGGTAATGATATAGCCACAAGTATGTTGCATAAATTGGCAGTTTAGGTATGTAACTATGTCATCTAACGTACGCAAATTCGATACGTTAATTAGGCTGAGCAAGAGAGAGGACACGTTGCCTCTGTTGTGGAATCTTATATGAAGGAATACGGCACCTCGGGTGAGGAAACAGCTGAAGAGTTCAAGAAAATGATTGCAGATGGGTGGAAGGATATAAATGAAGAATGCATGAGGCCAACGATTGTTCCAAACTTCCAATGCGACTCCTTAATGTTATTATTAACATTGCACGCTTAGTTGAAGTATTTTACAAGAAAATGAATGGTATCACAAATCCAAAGTACTTGAAAGATCATGTTATCAAATTGTTCATTGATCCAATTCTTGTTTAAGGATTGATCAATATCTTTTCATATCCTGAGTCTTAAATTTCTTCTATGATCTTTTGTTGTACTCGTACCTTTTGAGAGAATAAATAGTAGTGTTGCTGATTTTTTAGCCAATTTGAACCTCTCGTGTACTTGTCTTAGCTCCATGCTGCTTTGGCTCTTTATCATTTAAGTGTACGGTTGTGAATCCCAAACAGAATTATAAAAAGAGATTTTATTGAATAATTAAAATTAAAGTTATGAAAAGAATAACAAGATCCCTCTATTTACAATAAAGTAAACATATTTTTCTAAGTTAACTTAAAAGAAAATTTAAATTACAATTATAATTATAATGGAAATAAAAGATTAAGACACATACCATAATTTGACTTTAATTAAAATAAAAAATACTAAAACAGTAAAAAATTTAGAATTCTAAAATAACATTCTACGTCAATTAGGCTTGCCAAAAGACATGCCAGGACACATCCTTCTTCCAACACCAAATGGAATATACTCAAAATCAATCCCTTTATAGTCAATTGAACTATACAAAAAATCTCTCTAGAAAGAAGCTATCCGAACCATTTTAGTGTTTGGGATCCCTTCCAATCGCCTATCCTGATATTGATACAATTCTACTAATTAATACTCGATAAACTTTTACACCTCTCTCTACATTTTCTTGGCACTAGAGGGCCGCCAGAAGGGTGTAGTGTTAGAGTTTCTTTAGTAACTAACTAATTTCAAGTATTGTAACTCATTAAGGCATATTTCATCGACATTTGCTTCTTCTTATTTTCAGGGACTTGCCTCACCTTTGCTTGTGCTTTTTCCATACTCTTGGATTTTTCATCATTTCAGACATTGCCCTTTCGACCGCCATGGAGGATGAGTTAGATCTAGCCAAAACAAAGGTCCTAAAATAAGCAATTGTGTACTAGCTATTAAGAAATTGATGGGTGAAGCAAGACTATAGTTAAAATAAAACTGGAAGAAAAATGAAAAATATGTACACCAAAAGGACACCAGGAATTTACGTGGTTCAACTTATAAAAAATTATAAGTATTATAATATATTTGGCTCACTACCCAGAACCCCATTGCACTCAATCTTCAAATCACTAAACTTTCAAGAGCTTTACAATTTAAGCTCTCAAAATTTTCTACTCTCTAAATACTAAATTGCTTCTCACAAATTGGATGTTTTTGCTCTTCCTCTGCACTCTAAATTATAGGCAAAATAATGATAAAAAAGTCAACAGCCAAGCACCAAATTCAGTACTAACTTTAACATTCCTTCAGTTGGAAATATGATTAAAAATCAATCAATCTCCACTCCATCATTTCTGTTTCACTATTGCTATGTTGCTTATATATCTACTAAGTCACAAGAGGATCTACTCTATACAAACTTGTCAGCATTCATTAGCTTGGTCAAAACATCTATTAGGTTCTCTTTGATATGAATTTTTCGTAAATCCACACTTCCATTTTCCACTATTTCTCGAATGAATTAGTGTTGTAATTCTATGTACTTGTGTTCTGAAATAGAAGGCTGGATTTCTTACAATGTGTAAGGCACTCTAACTGTCACAAAACATAGAAA
>NW_006262688.1:5096956-5215094 GCF_000493195.1 Citrus x clementina | reverse complement strand
AAAATCTAATCATTTGTAATATAATGCAACATCCGAGGTTTCTTTTATGTATTTCAGAATTATATTTACAGTTTTTCAATGGTCTCCACTAGGATTCACCATGTATCGACTGACAGTTTCCACTGCTTGTGTAATATCTAGTCTTAAACAAATCATAACAATACGGTACTAGAGACATCTCTTTCATCTTTACTTTATTGACAAGACACATACATGAGAATAACTTGAAATTAACAGGACGTGGGGTAGAGATTGGCTTACAATCATACATGATAAAGCATTGTAAGATCTTCCTCAAGTAATTCTTTGGAGAAAGCTAAATCTTCCTAATTTCTCTACCTCGGTGAATTTTCATCCCTAAAATCTTATTTGTTGGTTCTAAGTCCTTCATATCAAATTCATTAGCCAATTTTACTTTTAATTCTTGGATTCGATATTTGTTGAGGTATGTTACCAACATGACATCCATATACAATAGCAAAATAATCAAATCATTATTTTAAAAACTCTTGTAATATGCAAAGTGATTTGAACTAAGTATGTTGTATTCAAGGCTCATGATGAAAAAATCAAATCTTTTATACTAATACATCAGCATCTGTTTGAGACTCTATAGAGATTTGTTCAACCTATAAATCAAGTTCTGTTTTTTTGTTTAAGCAAAACCTTCTGATTTGAGTATATAAATTTCTTCTTTAAGTTCTCTATGAAGAAATAAAGTTTTCACATCTAATTTCTCTACATGTAGGTCAAATGTAGAACATATCACCAAGACTACTTTGACTATAGTGAGTCAAACCATCGAAAAAATATCTCGTTGAAATCAATACATTCTTTTTTAGCACATCCTCTCACCACCAATCTTGCACAATACCGCTCCATTTAATCATTGCTATCATTCTTGATCTTGTAAACTTATTTGTTTCTAATAGTTTTTCTACAACATAATAGTGGTATAAGTTCTCATGTCTTATTCTTGTATAGTGTTTCAATTTTTTCCTGCATTATTGTCATCCACAAAGTAACATTTGAGCTTTTTAAAGTTTTATGAAAAGTTGATGGCTCTCCATCCTCCATTAAAAGATAATATACGACATTGATCTTTGAAACATACACCAGTGCCATACTAGTGATCGTCTCTTATTAGTTGAATGACGAACTTTTGGAACCTCAAACTCAACTTATTCTTTCTCCTAGTGCTCTAGTGTTACTTTAGAAAAATCTAAATCTTTTTTTTTCTGAATTATTTTCCACTTACATTGGTACTTCACAATGCTATCATCCTCATCTTTCCTTTGTAATTGCTTTATAACATATTTGCTAATAAGAATCTTGTGGGCTAACATCTTTGCTAATAAGAATCTTGTGGGCAGTGAGATCCCATAGATGATATCTTTTCATTTTATTAGCATACCTCAAGAAGATATATCTTCCAGATTTTGAATCCAACTTTATTTTTTCTTTGGCATTGTACATCACGTACACAAGACATCCAAATAAATATAAGTGGGAGTAATCAGCTGGTTTTCTCGCTACATCTCCATTAGTGTCTTCAATGTAATTCATGTTAATGGAAACCAATTAGCCATAATAGGCAGTTTTGATTGCTTTTGCTGAGAATGAAATAAAGAGACCAACAATCCTCAACATAGTTGTTATTCTTTCTATAAGACTTTTGTTCATAACTATGCCACTTCATCCTGCTGAGGAGTGTATACAACTGTGAACTATCTCTGAATACATTCTTGCTTATTAAATGCAAGAAATTAGCCATTTGTGTATTCTTCACCATTATTTATCCTCAAGCAATTGATCATTTTCTTGAATTCAAGTTCTATCTGCACTTTGTATTCCTTGGACACTAGAAATACATCTGAATTTTTCTTAATTGGATACACCCAATATCTCCTGAAATAATTATCAATGAAAGTCATCATGTATTTTGCACCTTCTAGGGACATATCTGGTGATTCTCAAACATTAGAATAAACCAAGTCTAGAATGTATTTGCTCTTAGTGTCAAGTCTATTGAACTTCAATCTATATTGCTTACTTGTAATGCAATTCTCGCAAAACAGTAAGTTTACCGATTCGAGCCTTAGAAGTAACTTTCATTTTGAGAGAATTTTCAAACCTTATTTTGACATATAACCAAGTTTGAGATGTCACATTATCGTCAACTCTTCTCTATTTGACGTGACACGTGCATCAACTTCTTGTAGTATTTCCTCCTTAAGCATGAATAGATTAACACTAATCTTTTCTTCTTTATAAATACAAGTGCACCTCTAAAAATTTTCATGATCTCATTTTCAATAAGAGTTTTTCATATAAGACTATCTATTTGTCCTAAAGGTAATAGATTTTTCTTCAGACCCTTGACATGTTGTACCTCCTAAATTATGTGAATTATATCATCAAACATTTTTATTTTTACAATACCAATATCAGCGATTTCAAAGGCATGATCATTACCATGTACACAGATCCCCTTGAGATAGGTTTATATCTGTGGAACTATTATTTTTGAGTGGTCATGTGCCATGTTACTCCTAAATCTATAAGCCAAACACTAGCTAACCATTTCCTTCCTTCTACAACAATTGTTGTCTCGCTATAAAGAATTTTGCCATCATCAGAAGTACTTGCTATACAACCCTGAGCATTTGACGACTCAGCTTTATTATCTCCACTTTGCTTGCTTTTCCAACACTTTTCTCTTGATGTGCTCTTTTTTGCCACAATTGTAGCATTTTACATTTTTCTTACTTCTCGATTTTGATCTACCATGATTGTGACTTCTATTGTGATCGTGTTTCATTTATCTCCCTTTCATCATCGATAATGCCTCTGCTTGCTATGAACTTGCATGCATGTCTTCTTTGTTACTTTGCCTGCTCTCTTCAATTAATACAAAGGCTACAACATCGTCGAGGACTAGACTATCTATGTGGTTTTTGTTCGTCAAATTATTGATGAGTTAATCATATTAATCTAATAGACTTTGAAGTAAAAGCTTCACACTACTTTAAAATTGTAAATTGTGAGAATAGAGTTTTTAGAGTGTCGATATGGTCAGTCATTGATGTGGTTTCTACCATTTGAAGAGTGCAAAGTCTCCTCTTCAACAAGATCTTATTGTGTAGCGAATTGAACTCGTACAATTTCGTGAGAGTATTCCATATTTTCTCTGCTGCTTTTTCTCCTCCACACTAGATAACACTTTATCAGCACTGCTAAATGTAGATCAGCAATTGCATTATCGTCCATCTCATTCCACTTGGCATCATCAGTTATCTCAGTGGGCTTTTCTCTAATTATTGCCAAGTAATTTTTTTTCCTCAAAAAAGCTTTCATCTTTATTTTTTATAACGAGAAATTGTTTTTGTTAACCTTTTTAATTTAATATTTTTCCGCCATTACTTTTTACCATGAACAACATTTGTTAAGTTTAGCTCCCACCATTTCACATGAACAATAACTGCACATATGAATAGTACCATGTAGTGAACAGTGCCATTTACATAACAGTACCCTGACTATAAAATTACAACAAATAGCAATGATACCACTGATAGAAATTTGATGGGTCAAGTAGAGTTACAGCTAAAATAAAATTAGAAGAAAAATGAAAATAAACACACCAAGAGGACACAGAAATTTACATGGTTCCACGGGTGAAGATAGAATAATAAAACCTTATTAATGAAATGAGAATTTCAAATATTGTAATACCTAGAATCCCAATACATCTAATCTTTCAAATCACTAAACTTTCAAAAGCTTTATAATTTAAGTTCTCAAAATTCTCTACTCTCTAAATACTAATTTGCTTCTCATAAATGGAATGCTTTTACTCTTCCTCTGCACTCCAAATTATAGGCAAAATAATGCCCCAAAAAATCAATAATTACAGCCAAAAAAATGAACAGCCAATCATCGATTCGGTGCTTGAAATGTCAAAGTCAAGCTCCGAATTCGATGTTGACTTTAACACCAGCTGAATTAAGCATACAATATACAAACACGACTTAATAACTTTTGCTGAGTATGGATATATACACCATTTTGTTAATTTTTTTGAAAATTAATTTAAATCTTAACGATGGTAATTTTCTCATAAAATTAATCTTAAATAATTCAAAATTATACAAAAAAAATTCAATTACATGTTTATAATAAATGATTTAATATAATAGTCGTTAAAGTCCATGACTATTCTCTGTTTTGCTAATGAAGCATGTTTAAACGCCATGCCAACTTGAATTCATAAAAATTTAAAATATCATTCTCCATAAGTCATAAATATGTTATGAATGCATGATATGCATGAGTTATCTATCACGAAAATATCAATACTGGATGATAAACACGTGACGCATTGGTATTTATCATAAAAATCATATCATAAACTAACCTTTTTCAGTAGTTCAATTCTCTTTTTTCTATATATAAGCTCCATTTGTGCCTTTGATTAATTAGCACGTCCACGCATCTATTTGTTCCCATATGGCTTTGCGAGCCCTTGTTCTTCTTCCCTCAAACTTTCGGCAACGCGTTTTCAATTTCACTCACAAAATTTCGCTCAAACACTTTTTGCAATAATCAATTATCGTGCACGACTGCTTCATCACCCAAACCATTAGGTTCACCCAAAATACTTTTGATAACCTCAGCCCTTTTTCTGGTGTCATCACTCCTTCCCTCTATTTCACCATGAATTTGCACCATTTATGCCTTTGATTAGCAGACCTCCACACCTTTTATTGTTCCCATATCCTCAACACTATGGCTTTGCAAGCACTTGTTCCCTCAAGCTTTTTACAGAGCGTTTCACTTTCATTCACAAAAGTTCATCCAAATTTTTTTTATAATAATCAACTATCTTGCAAGACTAATTCGCCGTCCAAAGTGTTATGTCTAGCGTATAAAAACAATCAAGAAAATGATCGTCCACTTGGAAACTTTCGTCCAACAATATGGAAAGATGGATCCATTTCCTCTCCTGTCTTGGTAAATTTAACTTTCAATTATTTTACCAAACTGAATAAAATTATGTTCCTTCTGATAAAATGAGATTCATTATATTCTCCTGATTAAGTATACTCTAAAATTCTCTCGTATCATCGAGGTTCCCCCCCCCCCCCCCCAAAAAAAAAACATATAAACAAAGCAAATGCTAACTTCAATATTTACGTTCAGTTAATTAATTGGCCTTGATTAATTTGTTTGTGCAGGAAGTTGAAACATATGATAAGCTGAATGAGGAGATGAAAGACCATGTGAAGGAAATGTTAGTTGCCTCAAGAAATGATCCGGTGGAGGAAGTTGTTTTGATTAACTTACTATGCCGTCTTGGCGTTTCATATCACTTTGAGAATGAGATTGAAGAAAGATTGAATCACATTTTTGAAATGCAACCTGACCTTGCTGCTGAGAAAGACTGTGACTTGTACGCTACTGCTATTCTATTTCGAGTTTTCAGGCAGCATGGTTTCAACGTATCCAGTGGTAAGTACTTATTACATACATGTAGAGGTGGAACTATGGTTAAAAAATAATAATAATAATAATGGATTTAATTAAAGTTTTACTAATTTATAGTACATAAGTTTAATTCACAAAAAAAAAAGTCTAGTGCACATGTGATCATGACCAGAAGTGTGAAATCTTTAATAATTAAACATTAATCGTCACCGTGCATATATATGAGGGCTTCTAAAACGTTTATATTGATTTTGGATAATGCATCAGGTGTATTCAACAAATTCAAAGACCATGATGGTAACTTCAAGGAAAGTTTAACCAGCGATGCGAGGGGAATGTTAAGTTTGTATGAAGCTACGCATTTGAGAGTGCATGGAGAAGATATCCTCGAGGAGGCTCTCACTTTCACAACGGCACATTTGAAATCCATGGCAGCACCTAACTTGGACCAAAATTTGGCAAAACATATAAATGATGCCCTGGAGCAGCCATTGCACATGGGTGTGCCGAGAATTGAGGCACACAAATTTATCTCGTTCTATGAGCACGACGACTCTAAAAATGACACTCTACTCAAGTTTGCAAAATTGGATTTCAATCGGGTACAATTGCTACACCAACAAGAGTTGGCTTACATCACAAGGTAATTAAATGCAGCTTATCAAATTTTCAAATCAAAATTCTGATATTCTCATCTTTATTGAAGGTGGATGAAAGGATTAAACTTTGGATCAACATATTCTTATTCGAGAGACAGAACAGTGGAAATTTACCTATGGAGTGTTGCACAATATTTTGAGCCCCATTTCTCGCGCGGTCGAATAATATTCACCAAAATTTATTTACTGCTTCTGATTATAGATGATACATATGATGCATATGGTACATTTGGAGAGCTCCAACGCTTCACAGACGCAGTAGAAAGGTTCTGTGCACAATTTTTTTTTTCTTTCTTATTGGTTTTCATTTTATTAGCATTAATTTTTGACAACTAATTAATTAATTAATCACTGCATTGATTGCTGGCATTGTGAAATTTCCACCACCATAAGAATTTTTTTTTTTTTTTAACACTTAGGTTATTGATAGATTTTTTTAAAGATTATTCCGATTTGTATAAGTATCAAATTGGTGACTAAATTCTTTATTTTCAGGTGGGACATCAATTGCGTTAGCGAATTGCCAGAGTATATGAAACCTCTTTATGGCGCTCTCTTGAATCTCTTCGACGAATTGAACAATGAATTGGCCGAGGAAGGAAGATCTTACAGCGTCTCTTTTACAAAGGATATGGTACCAATTTTCTGCAGACATTTTTTTTATTTTTTAGAATTCGAATAATCAATTAATGTTTAAATAGTTGCTTAAAAAATAAAAAATAATCAATTCCAATGCATTTGATTATGCAAATATCTTTGTATGGAAAATTAAACAAATGTTTTTTTGTCTCACCAGCATTTTAACCTTTAGAAAAGAATTATAGACTTTCGCATGCCTATTAATTTGTAAATTTCTTTCTTGTTTTTTTCCCTTTTTCGGTTGACATTTAGATGAAAGGAGTTGTGAGAGCCTATTTTGTGGAGGCGCAATGGTTCCGCGAAGGTTATGTGCCACCATTTGATGAGCGCATGAGCAATGCAATAGTCACAGGCACTTGTTTTTTAGATCCCGCTGCAGCATACATAGGATTGGGAGACATTGCAGGAATTGATGCTTACGAGTGGCTCCGAAGTCAACCAAAAATAATGACAGCTTCCTTTACACTCAGCCGTCTCATAGCTGACTTGGTATCTAATAAGGTACGATTATTTAGTCCGAGTTAATTTACAAAAGAAAAGGGAAAACAAAAAAAGGTAATGATAGAGCCACAAGTATGTTGCATAAATTGGCAGTTTAGGTATGTAATTATGTCATCTAACGTGCAAATTTGATACGTTAATTAGGCTGAGCAAGAGAGAGGACACGTTGCCTCTGTCGTGGAATCTTATATGAAGGAATACGGCACTTCGCGAAGGGAAACAGCTGAAGAGTTCAAGAAAATGATTGCAAATGGGTGGAAGGATATAAATGAAGAATGCATGAGGCCAACGATTGTCCCAATGCGACTCCTTAATGTTATTGTTAACATTGCACGCTTGGTTGAAGTATTTTACAAGAAAATGGATGGTGTCACAAATCCAGAGTACTTGAAAGATCATGTTACCAAATTGTTCATTGATCCAATTCTTGTTTAAGGATTGATCAATATATAAATCTGAATATCCCTGTATATGCACTTAAGTGTTGCCTTATTGCTGCTGCTCTCTGTTTTGCAGTTCGTCTTCTTTAGCTATTAATTCTTGCTCCTCTGATTTCAATTCAATAAAAATGAAAAAAAAAAAAAAAAAGCACCATATTGACTGACGTATTACCTTGTCATTTTTTCTCTCCAAATGAGAGTATGAGACGCCTGGACGCATCCTTCTTCCTGCCCCAAATGAAGTAATCATCCCCATATTCAAGATCACTTCCACTTGCCCATGCATTAACAAACACTTTGGTTTTGATGACCCTTTAAACTCACATTAATTGCTCCCGGCACTCTCTTGGGAACAACAATGGAACGGGAGGGAGGGTGCAATCCCGTTGTTTCTTTTATGACTAACTTTCCGTAACTTAATTCTTGAATATCAATCTCTCATTTATCTTCTTCTTTCCCTTAAGTTTTTGTCTCAGCTTCAACCTGTGCCTGTTTCTCATCATCTCCGACATGGCCCATGTTGCTATTGACGCTGAAGTATCGGTTCCTCCTATGAACATGCCCGGCGGATGAGTAGTATTGCTGTAAATATTTAATTTTTAAATAATATTACTCGTGAATATCGTCAGAGAATTAATAGAAATGATAAAATAATTTGGATGCTGATTATGTGGTGGCTACTATACTATCACATACTCCACTACTTGAAAAATCAGATTTTGTTAACTTTTTTATTGATTGTCTAATCATCTGACGGTGTCCAAACTATGAGGTACTATAATTAGACCCTACTACGTAATTACCGAATAATAGCTTTAATGTCATTGGTAGAGAGGGAAATCTCAAGGTCATGACTATTCTCAAGCCTTAGAAAAATATCAACAAGATCTTCCTTTTCCGTCCTCCTCTTGAATGCGATGTTGAATAATATTGTCAAGGATCTTGCCGTGAACCTTCACCACTTCAGCTGCGGTCCCGTTGACTATACGAAGAAATTTCAAACTCGGGAACATTTCGGACAATCTTAAGCTCCCGCAAGTGATAACATTTCTCTTGATAATGTGCTCAGTGGATGCAATGCAAGTGTACATGTTCAGTATTGAAGGGTGCTCTGCTCTCGGTGCATATGGACCGCGCCATACTAGTTGGAAGTTAACTTTAAAAACAAAAAATAAAAAGACAAGGAAAACCTTAAAACTTACAGAATTTTAGAATGTTTGGTGATTTTTAAATAACAATTTTGATAAAAATAATAAAATTGTTATAGGTTTCAAATTACATCAACATATGTTTAGTATGATAATTTAGAAGCTATATCTGACCACCCACAATATAAAAAGCAAGCAACCCTAAGAGTTGTTTTCCTATAAATTGCGGTAGAGAGCCCCCCTTTCATGCTGCTAATTTTCACTCACAGGAATACAAGAGACTTGTTATTGGGAGTTCAGGGCCATTAATTATTTGACCTCAAGCTAATAAGTAATATCAAAAAGGCGCTCTTGGACATTACTAGTTGTATTACATGTAAATTTACTACTGATTAAGAGGATACTGCCATTATTGATATTTAATTTTTCTTGATGAATGTAACTATAATGGAATTTACACACTGCATAAGTTGCGAAATAAAGGTGATAGAAGATCTAAACATTTCTAAACTCCTGCCTTTCTATAAGATAAAATATTCTTAACCTACAATTTTGTACGAATCCTTGTGAAGCCAATTGCAAGAAGTCATAAAATAAAAAATTGTAATAAATAAAATGATTTCGAAATGCATAAACTGTTAAAATTCTGCAAAGAAATAATGCCATACAAATTATTTCTACTTTTTTCTGCAGCCACAAAAATAATAATAATAATAATGATTCGACTATTATATACATGAAGTTACAATCCTCTTTCTGGTATAGGTATAACATAATGCAGAGAATGGCAGATTACGATGAACAGGAAAGCATGCAAACACCTGGTCGATAAGCCCATGCCGGGGGCAGGCGAGCATACTTTTCCATTCCTGGTTGCTCGTCATATGGGCGTTCCATAAGTTTAAGCAACCTCCGCACCTCACCAAAATCTCCGAGCTCAGCTGCATCGATAGCACTCTGGCACAAGTAGTTTCTAAGAACATATTTTGGGTTCACAGAATTCATCAATGCCTTCCTTTCCTCATCTGAGATGCCACTAGACAACAGCTGCGAAAGGGAAAAGGAAAAAGATGACAAGACAATTTTTTTTGCCCATTTGTCACTATGGGGATAATCTTTACTGGATGACAGGTCTATTTTATCGGTGTCGTGTAAAAATGCAACAACAAACAAGATGTTGGCATCAAAATCACAAAAGGAGCATTCACCAAAACATTAGACATCCTCAGAAGAAAAGCTACTCTACCTAGGCAAACAGTAAAAAGCTCAAAAAGCATTCATACATCATTGCAAATGCAAGTAACAATTTGAACATGCAGTAGGAACTGAAGTAAAGCATGAAGTTTTTAAAGATTTCAACTTCCTTGCCTTTTGCATTGCCGGCATTTTCTCATTATACACACCATAAAACAAAGACTACCACACACTCTAGACCGGAGCAAGCAACCACAATCATCCGAATATTTCCAAATTGCAGAAAACATTTTTTAGATTGAAGTACTAGGAGAGGAAATTGACTAGACATGTATCCGTCAGCAAAGAATATAACAAAAGAGTTTTCACTAATCCTGGCAAGTTTCACAAATTTTATGTGATTTCAATTGGGTCCAAAAAGAAAAGAAGACAACAAAGAAGGGAAAAAAAACTTTGTGAACATATAGTACCTCTTGTATGTACGATAACACCCAGCTGATCCATGCCTCCTTCCGCTCCTTTCCGATATCTAACAAAACAGCCTTCAGTGGAACTAACAACTCATCCTCTGGAATGCTGGGATCAGCTTTGACATTGGAAAGTGCACGAAAGAAATTTGTGTAATCAACTTTGTCAACAGCCATATTGTTTAGAAGTTTACTAATAATCTGTTTATTGTATTTTGGAAGACCAAGTTTCTTTGTCATAATGGCTTGATATTCATCCATAAACTTTGTTCCATATCTGCAACAATAAGTCAAGATATGCATAAATCTTCATCAACGACGTATAACACACCAATAGCAAATATTAAAAGAAAAAATATTCAAATTAAACAAACCTTTCCATGACATAATTTGCCTCTTTATCATCTATCAATTTAGCTGCTGCTAGAGTTGTGGAAAACTGTGCAATGTTCCACAAGCCAATATCAGGCTGGTTTGCAAAACAGTATCTTCTTCCAGGAAGATCCGTAGTGTTTGGGGTGAAACTTGGATCGAATGCATCCAGAAACCCAAAAGGTCCATAATCAATAGTGAGCCCCAAAATGCTCATGTTGTCAGTGTTCAGCACGCCATGGGTGAAACCAACACCTTGCCACTGTGCAACCAACGAAGCCGTACGCTCAGCAACCTCCACTGCCCATGCTGGTGCAGTCCAGAGATAAAACAATAAAGAAAAGAACGGTGTTAAAATTGCTCCAAAAACTACTTTCAGAAATCATCAATGAAAACACGTAGAAACTGTCAATATCGAGAAATAGAAATTCCAGATTCAGTGGGAGGAAATACAATTGCCAACAGAAAGTGAAGGAATGCTTAAGTACTCTTATCCATTTTAGCATTATATGTTATTAGCAAGACACTACCATGAATCAAGAAAGTTCAAACATCAAAGGTCAAATATAATTCATAAATAACAGGAAAATTACAAAGGCTAAAACTTTTCCTTAATTGGATATGGAATGAGATTACAAACCATATAGGGGAAGCAAGCCCATCCCAATAAATTGTCAAATAATGACCATAGAACTATAACAATAGAGACTGTTACAAGTATATGCTTGTTGCACAGAGATGCATCACTGGATGGCTAATTGAATATCGCAAACAAGCATTACAAAGTCATTCACTTAGAACAACTAACCAATTTCCATATGAGCTGAACTTTGGAATTTGACATTGATTAATTCCAAAATAAATGCAGGGCAGCCAAAAATTAGAAGGAAGCAAACATCAGAATTATTCTACTATCCGTTAACATCTAACCAAAACATAATTCCTCAACGGAAACTGTTACCTGCATACTTATTTGAAGTTAGGTCAACAACGGAATGATCCTCATCGCCTGTGCTAAAAGATAAGCTCTCGCTTTTATTCATATTCTCAATATGACGAAAATGATGTCTAATAGCATAGTCAGCTAAAGTACGGACTATATCAAGGTCCTCTTGTCCTCTAGAAGCATGTATTTGATATGAACCAAAGCGCAAAAAAGATTGAGCAACTCTGCAAACAATTGCACCAGGTTCTTCCTTTGGATTGCCACTGCAATGAAAGAGGTCACTAACTGTTATGAATACCTGGATATATTATAAAACTATCCTCTATAATCACCTCTCAAGTTTATTTCCATTGCCAGTATTTCAAATCTCCAAACTTTTCTAGGTGAACATGAGTATAGTCTAAAACAACATGTCAAAGGTTGTCTGTTTCTATTGATTCACTAACAAATAAATTAGAATTATTTACTAATAACCACAGCATCTCTCATACATCCCAAAAAAAAAAATTGCATTACAAAGTTGCACGAAAGAAAAAGTAAAGGGAAATATGGTAGAAAGACATGAAAGTAGTCGTTTACTAAATTGTTTATCAGAATCAAAATCAATTAGATGTGTTGATTTGAGTGTGTTAGAAAGATGTCGTTTGCTAAAAACTTTATCAGAATTGAAATCAAATTGATTTACTGAACATACTCGTAAAACATGTCTCGAGTAACAAATTTTCCTGTTGTCACAAGACAAAGTGCACGAGTTGTTGGGATTCCTAAAAAGTGCATGGCTTCACTGCAAAGGAACTCCCTGATGCTACTACGCAGTACTGCAAGGCCATCAGCAAAGCGGCTATATGGAGTCTTCCCAGCTCCTTTAAGCTGCAATTCCCACCTTTCCAACTTCGAATTCAGGATCTCGCCAAGAGTTATTGCCCGACCATCACCCAGCTGACCAGCCCACATGCCAAATTGATGTCCACCGTAGCATTGAGCATATGGCACCCTGCAGTAGGAAGATCGATAAGGACCAACAACAATATCATTGAAAAGGGATATGCAATGTGACTTGCAATAAACATGAATAACAACACTTACGCTCCCGCCAAAGGAGTAGCCCCAGAAAAAAAGAGGGGAAAATCTGGTCTTTCAAATCTGAAAAACATAAACAGATTTCTAGTTTCAGTGCCAAAGATAATCGCATGCCATAAATTTAAAAAATAAAAAGAAATAAAATAACAAAGAAATTAAGTGCAGATAGAAAAAAATGATATTATGAAACTTCAGAAATCAGAAGCAATACTAAGCAAACACTCTTATACCAACAAATTTCAGCAATTAATACATTTTAATAAAAGAATGGCATACAATTCCATATTCTCAGATATAGTTGTTGTAATTCTATTATAACAGCAGTGCCAGTTGTTAATAAGTTTTCAGATCTTCCGCATACGAGGGCTTTCCAGTCACTGACAGCTCAAGACCGTTACAGATTCAAATGACACTTTCAGAGTTTCCACAATATCGAACCATTAGGTGCTATCAGAAGTCAAATATCGTCTTTGA
Source organism: Citrus x clementina (assembly GCF_000493195.1). Taxonomy (NCBI): domain Eukaryota; kingdom Viridiplantae; phylum Streptophyta; class Magnoliopsida; order Sapindales; family Rutaceae; genus Citrus; species Citrus x clementina. The sequence continues at coordinate 5,201,687 of NW_006262688.1, read as the reverse complement.
AAGTTTCTAAAATTACCACTCGCCATTAAATTGATCTAGTTCAAAGCATCCATCAGTTTGAAAACAATACAACATGCGAAGAAACAAGAGAGAGAAGAAAACACTCACTCTTTAGGATCCAACTCAAGAGAATCAGCCACTGATTCTGACCACGCAACAAGCTGAGGATTTTCTACTTCAGCTGACGGAGAAACTTTAGTATAACAGGCATGCAATACCTACATATTATTTAAAAAAGAAGACACTGAATCAAGATGCAAATCAGGCTGCAAAAAAATAACATGCACATAGACGATAGATCTTTGAATTCGCATACAAACCTCTACCACTTATCTTTCATTAATGTACAAATCTCAAATACGATCATGCAAACGACATGAATGAGGTAAACCAACTATCCCGATTAGCTACTGATATAGTTTAAATTCAATTCAACCCCCATAAAAAATAAATAAAAAATCTATAAAAGAAATAATTACTAAATAAACAAACTTTTTTCATGCAACCTAATGAGGAAGCACAAAAACCATATAAAATGAATAAATAAAGTGCAACAAGTAGCAACATGCTATAATGCCACAATGGTTTGCATGAAAAGAATTCAATGTGCCAAATAGAGGTATTAAAACTAATTTTTATATTTAAAAAAAAGTTCTAATTACCAAATTTCATAGTGACTACTGCACCATTTTATTTCATTCCTTTGATCATATAATGCCACATCAGTTTGCCCAAATAATTATTTTGATTCTCTCAATAAGGTGTCATTCATTTATTTGGAAGATAGGACAAAATAATAAATAATTCAATAAATTGATGTCACCTATAAAAAGGTTACTATCGTAGTTAGGAAGTGTTTCATTTTATTATTCTGTCGATAATCTAAATGGAAAAATTATAATCAATTATAAGTGAAATTTCAGTCTAAAAAATTACAATATAAAATAAATTACAAAAAAAAACTATTTTTTTTTTCAATCAAATAAAATAAGCTAACCTCACGAGGGATAGAATCAATCCTGGGATCACCAGGCAACTCTCGAACAAACGAGTGGTCCCAATTCAGATCCTCAAGAGCTTTCAGCTTCTTCGTCATCTTGCTCTCATCTCCGCCGTCCGTTTCCGTTTCCGTATCCAATCTCTGATTCTTCAAATCATGCGTCACCGAATCGACAGACGCACTCGACTCCATCTGCGCAGCACCGCCGCCGCCTGTCGTGCTGACGTGGCATGCGATGGAAGGACAGGATGGAGACTTTGTAAAGTAGGCGGGGTAGAACGGGAATTTGGGGAGGCGAGGGCGGAGAGAAGAAGAAGAAGAAGAGAGTGAAGAGAAGAGGAGGTGTGGTTTAGTTGAGAAATGAGGGAGGAGGAGCATTGTTTGTTTTGTTGTTTATTAAACAGATACTAAAAAAAAAAAAACAATTATTAATAAATTTTATGCGTGGGTTTTTAATTTTGATAAAAGCGATTTTATTTTTTCATTATTATTTTTATTATTATTTTGGGTAGATATTTTTGGGGGTTGTGTGGGAACGGAAAGCTGTAGAAAGAATTTTGGTTTTGGTGGTCTCTAATCACTAATGGGTGACGTATACTTGAACGCATTTTCAGTTGATGCTTTGACCAAATACGTTACATGCGAAACACGTACCTATCGTTTTGAAAAAAAGTAAATAATAATAATAATTATGATGATTCAAATAATTATCTCAATAATAAAAAATAGTTAAAAATTAAGAACGCTTTTTGTTTTGATACCTCGGGTTAATCGTCCAATCAAATGGACGGCCCATAACCCGAGCCATTACCACATGGGGCCCAATTAAGGGACACCGAATGATGTTGGAAGCCGAACGGAAGAAAGTGGGCCACGCAATTGAAAAGCTTGAAAGAGGCCCAAAAGAATATCAACTTGCTTCGTATCATGTAACAGAAAGTGCTTAAGTCACCCCTGTGCATTTCGTGCCCTATGGGTTATGCACCGTCCACTGATCATTTTTTTTTTTAAACCATCAGACGGTGTCTAAGTTGTGCAGTATGATATCTCATAAGTATCGTAGATGAATTCATTGCAAATAATAAATAAATAAATAAAATTTTAATACATGTTCATAGATCTTTTTAATATAAATTTGTTTACTCTTTTTTTGAATTTTAACCTAAGTGTAAGTTAATTCTTTTTCTATAAACTTTGAAAAAGCTTTAAAAAGATCATTGATGTTTCTTTAGAAAGATTTTGCACAAGATAAATGAGAACTAAAGGTTATGATTAAGCGAGAAAATTATAACGTAAGATAAGCACATAAAATTTAATTTTTGTTGCGATAGGTAAGAAATTCAAGCATACAAGAAAATTCTAATCTTTATTCTTTAATCAAGTAAGAATAATGTTTCACAAGTCTACTAACGATTCCAACTTTATTTATTCCAAAGAGTGATAGCATTTTTTCAGGCAACATGCATTCGTAAAGTGATGGAATTGATTAAAATAGTTTTATAAGATGTGAAATTAATTATTTCATAGATTACGACTTTATTTATTTCAAAGAGTGATATTATTTTTTTAGCCAACATACATTCGTAAAGTGATAGAATTGATTAAAATAGTTTTATAAGATGTGAAATTAATCATTCCATAAATAAATGTTACCTTAATATTTTAATCTTGTTACTACTATGAGTTACTTTTAATCTTATTTCTTGATGTCACAAGAAATTCAATGGTTAGGAATTTTGATCAGGGAGTCTTAATCTTTGATATGTATTGGAGATTAATTATTGGCGAAATGAGTGAAAGCGGGAAGGATCTTCAAGAAAATATCCTGTCACAATTAGAAACACGTTCCAAAAACGATCATCCAATTCGTGTGGCGGACTTCAAACCCAACCATTAACTGAAAATAAAAATATAATTAAAACTAATTTCAAGTCCGGTTTCTTTCTCTCTCCTCGGCAACATTCCTTTGGCCTTTGCTCAATCAAAATCCCTAATTTTATCCCCAAATCAAACGAAATTGAATCGCAGGCCATAATTAGAATTTCTATCTAATTGATCCCGATTTCACTTCTTTTGATCGATTCTGGCTTGAAATGTGAAAATTGCCGTGAAATTATCGGCCTTTGGCGGTTAATGGTCCTCGAGCTTGAAATTTTTTTTCAGAGAAATCGGTCCACTTTTGTCGTTTTTGAGCTGATTCGAAGTGTAATTTAAGGTTTTTTTGAAGAAACGGTGATGGACTTTGAGGTTTTCGACAGTAGTGGTAAGGTTTCACTTGAAAATTTCGTTTTTTGGTTGTATTTCGTGATATCAAGCTTGAAATTGTAAACTTTGAATTAGTTTTGATGATTTTCAACCCCATGCTTGTATTAAGTTTGTGCTTAAGTAATTATGAGTGTGGTGTTATTTAAACTGATTAACAATTGAAATTAAGTGAAATATAGTCATGAATTGATCATTATAAATTGTTTTCAGTTGTCTGTAGCCCGTGTATCGAAAGAAATTAATCAGTTAAGTAGCTGAAGATTTGATTTGAAAGAGAGATGGATTACCAGCTTTCTGATAGCAGTGGTGAGTTAAGCTTAAGTTACAAGAATTAGTTCATGAATCACGTGTTCTTTAATTGCTCGATTTGGTTGCAGTATAGTTAATAATTTTGTAGGTTGTGTGGCCAACAATAGTGCTAGTTATTGTGTGATAGAGGGAGAATAAAACATAAATTCTTCTGCAGGAAAAAGATCTTTCTTTGTAGAGTTATTTTTTTTTTCTATTCCTGCTCCGCTCATGAATGTGGATGCAAGAGATAACAAGAACTGTGTTAGTTGAATGGGATGAGTTAAATACTTTAGATGTGCCACTGATGCTGGACAAAGATATCATTTTTTTTTCCTTTGAAATTCTTTGTTTCTTTGGAAGCTACATGTTAGACAGTCTCTCCTTTAATGGCTTCTGTACGAGAAAATTGCAGGCACGGATGATGACCTTCCTCCTTCACATCACAATAGATTTCAGAGAGGGGTTCGCCCCACTGGGAATGGAAGATCTGCAGTTATAGGTTCCGCTTCATTACCTAGGATGCAAAATGACATGGCAACTCAGATCCACAGCGTTGAGCAGGATGCATACAGTTCAGTCCTGCGGGCCTTTAAAGCTCAATCTGATGCCATTACTTGGGTAAGCTTCACTTTTTGTATGCATACACTTGAGTCATCTTTAATAAATAAGAGTAGGTTCGAAAGCCATTCTTGATATATACTTTCAGGAGAAGGAGAGTTTAATTACTGAACTTAGAAAGGAGTTGAGAGTATCGGACGAGGAACATAGGGAGCTTCTATCAAAGGTTAATGCTGATGACATTATCCTGAGGATAAGGTATGATTATATCATGACATGCGTGCTCAGCAGTTTTTATCGTATGGATTGTGACTTACTGATCCATTCTGCCTTTTAACGGGAAGTGTAAATCAATCATGCTGTTAGGGAATGGAGAAAGGCAAGTGGCCTCCAGCCTGGCATGCCCAGCATCCCTCAGCCGGTCCATGATCCTGCACCCAGTCCTACCGTTTCTGCATCACGTAAGAAAACAAAAACATCGCAGTCAGTAGCTTCATTGTCAACTGGTGCGCCATCTCCTGGAATGCATCCATCTGTGCAACCATCTTCATCTGCCTTGAGACCAGGTCCACCACCTGGATCTAAGGGCAAGAAACCAAAATCAGTAAGTCTAATTTGTTTTTCTGAAAGAAAATGATAAATTAATGTGTTTTCCATGAACTGCCTGGTTGATGGAGTATTTTTATGCTCCATTTCCGGTGAAATGGATGCAGTTTTCTACAGGTCTTGCTGGGAGGGGCCAAGTTGCTAATCGGGGTTCTTCTGGCGCTTTTCCAGCAAATGGACCTTCTGAGGCAGCAACTTATAATCCCTTAATTGGAAGGAAAGTTTGGACAAGGTGGCCTGAAGACAACCACTTCTATGAGGCTGTTATAACTGACTACAACCCCAATGAGGTATCTTCAGCATTTCACCATGCAGTAGTTTTGTAATCAATGGGCCTCCTTTAATTTTACATTTTCCCAAACAATGACAGGGGCGGCATGCTTTGGTTTATGATATTAATACAGCTGATGAAACATGGGAGTGGGTCAATCTCAAAGAGGTAATATTACTGCCATAAGTTTTCCTTTCCATTTTACATGAACTTGTTTAATGGTAGTGTGCAGTGTTTTAAAAGTAAAAGCTTTCTGCTTCTTGTGTAGATATTACTGTATTTTCTTATATCTGCTCTGATGCTTGTTTCTCTTATCATGCCTTGGGATAGTGATAAGGTGTTCGTGTGGTTGTCTCAAACCACATTACTTTATGGATTACTGCTATCTTTTCTTATCTTTCCATTGTTATGCTAATGTTATGCAGCAGACTTGTGTTATTGTGTGCACATGTACTGCTAGAAGGTTCCTTTTGGAAGTGAGATAAAGAAATTTCAATCAATAATTAGTCATGTGGCTGAGTTACTTGTATGTTTTTAAATGTTTTTGGCCCCCACTCTTATATTTTTAAACCCACATCATCTGTAATTGGGAATTTTAGGCTTTATTCCTTACCTTGCCTATCTTGCTCATCAATTTCTGTTATGTAGTTACCGTGTAACCTGCCCCATCTTTTGTGATAAAAATACTCTAAAATTAAAATCTTCATTTCTTATAAAAAGCCTACTTGCTGCTAATCTTCAGTGTTGTCATGATAGATATCACCAGAAGATATTAAGTGGGAAGGTGATGAGCCTGGTATTTCTCGGAAAGGTGGCCGTCCAGGACCCGGTCGTGGGACTAAGAAACCTTTGACGCGGGGTGGTGGTGTTTCTGGTGCAGGAAGAGGTAGAGGGACCATGAAGCCCAAGAAAGGTTTTCCTTTCTCCCAGAATGGTATTGGCAAGAAGCCTTTGGGTGATATTGAAATACTTCACACAGAAACTCTAATTAAGGAGGTATGCGGGCAGATGAAAAAGTTATATAGAAATTGTTGCTGATGTATGTTTTGCCTAATTGTGGTGGATTTGAACAGGTTGAAAAAGTTTTTGCTGCTAATCATCCTGATCCGACGGATGTCGAGAAAGCAAAGAGGGTACTTAAAGTAAGCATCTAACATCTTTGTACTAAGTTATTTTGTATTCTTTCTGCAGTTCATTCTTACGAGTAAATTTGAATGCAGGAGCAAGAACTAGCCCTAGTCAATGCAATTGCAAAGCTTGAAGATGCATCTGACGGTGAAAGTGGTAATAACTGATTACATATAACCATGTTCTATAGTTTAGGAAGCATAATAAAACCACGCTGTCTTCTGTTGTATCATCTAATAGGAGTTTTTCGAAGATTCAGATTTTGACATGTACTATGCTGTAAATTTTCAGTTTGCTAGTGTAATTCTCCTTTTCCAGTTAAAAGTCTCAACGCAATGGGTCCCATATGGTTGCAATGAAATCTATTCAAATTATGTGAATTGCTTTCCTTATGATAAATTCTTTGGCTGTCAAATATCCCTGTGAATATGGCATAAAATCTTGCTACCATGTTGAGCTTATTATTTTGAATGATATGAAAGAGTCCTCTTACACCGTGTTCGATTTATGGTCATTGATTGTGAAAGCAATCCGATGTTTTTGTTTTCTTTGGATTCAAAGCAGAACAGGGAGAACATCAATTCTCACAAGGGCAATCTATGAACCAGGAACGAGGATGGCGAAAACGGCCATACAGTGAGATGGGTGGAATGGTTGATGGTTCTGCCGGCAACAACAACGGGCAATAACGGCAGATAATCAATGCCGATGAGGCAATGATACCGTCATTTGTAGATTGTTGTAACATGTTTTAAGCTCTATGACCAACTAGGCCAATGTACTTCAGGCTAGTGGTGTACTTAATTTAAAGTGACTTAGGTTTGGTTTCGTACTGTCATTGTAAGCTTATTTTTTCTCATTGCTCTTTAGATGCTTAATGTAAATTTTTTCTTTCCATGTAAAGATTATTTTCATATTGTTTGCTTCTCTCTTCTCTCTCAATCATTTGAAATGCTTTCAGAAAACAATTTCAAGAGAAAACACGATCCTAAAACAAATTTTAACGGAGGCAGCTACCCAAATGATTTAAGATTTATGTTGATGATGATGCAATCCAAGCATATGATATCCTGCAAATAAAACAAATATGAAAAATCAGCATATACATAGAATACATGAGAGTTGCATGTAAAAGAAATTACAGGAATTCTGCATCAAGCGCAACTTCAAGAACTGGCTGATATTTTGCTACTACAATGATGCAATAAAATCAAGGATAAGGTTCACCATCTGAGCATCATAAGCAGGGCCTTCCATTTGGAAGTGGCTTGCGCCTTCAATAAGGTGAGTTTCAACACGCCCGGCAGCAGAACTCAGCTTGTTCTGCAGCTGTTTAACACTAGTAAACCCATCTCTAGTTCCCATTACAAAGAGTTTTGGCTTTGGAGATTTAAGGATGGCTTTATGGTGTCGCCCAAATAGGATTGAAGCCATCATACCGAAAGGGTATCCCAAACTTACGTAGCCAACAACTTGCTCAATCTCATCGACTGCAGAACCGGCAATTGGGGCACCTGATAACAGATCATAAGGGATAAACAAGATGTAAATAAAACTGAGTCTGCTTTCACAGTTCAAGGACCTTGCAAATTCAATGGATATTATACAGCAAGAGCAGGGTTGAAGCACACAACATCAATCATCACAATTCAAGTAGTATCATAATATTTTATTACAGAATCAATCTAATGAGACAAATGAATGATGGAAATTAACTTGAAAACTCCTTACATCTAATTTATTTTTCTTTTCTTTTTCTTTTTTCCACGATAAGTTATTAATTCATCAGGCTTTATTGCAATTTGATCAGTGAAATCAGAAGTCAGTTACATTCCATGGTCGTACGCACCAAATGTTCTATTATCTATTGCAGTATCTGAAATGCCCAAGTCACTGCAAAATTAATATTCAAGGCAGAAGAAGATGAATTCACACTTGTTAGGCATATTATATTGACAGGTAACAATACACCTAAGCAGTCTCATGCTTGTCCTGCTATTACTATGAAAATGCCAGAGGTAAAGGAATTGATAAAAACATAACCAATTGGCATTCTAGGTGCATACTACACACACATGAAATAACTTCCTCTGTAAGGACAGGTATCCGATAAAATTGTCAATGTAGTAGATTGATTTCTTCACCTAATATGTACATTGCTCAATATTCAGTAGTTGTATCAACTAAGAAATTTCCATCAAGAGGTCATGACTGGGCTCTAGCCTTTGTCAACGAAATTCACACCATCACAAATCATTAAGATAAAGATTAATGCTTCAATTGTAGCTTAACATATTGATTAGTTATTCATTTAGTTTTTTTTTTTTTTTTTTATAATCAAGGTAAATATCATTTACTTGAGATTCATTGCATAATTTTCATGGAGGTCACTTGGGAACTCAAGCTTGATCATCACAAAAGCTCCCCAACGAGTTTCGTCCTCCATTCAAAAAGGGTTCTAGGAAAGGAAACCAATCAGAATGTGGCAGTTTGTGGAGTTACTAATTGACATCAATTAGACACTCACTAGAACCAAGAACCCATGTAAAGCGGAACAAATAAATAAAATAAAAAGGCCCAACATGAATGTTCCACGCAAACAGGTTGAATATGAGTTAGTACCTTGGGGGTTAAAATATTATGAACCTAATAATGCAACTAACACCAATATAGATCCTTGGGATTTGCACGCACCATCCCCAAATAGTTGTTGAAAGGAATTGAAATTTGATAATAAGGAAGAAAGAGGAACCTGAATACAACTGCAAAAACTAGAGAAAATGGCTCCAGAAATATCTTCCTTACATCCAACAAAAGGGAGGAAAGAAGGAGGGGTGGGGTGGGGAGGAGGAAAGAGAGAATTAAATCTAATCTTCTAGAATTCCACTAAAATTTCATGGTTCCCAAAAGAAAATTCATATTTTCCACAGCAATTCTCTATTAAAATTATCTAAACATATTAATTCAACAAACCCTCAAGAGCACCCTCCAGCTTTCAGAACACCAAAATAAAGCTAACTGCAGAAAAATTCATTGACTGACCATTGCCAAAATCAAGCAGAGCGTTAAAACTCCCTATTTTGAAATCTAATATGTCGAGAAATGTTTGAAAATTAACTTGACACCATAAACCAACTCACTAAATCAAAATAAAACTTTTTTGACTCAAAAAGCAGGATAGCAGCTTTCCACAGATGTATTAGTGGAAAGTTTCCTATTTTCCCTCACCAAAAGCAAAAAGCTTTCTTTATTAATCTACCATTAAGTCCGACACCAATACAAATCAGCATCCAATTTCACAGATCTAAAAGATTTATAACCACGAACACAAATCAAACAAGCAATTTACACACAATCAAACACGATCCATCAAAGCGACATCAAAAAGCAAAAAGCAAAAAGCAAATCATACCCGCAGAAGAACCCACCAAGAGAATCCTATTAGTGGGCAAATTTTCAGAAACCCATTTGCAAACAGCAATAACATCCTCAACTTCGGCAAAGCCAGTGAGAGAAGCCTTTCCTGTGGACCTGCCGACACCTCTCATATCAAAAGTCACAGCTTTGAAACCCTTATTAGCCAACCCAGAAGCTATGCCTTTCAAGAGCCCTTGACAGCCACCCAAAATCGAGTATGGATGAACAAGAACGATCGCCAAGCTGCTGCTGTCATTTTTTACCTCTCCTCCTTGTTCTTCTTCTTTAGGTCTGAACACTCTTGCGTTAAGCTTCACCCCATCAGTTGTTTCCACCGCACAGGACTCTACTGAGTAGCTTGACATATTTATGTGGGAAGGATCAAAATGGGAAATGGGGGAGAGAGACAGAGTGAATGAAACTTAAAAATTAAAATGGAAATTCTGTTCTTTCTGTGTGAGTGAAGAGTTTCAGAGATTAAAGATGACACTGACAGGGCCATCAGAGTTGTTGTTGCCTTGTTGGGCCGGTTTTTTGGGTGACTTGAGGGAGCGGAAACTTGCAACAGCTTGCTTTGTTTGGCTTTGCACATTTCTAAATCTAGATTTATTACCGTAAAAGATATGTGATTTTTTTTTTTTAAATGATAGTCTATTGATATTTTACAATTTAGGTAAATTTAGAATGAAAATTTTTATTCTATTCTTAAGTGTGGAAAAATTAATGTGATCATATTTATTATTAAAAGATAAAAAGAAAGTTTGTCAACATAATCTCTATTTACCATCACCCTCTCGAATGAAAATGAGATAAATTAATATTTTCGTACTTTTAGATAATAAATTAAAATTTGTTATTCTATTTTAAGGGATGAACAAAATTTTACTATTATAATTTTGAGGCGAAGTGAAAGAACAAAAATTAGGACTCGAACCAATGAGGGCACAAGTTCTATTACCACTGTGCCAAAGGCTCAACGACAACATGTAATTTAAAAATTTACCCGATAAGAGAAAGAGGCATGTAAAATAAACTTAGAAGCAAAATCTTATTTTTCTCATTATGACAACACCTTATCAAAATTTTACCAATAAATTAAAAGAAAGTTACAACTCAATAATCAATATTCACCCAACCTCAATAATAATCAAACCATTGAATCATAATGAGAATAACAATAAATTGCACATAACCAACCATATTATTTTCATTCGTTAATTGTTATAACCAACCATAATATTTTCATTCATTAGTTGAGCTACTCATTCTAATTCAATGTCTTAGAAGCTACCATTACTTACATCTAGAAGTTTTGCCTAAGAATTGAGAAGAGAAATTTGTATGAGACAGACTTACGATCTCAACATGTTGAGGCGGTGAGTCTATCCAATAGTATTTTATCATATGACATAATAATAAGATTTACTATTAGTCTCATTAATTTTTTAATAAAAAAATTTATAAATCCCACTATAACACCAATTATTATATCACATAGCAAAAGAACAAACTCACCACCTCAGCATAAGATGGTGAGCCTTGTCTTGTGCAAATTTTTCTCAAATTTGAGAAATCTATATTTGCATTTTGGGAGAATTGTTGTAGGATAATTAGTATTGATTTTGCAGCATCAATTTTCTAACTATCGAGTTGTCCATATTATACACCCTTACGGATTCAGAAACTTTTGTTTTTTTTTGATATTTTTTTTTTAACATCAAATTAGAACTACTACTCATCCCTCTCGTCTCCTATGGAATTCTCTTTACGTAAATAATGAGAGTGTAAATTTATTTAACCATATCATTGTTTTGAAGTCTACCTCAAATATAATTCGAAAATCGACTTTTAAAATCAAAATGAACTCATTTAGAGGTGAGTTCGTCATTCAACTATGAATGACTTCTCTTAAACCCACCGTAACTTAGGCTTGAAAATTTGGGTTTCAAAATTCAAAATTAAAGTGTACATTGCAAAATATGATATTTAAGTGAAAAAGACAGTAACATGTACGCACATGTAATATTGAAAAAATAGATTTATGAATCAACTTTATGTAGAAAGAATTAGAATTATTTGTAACTACCAGAAAAGTCAGGCTATGAGGAATACACCGATTAAAGGTATGTGTGAAATTTACTTCTTCTATCTTTGGAGGGTTCAAGAAAATCAACACGTACACCAAATTACTTTTGGCATCATGGCTGGTTGCTTTCTCGGTGCAGCTTTTCAGCCCTAATCAGTTTTAAGGTCAATGAGAGATAATACTGTTATTTTATATGTACAGTAATATTGTAATATAAACAGTATATCATTTTCAGTCTTGGTTGTGTCTTAATACTATTCAAATTTCAGTAATTAAAAAAAAATTACTAGTTATATTTTTGTTGAAGTTAAATACGTCTTTATGATTATGTACATCAAAATTATCTCTCTACTCAATGGACCAAATGCACCTCAATTTCTAAAGCAAAAATGAAGCAAACTAAAATTAAAAAAAAGCCTATGATTCATCCTTACATCTACATGCTGCTATGTGTGTGTGTTTATATATTAAAAAAAAAAAAAAGAAATGCAAATGGCTGCCACAAACACTCTCCAATTTCCAAACACAACTTTTCTTTTTTCTACTTCATTCTCTCTAATTGAACCATTTCTATCTTGATCTCTTAGTAACTAAAACACTAAACTGATCAAAAGGAATCATAACCCAAAAAAAAAAAAAAAAGCAAAAAACCTCTCAATAATATACATTATACAACAATCATTCATGCATGCACCCTTTGATTTCACCTCCTTGTTCTTTTCCGACTCCTGCCTCCACCACCAACTTCGCTTTCACCATTATCTCTGCCCCTCTTCCCCGACGTCTTCTCCGGCGGACTCATTGCCCCCGAAGCCGATCTCTTCGGCGGCCTCCCCACTCCTCTCTTCGCCCTTCTATTTTCTTCCCTCACCCCTCTTCCCCTTGAACTTCTTGTAACTCTATTTACATCTCTCCTCGTCACCGACCTCCTCTTCTTCTCCTCCTCTACTTTACTATCCTTGCTATCGTCGCCCGAGTCATCATCATCGTTATCATTATCGTTTTCATCTTCTTCTTCGTCGTCATCTTCCATCACTTCACTAGGTGAATTCTGCTTCATTCTTTTCAAGAAACTAGCCGCCCCTAGCTTCTTCTTCTTTACAGCATTTTCTTTCTTATTCTCTGTCTTAGCCTCCAAAGTATCATGAGAACTAAGCTCATTACCACCAAACTGATGCTTCACGTCACCACTCCTACTGCTACTTCTTGAATTTCTCCGCAACGAAACAGACCGCTCTTGGCTCCTCTTCTTCTTAATACCCTTATCCTCAATACCCACAAACGAACTATCAACCTTCTTCTCGTTCACCTTCGGTTTCTCTTCAACTTCTCTATCCTTTCTATCTCCTTTTTTACCATACGCATTCTTGGATATTGCTTTAATAGAGCTGCGTTTCCCACACACCACCATTGTTGAACCTCTGTTAGGCTTTGAAAGGGAAGCGGGCGGAGGCTGTGGTTGTTGTCGATGATGTTCGGGTTTGGGTTTAGGTTTAGGTTTAGTAACAGCAATGGGTTGTTGCTTACGAAGCATATCGGTCATTTCTTTAATGACTAGGGTCCGGAGTTCTTGTGCTGCGGCATATTCCTGAGAGCTTTTTCTGAAGAAAATTACGAAGTTGTTGAATAACAAAAGGAGATCTCTAAAGAATTTTTGGAAACAATTGGAGTAAAGCCCTCTGTCAAGCCTGGATTGAATTGTTCGAAGATCAATGTGCTGCCTTACCAACTTCTTGTACCTCTCAGATTCCTGCAGAAAAACACTATACCATTATTGATCAGTTCAATAACGCTCTCTGTTGTGCCAGAGAATTAAAATACAATTTTTTGTTAAAATAAAAATACTACACGCAAGCATAAAATGTCGTAAAAACAAGAAACAGCCGTAGTCGTGCGATCAAGTAATGGGCCCCACTGACGAGATCCTAATCACCGTTGGATTCTCCTCAATTCAAGCCAAGTCAGAGGGTCAACTGTTGGCACGGCTTCCCATACACACAACGACGGACTACAGACCATAACTACCAATAGCCAAGAGGCACCAGGCAGTAAAGAGGAAATGACATCCGGATCTCCTAATTTTACCGAAATCACAAATTAACTATTTCCTTCCCAATTTAGAAAAAGAGCTCGGGGGCCTGAATGTTAGTATCCAGCCCATGACAAAACTACAGAAACTATCAAAAAAAGAAGGAAAATTACAGAAGACTCCCGAGAAGGGCAAAATGGGCAAAATGAATCGAAAAGAAACCAACGCGAACGTGGGTTAACCCGTTTTAAAGCCGAAGTTACCCTCCCTCTTTCCTATCGCGTTCCAAATGGAGCAAAGACCAAGACCCAAGAAAAAATTATTCCAAGCAAAACACACGTAAACGAGCAAAAAACTTGGCCCATGAAAAGTCCTACGTGCAACAGATAAAAAAAAAAAAAAAAAACCACTCACTCATAACTTGCACCTTCAAGCTAAGCAATCAATCGAAAACCGACGTGGCATGGCATCACCCAAGTCACTCAAGGCCATTTAGCTATTGTTTCAAAAATTATTTGGTTAATGTTATAAATATTATCGGATTCCTTAATAAGTTAAAATTTACGCATGGTCTTGTACTCTTCCTTGTTTTTGGGTGTAAAAAACTGTCATCATTTGAAGGGTTGAAAAAATTATCATCTTAGGGGAAAAGAAATTCGCAAAAGCATGGGCCACGAGTCATGTTTCTCTCCTCAAAGATAAACACCAATTATTTTGGGCTTGCATGATTCTGGCTCATACTAGACATAAAAAAATTTTAAAGTGAAAAAGAAAGGAGACAAATAGGTGAAATGTTCAATCAACTACAACTTTAAGAGCATCCTTCAATCTAAGCACCGGGAGATAATAAACAAAATTACTATAAATAAATAAAATTTAATCATTTATGAATGTTAAAATTGTGAAATCTATATTGTAGGATACCATGGTCACAACCTCAATCCAAAAAAATATTCTAGGATTTTTTTTTTTTATTTCTCGACAATTTTACTCGTGCTCCAAATCGCATGGAGTCCAAAATTCCAGTAGTTGGGACCCACGTCAATACGTTGAATACATCCATACCGTCGTTTCTTCAAAACGATGCTTAGATTAGATGCCTAATGTGATAATGCGATGAAACAATTCTTTATTTTTTTTTTTTCGAGGACCAAACAACCACCGCAATTTTTTCATTTTTACCGATAAGTTCCTATTGGATATTACGTGGAAAGCTATCATTGCTCCGGATTGAGTTGCCTACTATTCATGAACAGAGTGCATGTTTGAACTTTACTTACCTTATTTGATCAACCGGATTAATTAAATTAAATTTCAATTTTTTTCTCATAAAGAATATTCGTTTGAAAAATAAAAAAGTTAACATACCTGGCTCCGAAGCCGCCGCTCAAAGTGCGAGCCGAGCCGATGAGACCGTATCATCCCAAGAAACCTCACTAACGGCTCAGATTTTACAGCCAATACCTTTTTTGTGGCGGGAGAAACCTCCTCGTCATAGGGCTCCTCGCCACTACGACGACGTTTGTTCCTCGACAAACTAGCTGAGCTTTGTACATCGCTGCTCTGCTTTCCCTCCCTTTTCGACTCGTCCCACAACTCGTTCGACTCACTGAGTCCACCGACTGCACTCGTTTTATTCTTAACGCTTTCCACTTTCCCCTCCGACGCAGTTTTATCATTATCTTCGTCGGTTTCTTCTTTAACATTTCCAGTTCCATTTCCATTTTCATTTAATTTACCGTTGGATGACCAGTCTCGATCCTCCCGGTCCGGTCCACTTTCGGTTCTGTTTTGGACCGGATCATTTTCAACATCCGGTTCGGGTTTCATTTTCTGCTCTTTCTCTTCCTCCCCTTCCGCGTCGTCGTTTTGTTTCTTGTTTGTCGTTTCGGCCTTTTGGGTAGTGGAATTGGACTCGTTGAAGGATCGGTTCGAGTCGCCGTCGCCGTCGACGGCGGCTTCGATCTCCGGCATGGCTTTTCTGTCGCTCTCCAGATC
Source organism: Citrus x clementina (assembly GCF_000493195.1). Lineage (NCBI taxonomy): Eukaryota > Viridiplantae > Streptophyta > Magnoliopsida > Sapindales > Rutaceae > Citrus > Citrus x clementina. Next base: position 5,186,038 of record NW_006262688.1, on the reverse strand, counting down.
TGCCTCCGGCTTCATGCTCTTCTCCCTCTCCTCTTCCAATCTCTTCACCTTCAATTCCAATGACCTGCAAAACACGAAAACGTCGCCGTCGTTTCACAGATCTCATCACATAAAGCAAAATCCCTCAGTCTCAGATCTCAAATAAAAAAAAACAGCAAGTTTACACGATCGAAACGTCGCGTCGTTGAACCTCGGCGCGGAGCTCTTGGACACGAATCTGTCTGAGCTGGTCAACCAACGGGACCAAACTCGTCGATTCGGCGCCGTTTTTCACCGTGAACCGCCGTCTAATCTCATTGAACTTGTCCCTACAGCTCTGCGGAGTGAGCGACGAGAGAGCCGAACTTCGGTTCTGAACTTCCATAGCGATCGAGTCCCAACTCCTGGTCCCGTGGCGGTTTACGGCGCACGCTAGCAACAACTCCTCTAACGTGCCCCACTGTTGCTGCTGCTGCGAGGTCGTTCCGTGGCGTTCTCTGGCCATGAAATAGAGAAGCTAATAACTCATATTACTACGCCTACGCTCATGTCATCATCGATTCATTATAATCATTAGATTGTTATCTTCCTTTTTTTTTTTCCCTGCCTACGTTTTATTTTCTCGTTTTGTTTTCGTAGTTATCGTTTTAGGGTTTCGGCCTTGCCGTTTTGATTGGGTTCTTTTTGCTTTTATTCCGTTCGTTGTTGTTGTGTTTATGTTTTCAGTTTTATGCTTCTTTTTTTTTTTTTTTATAATTTTTGAGATTTATGTTTATATTTATAGGGAACGAGGGAGCAAGAGAGTCAAGACTCGAGAGCGCCGTGGCTCTGTTTCGCCTCTTTTCGATTTTTATTTCGCTTGGCGGTTCGGGTCTGATCTGTTTTGGACTTCAGTTTAAACCCCGGAACTTTGTTTGGGAGATTATCGTTTTAGTCCCTGATTCTTTATCTTTTCATGAATAAGCACCACAATTTATCTATTTATATTAAATAAGTCCACTAATTGTCACTAAATAACAATAGTGAAAAAATGATTTTGTCTTTTAGAAAAAATTAAAATAAGATAATGATTCATTATTAATTAAAGAGTTTGAGTATCAGTAGATTCTCGAATTATGTTACAATGACATGAATTTAATTTTTTTAGTAATTCTTCATTTTTATTTATAGAAAGTAGAAACTAATTTGGCATAAAAGTATTGATTGGATAAGAAAAATAGAAAACAATGTATTTACTAAGAATAAATAAATATGAGCTTTATAATCATTGTCAAAGAGTAAAATAGTATTTCAATCATTTTAATAGATTTATAGGCTTATTTAATATAAATAGATAAATTATTTACTCTATTTAGGGAAAAAAAATAAAAAATAGGTACCTAAACGATAAAACACAGTTGGACTTAAATTACTAATTGGCCCTTGTAAACGCCAAGCAAATTCTGATCTAAGATCACAGCCTGTTAGATGATGCACGTCACAGGTCGATTCATCGTGGTTCGAATTTTAAGTGGGACCAATTTGAGTGGAAGAAAATTTCAATTTAAGATCACCGTTAAATTATGATTTAAAAGGGGTGCATCATAGTCAGCGAAGCTTGATTGATCATGGTTGGTTTTTGTGGGACCCAATTAATCCCAATTGTTTAGATTTTTGTAAAGGTTTCTTCGTGATATCCACAAGCACAATTTGATCAATCCGGGCCGTTATGTTACAGTGTGAGATGAGATACCCGTTAATTTTTTCAGCAGTGGTCTTCTACTGTGGTCTCTCAACTCCGTTAATAAAATGATAATACGCGTCCCGTCGTACATTATAATGTACACGACGGCAAGTATAATATGAACCCTCATTGGTAAGTCATAAATATTATAAAAGTTTCATTTTCTTTTTTATATCTTTTTAGATATTTAATATCAATTACAGTGTGCCATAAGATGGGTGTTAATTTTTACATGGGTAAAAGCTCGTTTAATCCCTATATTTTAAAGTTAGTGTTCGTTTAGTTTCTATATTTTTAAAAATACCTCAAACCATCCCTATCATTAAATTATTGACACTTTTGCCATTATCTTTTGTTCCTTTTAACTTATTTTTATAATATTGCCCTATTATAATAATTTTTTAGACATTTTTAAAAAGAAAAAAATAACCCTATTATAATAATTTTTTTAGACATTATTAAAAAGAAAAAAATAAATTACCAGTTTAACACCAAAAAATAAAATAAAATAAAATAAAAAATATATATTAATTTTTGTGGAACACACTCTTGAGTTAAAATATTAATTTTTCTAAAAAAATGATAATGTAATTTTTTACGATATTAATTTTTTAGACATACGTGAGCTTCCATAAAAATTAATATATACATTTTTTGTTTTTATTTTATTTTTGAGTTTAATTTGATAATTTAATTTTTTATTAATATCCAAAAAAGAAACATTATTGTAAAAATGTAATATTGTAAAAGCAAGTTAAAAATAATAAAAAATAATGGCATAAGTGTCAATATTTAGTAGCAGGGACGTTTTAAGGTGTTTTTAAAAATACAGGGACTAAATGGACACTAACCTCATAATATAAGAACTAAACAAGCTTTTACCATTTTTACAATAATAGTATAATGTTGTGGTTTCACATCTTTATTAATAAAATGATAATTTACATCTCTTGTCACGCATTATAATGTACACGACGGCGAGTATAATATTATCCCACGTCGATAAGCCATAAATATTATGTAAGTTGTATTTCTATTATATATGTTTTGAGAGATTTAATATCAGGATCGATGTCACTACCTTAAAATTCATTAATAAAATAAATTCACTCTCCGTATTTATGTGGTTCGTTATCAAAAGTGTTGAAACAATTTTTTTTTTTTTTTTGTTACAAAATAAGGATTGTAATGATATTGTCAAGACTAGTAGAATAACTATGGTGATGTCGAAGTTAATCGTATCAATCAGTTTATATCAATTTAAATTTCCATGTTTTTCTTGAATTCACATGACTTTGGAGACGGATTCACCTGTCAAGTGACAATGTACCATTGCACGTTAAAAATGAAGTCTTTTACGTTTTTACTTTTAAATATTCACATATAGCTTATATCAACATCATGTGTTTAAATAGCCGAACTCAATGATAGTATATGTATTAAGAGTTTACTTTGATTACATTAACTATTCGATTCAAAGTTTCTTTCGAGTAAAATGAAGATAAAAGTTTGATTTTATGCAAACGAAATATATATAACAACCAATGAGGTTATTTTAACTTTAAATTATATATTAATTATAATATATATATATATATATATATGGGTTTAGGTTTATATTTTCAGAATTATAAATAAAAATGGCCCAACCCGTATTGAAAAATATAGATAAATAACATGCCTAATAATTATGAGTATTGGTAAAATATTATAGTAGTTGGGGTGTGTTATGATGAATTGATTTTTCCTTTTTTCATATTAAAAAAAAGTTTTTATTGAGAAAATTTTTTATTAGTGGAGAGAGTATTTAAACCAGGCTTATCCCAAAACCCTATTCTAATTTTTTTTTTTTTTGTAAATCTTCTGAATACATTTTTTTGGGTCTTTTGATTAATGAGAAAAATGAGAAAAAACAGATGTAGTTTAAGATTTTTTTTTTTTTTGAACTTTTAAGATTCATTTTTTAGTTTTCAAAGCTAAGTAAACAAGAAAAAGAAAGATGGTCAGTTTTCTGATGTAGGCATCTGAACTTAAAAGAAATCTAATGATTGCTAGAAAAAAAAATGATTAATTATGCAGTTTATCAATCTAAATTATCACCATTCCTTCAGATTTCAAAATTTCAAATGTTGATGAACGTTCAATGCGGTGCATTTCATGATCTCAATATCAATTAAATGCCAAAATTTGTTTTAAGTTTTTTTCGTCAATTCCCATGAAATTAGAAACAAAATTATTAAATTAAAAAAAGAAGAGAATATAATTATGTTGATGGCGAATGGAGGATTAATCGTAATTGAATTTGGTCAACAACAGTACGCGTAGGTCAAGAATACATCCTTTAATATATATGCTGCAATATCAAATCTTTTTATCTTTTTATGGATTTAAAGAATTGAAAAGTAATTTTATTTGATTCTAAAGTGTTGTATGCTTTCCGGGGAGAAAACACTTCACTTAGTATCTTTTTTTAAAAAAAAAATTTCAAAAGCATTTTTTTTCTTATATATATTCATATGCACTATAACAAAGTGTGCGTAACTTCGATAACACTCAACTCGCCTAACTTATAAAAGATAATGATTAAGAAAAAATTCAACTCAATTTAGACATTATTCGTGTTGCGTCAGGTTGAGTTGAGCTTAATCCAAATGTTCATTTTCATTTTATCAAAGTTAAAGATTAAATTAAACACACCTCGAATTTCTGAAGACATAATCATCATTTAATAAAAGATAAAAATATTACATCCATTTTCAATGTCTGTTAATGGTACCTCAACTTTTGTTTTTAAATTTTATAGTTAAGTATACAATGCGGGTTGGAGAAATTAAATATGAAATTGAGGTTAGGTGCTCCTGTCAGTTGTCACAAAAATGCATAGTAATTTCCCACGTGCAACACTTTATAAATAATTTTTTATTATTTCTAAAACAGGGCTCCAAGGCTCGTTTTCGTCTCCCTCCTTATGGGCTTTGTAATGGGGCTGAGGCTTTTAGGCAAGCCCACTCTTTCGCTTTTCCAGAACTATTTTTTCCTAACAATTTTTTTTTTTTTTTTTTCAGAATAACCGAGCAAATGTCCAAATGGCACTAGGACCCCTAATTTAATTAAAATTACAAAACAAGAATGCAGCTTACTTTTGTTTTTGAAAATAGTTGCATTAGGAGTTAGGATCCGTAATTTTATTCGAAAGTCAAAACATACAATTATTTGATCTAATTAATAACGAAAATCTATCTGTAATTAAGATTTTTTGGATAATTTTTTAAAATAAAAAATATTAATTATGTCATTATCTCAAATTTTAGGAACCAAACAATATTTATACTTCTTTTATTAGATTTGTTTTCCTCAACTTTCAATTATAAGTAATATACAACTAAAAATCATTTTTATACAAACTACCCACTCGTTTTTTTTTTTTCCATATTTTCATTTAATTTGTACAAAAATAATTTGTGGCTTTAGACTTTAATATTACTCTTCAAGGATAATGTGCAAAAGATACGAATTTTGTTCCGCATTGGTTATTTCCTAATAGTCTGGGGACCTATATGTAATTATAATCCCCACTTTTGAATAAAAATCATTAGCGTCGACTCTACGATCCCCTTACCGACTTAGCAAGAAAAGAACTACTCCTATAAATAAACTCGCACACACTATTTCTCTTTAGTAAAGCGGGGGGAAAAAAAAAAAAAGAAGAATCTCGCTGACAGTGAAAATCCTTCGACCAAATCCCATCACACAACGCCAAATATGGCCGACCCAACCGAAAACCCAGCAGCCCCTGCCACGTCGGAGCCGTTGCCATCAACGGAGCCGAAGCGATCGTGGGGCGACGTAGCGGAGGAGGAGGAGGAGAAGGAGAAAGAGGAGCGGAAGCAGCAGCAGCAGCAGCAAACCGCTAACACATCTGAGGATAAATCAACGGCGGAACTGGACGTCGAGGGTTTGACTATTGATGAGAGCAAGAAAGTCAACAAGTTCCTTGACGAAGCTGAAGACTCTAGCATCAAAACCGTACGAGTCTCTTCCTCTAATTGTAGCTATTGTTATTAAAAAAAAACAATTTAATTAAATATTTTATTTATTTCTATTTGGCTGTGGAAAATTTTAGGATCTTAGGATATTAATTATTGCTAAATTAGTTTAAATAGATTATGATTAAAACTATTGATGCTGTTATATAATAAGGATTTGTTATGTAAGAGAAATTTTGAGTGTCCAGACAATTTTTTGTTATATCCCTTAAATCCTTCATTGAGTGAAAATTTGAATCTTGCTGTGTTCGTTTCCCTTACAAGTCGGGTATTGGAACTCTCAATGCTGAGTATATGGAAAGAGGGGATTTAAAAAGTCTTATGGTAGTGAAGTGCAAACTTAAAATGTAGGTCTTCAAGGGATACGTATTATGAAACCTTTGGGCTAGGCTGGTTTTATGGGGCAAGTGGGTTTGTATCGTTACTGATCTCAGATTCCTTTGTTTGATAGATGCAACTGTCATATTGCATCTGATGAGATGATAAAGTTTCGAGCAATGTGTTGTACAGAGAGGTTTATTTGTTTATTTACTCTTATCTGATTTAGGTTACGACTGGTGATACACCTTATACCTCCGCAACTACATTTGAAGATTTGAATCTCTCACCAGAGCTCCTAAAGGGATTATACGTGGAAATGAAATTCCAGAAGCCTAGCAAGATTCAAGCCATCAGTTTGCCTATGATCTTGACTCCTCCCTACAGAAATTTGATTGCTCAGGCACGTAATGGTTCTGGCAAGACGACTTGTTTTGTGCTTGGGATGTTGAGCCGTGTTGATCCAAACCTCAAGGCTCCACAAGCACTTTGCATTTGTCCTACCAGAGAATTGGCAATTCAGGTTAAATTTCCCCTCTTTTTTTTTTCCCCCCTTTGGTAAATGTGTTAGCAGCCTTTTTACTAACTATTCATGTTTGAAAATTTGATTTCATTTGCATCTTATTTGAATTTTTACTAAGAATGAGGCAACTAAGGGATAGTATATAAATGTTGCAGAATTTGGAGGTTCTTCGTAAGATGGGGAAGCACACAGGGATAACTTCAGAATGTGCTGTGCCAACAGACAGCACCAATTATGTGCCAATATCAAAAAGGCCACCAGTTACAGCACAAGTAGTGATTGGCACTCCTGGTACCATTAAGAAATGGATGTCAGCAAAGAAATTGGGTTTCAGTCGTTTGAAAATTCTTGTGTATGATGAGGCCGATCACATGCTTGATGAGGTAATTTTATTAAGCAGATTATGGTACTGCAGTTTTTTGATGAAATTATGTGTACATTATTCTTATCAAAGAACAATGTCAAGATGATTTAGTAGTTACTCTTGTTGCCAGAAAAAAATTATTGGAGTTTCCTGCTAGGTTGTTTTAAGTGTTAATTTGAATGAACCCCAAGGGAGTGTTGTGTTCTGTTAGTTGTGTAAGAGGGTTCAGTTCAGTGTTGATTTGAAAGAGCTACTTTTATTGAAACTCTTTGGTGCTTTTTATTGTGGAAATGTTTATTGATGGCTTAATATTTGGGGGAAGATTCAGGGAACCACCCCCCCCCCCCCCCCTTTTTTACTTGGAGAGAGGCTCTTGGTCATTGGGTGCTCATAAATATATGAATTATACAGGCTGGCTTTAGAGATGATTCTTTGAGGATTATGAAGGACATTGAAAGAAGCAGTGGTCATTGCCAGGTATGTCTAACTACTCTGCGGTAATATGCTCTTAGCTGAGAGAGGGTGTGAAACTAGCAAGATTACTTTGAACTTTTAGCTTATATCTGTATGCTGGATGTGCTTGCGTTTCTAACTTGTGTTGGGATTATAATTTTGGTTGAATATGCAAGATTGTCATTGTTTTTGCTGAAGTGCAATATTCAAAACAACATTGTAGTTCCCTTTTGTAATCTTTTGTGACATGGACGGAGAGTGTTAATGATTCGGTACTATTTGTGTACTTGAAAGTCATATTCGTGTTAATAGTGGTCAAATATTCCCAGTAAGGGAAGTATCATGGTGGACAAGATAAATACTAAAAAATTGGTATTGGATGCACTGCCCTGATTTTATAGTTTACTTGTCAAACTTTAGAGACAGTAGTTGCATACTTTCTTCTCATTTACATTTTTCTTGCAGGTTCTTCTATTTTCAGCCACATTCAACGAAACTGTCAAGAATTTTGTAACAAGGATTGTTAAAGATTATAATCAACTTTTTGTCAAGAAAGAAGAGTTGTCATTAGAATCAGTAAAGCAGTATAAAGTTTACTGTCCTGACGAACTTGCCAAGGTTATGGTAATCAGGGATAGAATTTTTGAACTGGGAGAAAAAATGGGGCAGACAATTATATTTGTCCGCACAAAGAATAGTGCAAGCGCGTTGCATAAAGCACTTAAAGATTTTGGTTATGAAGTCACTACAATTATGGGTGCTACAATCCAGGAAGAACGAGACAAAATTGTTAAAGAGTTTAAAGATGGATTAACACAAGTTCTTATATCAACTGACGTTCTTGCCCGAGGTTTTGATCAGCAGCAGGTGCTTTTCTTTAGTTTTAAAATTGCTGTTTTTCCAAATGGATGCAGGATGCTTAGTGCTCATGCTGTTGACATCCTGACCCGTTCTTTTTATTCAGGTTAATCTTATTGTAAATTATGATCCTCCGGTGAAACATGGAAAACATTTAGAGCCTGATTGTGAAGTATACCTGCATAGAATTGGCCGGGCAGGACGCTTTGGCCGCAAAGGCAAGTTTCTAAATTAAAGATTTTGTTTTGATTGTCTTTTTTTTTTGCTGAATATCTGATTTGCTTTAAAAGATAGTTGAAGGCAGTTGAACCTGTTGTTTATATTTGCAAGGTTGTTAGTGTCTTCTCTTGATCACATTGATGTAATTCCGATGAGTTCACCCTTTGTTTGAGAAATGGGTAATGATGGATATTATTTGTCAGAAAGACCTTCATGTTGTCATTATGGCTCAACATGTTTGTATTGTCTTGGAATTATTGGGGCACACAAGCTGCACATAGGAGTTAAACAGACTTACTTTGTTAAACTGGGAATAGATTGACTCGTTATTGATTTCTACTATGTATTTGTTACATGGATATTGTCTAGGTGGAAATCGGAAATTGTAATTATTGACCAGGACTTATTTTTTGTAATTTTTCAGGAGTTGTGTTTAATTTGTTGATGGATGGTGATGATATGATTATCATGGAAAAAATTGAACGGTACTTTGACATCAAAGTAACTGAGGTAATCTTAAGAGTTAAGATCCTGCTTTCATGGTTCCAGAATTTTATGACTTTATCAAAATTCAAAAAAATCTGTTTAATTTTTCAGTAGATGTAATGTACAGGTGCAAACATGCACATGTGAAACGCTCTGAATTAATACTGTCTAATTGATGTCTCCCTCCTGCTTTCCAACGTTAGGTCCGGAACAGCGACGAGGACTTCAAGGCAGCACTTAAGGCAGCCGGTTTGCTGTGATGATTTTTCTTAGTCTTGGCTACATCAGTTAATATATCGGCATAGCTTGTTACAAAAGCTGAAAGAAATTGGATCAATCTCCTTTGGTGTCTTTGTGTAACCTTTCCAACGTAACTATGGTTTTTTTTTTTTTCCTCCTTTGGTGGTTTGAGTAGTTTATACATAAATCAAACAAAAGCGGAGGTTGAATATTGTTATGTTGTGTAATCTTTTTTTATTTTTCTCTGCTTACGTCGGTTTTGTAGCATTGTTTTGGAGGCTTTTTCTCGTTCCTGTGAAAACACACAAGCATGTACTTAATGACAGAAATGGGTTCAAATTTTACTTAATATGAAGTAAAAAGTTATGCGCCTTTGCTGAGACTGTTCTGGTGTATAGAGCATCTTCTTGCTTAATTCGATAAAACTAAACAAACTATAATTATTGGTACTGTATCTTCGTTATTTATTAATTAAAAATCGGTAAAACTAAAATGCCAAGCACTACATTTTCTTTGTCGTATGTGACATTTGTAATTTTCTGAGTGTTGTGTTTTAGAATATGGGAATTGTAACACAAATCACAATTTGGGTATTATGAAATAAAAAGTAAGGAAAAACCATTTGGATATTTATTATTAATGATTTATCTGGTCAAATCTATTTAATATATTGGCCTATGATTGGAGAATTTTGTAAATTACAACACGATATTAATAGCCATAACCATTCATAGGTCTCCGAGAACTTCCTAGGTTAATTAAATGATTGTATAATTTGGATTAAACTATTGAGTGGTTCCCAATTATTAGTGGATATATTATCTTTTTGCATACTTTCATAGTTCCCTTCATCAAAGGATAAAAGCATTCCTATTTTACAATGATTTGTTTCAATCAAATGAGAGTTATATATATATATATATATATATAAGAAGAGAGTCTTTCTCCCGTGCGGATGTCCTTATTTTATTTTCATACGAATATATTTTAATTAATTTTTAATTCTCTTAAATATTTTAAATTTCACAATTTTATACTTTATTAAAAAATTAATTTTTTTTAAATCGTATGATTTAAAAATTTATTTACATTAAAAAAAAATACAGACATTCACACTTAAAAATAATTTTATACACACACACATGTATATAAGACAACCACCAAATTGGAGTAAACTTGCCGCGCGGGAAAATCTACTTCCAATTTTTATTTATTTTCCTTTCTCTTTTACAGTTTACACACTGAAGAGCCTACTCTAATTCTTCTCTTTTAGAAACTCAAAAATAAAAAATTCACTTCTCACCGCACACAATTTCCCCAAAAATTAAAATATCTCCCACTCTATTTCAAGTTTCATCCCGCCCGCGCTCTCTGATAATAAAAAAGTCAAATATCAAAACACATTCAGTTCTTCAAATCACACCCCATTTTCTCTCAAAAATTCCGAAAATATAAAGTTAAAAAAAAAATTCTCCCCTCTTTTGTTTCTTGATTTTGATTTGAGGATCTGGAATCATGAGAAGAGCGGTGAAGCGAGAGGCCGGGAGCAGCAGCAGAGGCCGAGTCGACGACTCGTCGGAGCAGCTACTCAGGACTGTGAAGCGGGAGAAACTGAGTCGAAACGGCGCCGATGAGAACCTTGACAATGAGTCGACTCGGACGAATCAGCCACAAGACACAGTTCAGCGGAGAGTTCTTCGTTCTAAGTACCTCGCCGTTTTGAGCAAGATTCAAGGTTAGAAAAAATAATAATTTTGAAAAAATTTGAGGCTTCAATTTTTTTAAATATTTATTATTCATTTAACTTTATTTTTTTTTTAAAAAATAAAATTTGCAGATCAGAGAGATGATTTGACGAGAGTGGATTCAAAGAAGTTTAACACTATCCTCAAAGAAGTTCAGAATTTGCATAGAGATGGTAATTACTTTTAACATTTTTCGGAAATTTTTTATTGTTATCTTGTAGAAATATCAGAAAATGTAGAACCATTTTTAAAGGATGAATCTGAATTTTATAACGAAATTGAATACCAAATCAGTTTATTTAAACTCTTTGAGCTGCTGTGTATCAGTTTTAGGGAAAATGTTAATTACCACTATTATTATTTGGGTGAATTTGAAATTTTTGGGATATAATACCAAATTGGGTTTATTTGCAGTGCAAAAGCCAAGGGAGCAGGTAGCAGATGCGGAAGCACTGTTGGATATTACCAGCACATTGGTGACTTCTGTGAAGTCACAGTCCAATGAGGGTGTTACCCCAACGGATTTTGTCAGTTGTTTGCTCACCATGTTTGGGGAATCCAACAGTAACAGATTGTCCTCACAAGGGAATAATAATGCCCAGATGTCAATCAATTGGAAAGATGTTGGCCTTGCTGTTTCACCCTTTTTATCAGCATGCCATGGCTGTTCCACCATGTGAGTTTTTATTTATGTATTATTCTTGTTTACATTTCCTTTAAGTGGTTGAGTTCTAACATATTGCTTTGGTTTTGCTTTTCTTCATGTTGTTTGGTTAAAGGCTTGGGCCTATGAAGACTGAGGTGAAACAAAGGAAGGTTGTGGTTCGTAAGAAACGGGAAAAGCCTACTCAAACTGCTCAGCCTGAGGAGGTGAAATTTTTTTCTTTTTTCATTTGGTGCTATTTAATTGGAAAATGTACTGAAATTTAGCTGTGGTTGCTCTGAACATGCAATGATTGTTTCTGAATCACATCATGACATTTTTCAAGGGGGAAAAAAAAGTTGTAAAGAAAGAAGATCAGTGGACATTTAATGTGTTACCATCATTTTCAGTATAGCTTTCATGTTGGATATTGAGGTACATTGTGATACTGAAAGTTATTTTTTTGCTTGACATTTTATCTTTGTTTCATATTTTGCCCTATGAGAATGGCCATTGTGTACATAAACATTTGATTTTCACTGGTCTTACATGGACTCTTTGAAAGTTCCCCTGCATGGGATTTCTGCTTGACATGCTTGCCTCACTATAACAGATGTTGGACTAGAGTTTTCTTATAGTGTTGTGAACTATATTGGTCCTTGATTTACATTGATATACTTTGCCAATGGATCATGACCTTTTTTCCCTGCAATTGGTCTTGCAACTGTTTAAGGTTATGTAAGCTAACAGTTTATGTTTGGCAGGTTGATGATTCTGAGGCAGTAGAAAAAACAGATACCGATAAGAATATGACAACAATGTTTGAGATCTTAAGAAGAAAGAAAAGTGTCAGACTTGAAAGTTTGATTTTGAATAGAAGATCTTTTGCACAGACAGTCGAGAATTTGTTTGCTCTGTCATTCTTAGTTAAAGATGGGCGGGTTGAAATAGCTGTTAATGAACATGGTTTTCATCTAGTTGGTAAGATATGTTTCAATGTGATCAATTGTTTCTTTTTCCTGGTTGCTGTGTACCTTATGTGCTTTTGGTTCACACTTTTTTTCTTTTTCCCTCTTTCAGCACCTAGGAATGCTCCCTCTGCTGATTCTGTTATGTCAGGCCAGGTCAAATATAGTCACTTTGTGTTCCGATATGACTTCAAGGATTGGAAGGTATGGAAAAAGATTCTTTTCTTATGAGCTATGATGCTGTATTAGACGTTCCTCTTAACTATACCAGTTTTGATCCATATGCTGTATTAGATAGTTTCAGTGTTTATCTGATAATTCGCTGTATGTCTGATCGCAATATTGGTCCATTCTAAGCATAAAATAGGTCAAGGGAATCTGATCAGATGACTATTAATTATGCCTTTGAAGCTATTATGCAATATTGTTTTGTCAAACCAACTCTTACAAGAAGTATAAGATGATTGATTGGTTTCCTTTGCAAATAAATTTGGTGAGAACCTTCAATAGGATGTGTTACTTTTGCTTACTGGATAGAAGATGTAAGTTATTGTCAACTTCCTTGCACTTGACTCTTAGATGCCTTGTGCTATTCATGGTTAATGGAGTAATGATGTGGACTTACTTGCAGCACCATATGCTTAATTTATATTTTCTTCTGTTTCTTGCATGAACTAATTGTTTCCATGAAATCTTAACTCAATGATACATGTAATGCAGTTGATGAAGGATGTGGTGCCTGCCGGCGAGGAGCTGATGCCACATAGGGAGAGTTCAAATGCTTTACCAGTGCCTCAAGCAGAACAAGCTTCATACAACAACACTGAAGGAGCATCACGCACAACGCCAATCAGGAAATTGTCTAGGAACCGTGGCTTGGTCATAAGAGAAGAATCAGTTGTGGAAGACTCTCCTGAAGATGATGTTGCTGAAAGATCCACCAGGATGCTCAGATGCAAGCGTAAAATCATCTGAGTAAGAGGTGCCGATGTGTATATAGGAGCGGGTAAATACCTAGTTGGTAACCTTATTTTGTAGATTCTATATCGCAATCTTTGGTTTTGTGATGCTGTTTCATCTTCCTCGGCTGCGTTAATTTATAAGACATTGTTAAATTGAAGAATGCTTTGATTCTGGTTATCAACTATGACGGCGAATTAATTGTTTTTGTATAAAGAAGGCTTCTTTGCTGCATTAATTTCGGGAAAAAAAAAACCTTTCTTAGAACCGTCTGGGATTATTGTGATTCAAAAGCTTCTTATAAGCAAAAATCTCGACTACTTGTATGCATAATCTGTTGTTGAATATTTTCTCTTAGTTAATTATATTTATACACTAGTAAATACACGTCATAAGATTTCAATAAATGACATACACTGGCATTCAAGATTTATATGATCGGGACTAGGAAGGACCAAAAATGGCTTCGGTTCTCAATGGACCCATCAAATCATAATTCTATATGTTTGGTAATCGTATTCCAACGCTGCAAAAGATCCAATGCTTTAATACTTGTCTCAAATAAATTTCTGAGCAACTATGAAAGTAGTTAACGTTGGTGGATGGTTAGCATTTGCTTGCATATAATTGAAAAGATAACACACACAAAAGGGCTTGGTTTAGCAAGCCGAAAAATTAATCTAACAGAAACTCTGAACAAACACCTAAAAGTGAAAATATAAGTTTCCTTTATCCCAGCACATTATCGAGTGCCAATTAATTCAGTTGATTTGAGATCTGAGTTTTGAAACCTGCGAGCAAAGATATAGTTCCTGCCATCTTTGAGTTTAAATTCTCATCTGGCTCAGAATTCAGATTACCTTTGGTATGTTTTATTAGATTGGGAAGCAATCTTACAACTGAATTGAAGCACAATGAAACCTTGAGTTTAGACGTTCAAACTAAGCACTAACACTGAAAACACAATTTAAAGTTGTTGACTTGACTAAAAGTTTATACTCAAGCTCAATCCCTGAAAAGGTAATACAGAAATTCTCACAAGAAAAGGGGTGCCGCTGACCTAGGTGTCCTATGGAGTGGGGTAGTGCTGATAATCGGGTACCCCCTTCTAGTGCTTGTCTGTTGGAATGTCAAGGTCTTTAAATATTGGACTGTCGACTCCGACTCCCATTGCATTCAGACCATTGTCAACATAGATTACAGCACCGGTGATGGCGGAGGCCAAAGGTGATGCTAAGAAGGCAGCAGTGTTCCCCACCTCATCTGTTTCGTTAATTTATCTAACTCAGTCATCGTGATAAAAAAAGAACAGACCTTCAGGCATAATAAGAAGATAAAAATATAATGAGATTCTTGAAAATCACCTGCAGATAATTCTTTCTGCAATGGTGCATTGGCTAATGAATATTCAATCATTGTATCAATGAATCCAATTGCTTTTGCAGCACGACTTCTCAGCGGACCTGAGAACCAATTCATAAAATGTGAGGTGACAAATGCAAACCTCAGAGACAATGAGGTAAAATAATATAATGTGGCAACTATACCAGCCGAGATGGCGTTGACCCTGATTCTGTGTTTTCTCCCAGCTTCAAAAGCAAGCACCTAAGCAATCAAGAAAAAGCCACTAATAAGAATCAAGATTAAACAAAAAATTGAAAACCACGATTACAAGCAAAGCATGAGCAGAGAAGGTATGAAAACTCACTCGTGTGTCACTCTCTAGTGCAGCTTTAGCAGAACTCATTCCTCCACCATATCTGTGAATTACATAGCTCAAAAACTTATCACATGCAAAGAAGGCGCAAATCAACTAGTATTAATGGTACAAAAAAAAATGCACGGCAAACATACCCTGGAATGATCCTCTCGGAAGCAATGTATGTAAGCGAAAGTGAAGAACCACCTACATGAGTAAAACTCAGTTTAGATCCTTGAAATTTACTTTTTCGACCTATGTACTTTTTTGACCTAATCGTACATAATATAATAAGGCACTAGAAAGATAAAATGAAAAGCATTATCATATTGGAGAATGAAGGAAATGCCTGGGTTCATTAATGGAATGAAATGCTTGAGTAGAGAAACATAAGAGTAACTCGAAGCAGATAAAGCCGCAAGATACCCGTTCCTTGAAGTCTCCAACAGAGGCTTGCTCACCTGTTAACGGATTAAAATTGTCAGGAACAGACGAGATAATCACAGTGATTTTATTTACAGAACCAGGGTACCTCTGGTCCATTGGCAAGTGAGTGCACTAGGATGTCAATGCTGCCAAAATCCTGTTTGACAGATTCAGCACATTCCTGCAACACATTTGGAAAGCAGTCACAACATCAGAAATCATATCAAATCAAATAAATGTGGTATTGAATTATCAAGGACAAAATAAAAAAATAAAAAAAAAAGCCAGTTCTTAAAATGCATTAAAAACAGTATCAACTTCATCATTAGCTTGTGGTGAAGCTAGTGTTAGGCCCAAAAGGGGCTATTATGATCTGTGGCTAACTAATGAATGACCTATGAGACATAAAAATTCTGATCATAGCTTTTGGTGAAAAACTAACCTTTCAGTGAGCACATGAGTTACAAGTTATCAAATAAGAAGGTAACAGAAAATCTCAGTGGTAAACGGATGAAACAATATGTATGGAACTATACCTGAACAGTCCATTTAGAGGACCCTGAATAGCGCTTGTTTGATTTTACCTGCAGAAAATGACAAGAAAAAATTGTTATTGCAGAAGCAGTCACCTACTTTCGCATACACATTAGAAACTACATATTTCATTACATCCTCAGGCACATCCTCAAGCTTGTCATAGATAGCATCTAGGGGATATATTTTAGTGATTTCCATCAAAGAACCATCTGGCAACCTGGATTATCAAAATATTTTTAGTAAGTCCAAGCACCAGAATTACCCCACTACAATGCCAAATAAACCAAGTATAAGGACTTACACACGAGATTCATCAAATTTTCCACGTCGCAGACTGGTTTCAAAAATGTTCAAAGCCTACAAAAGAAGCTTCTACATCAGTAAATGAATATTCTCTTATGAGGACAGAAAAATCAGCATTAATGTTAAAGGGAAAAACACCAGAATGAAAGTTCAGTCGCTTACAGGAACCCATGTTCCAACCAAAATTTCAGCTCCTGCAGCAGCAAGAGATTTTGCTATAGCCCAACCATATCCGTTGTCGTCAGCTACACCAGCAATAAATGCCCTCTTACCTATAAATATTAGTTCCATCGTTAGTTAGGGATCAAAACTTTTAATTTTCAGTTATTACAGACGAGGAGGAGCAAGGATATTAACTGACCTTTCAAATCAATAGGCAATCCGGAAATAGGCTTGTTAGTGCTAGATTCAGCCATTGCCCTTGTTACAACCTTATCAAATTTTACTGAAGATGATGTAAAACTCCGCAGGAAAGGTTGCCCAGATGATATGTGAGAAGCACTAGAAAGCTTGGTCCACAATGCCCCCTTGGAGTTGCCACCAACAACTGCAACACCTGCTTTGACACCTCTGTGAGAAGAGGAAATGCATGGCTTTACTGCTGCCATTTGAAGGCTACAAGCTGCTGTTGCCGCCATTTTCAATGCACCAACTCTTGCAGAGGAAAATAAATACCTGTAAAATTATACAAGGAGCAGCTCCAGTACAATTAGTGTTTCTGTGCTAAATTACAATATGATGCACTAGATTAGACATAGATTGTTTATAATCCAGATTTCAGTGCAAGCAGAGATACATCCAATTAAAAAGACCTATAAGAGAAGTTGAAGATTCTTATTTCTTTTCGGCCCGTGACCAAATGAAAGATTCATCCGAGGAAGTTAAAACTATCAACTTCTCCAAACCACATTGGATAAAACATAAACAATATTGATCAGTTATGATTTATGAACTTATATCTGTCATATTAACCAGAGCAGTAGAGTAAATCAATCATTCTCAACTAAATAACAGATTAAATTGCAACAGATTCAACAAAACCAATACAATCACAACAGAATCCAGGTATTTAGCTTCTGTAATTTTCCGGCATTTTCATTTTTCTCCACAAACAATTACACTAGGACAAATTAAAATCACACGTACCATTAATTATAGAGCCACATTAGCTTAACATTTAAATAAAAACTAAATTGAAAAAGTACCCAACTTTACTTCGATCTTTTATATTTTCCTAAAATAATATTGAACTTTGATTTCAAATCTAACAAATTAATCACCAATCAAACACTCTCTAAACTTAGCACAAACCCACTACTACATTTCACATAAATCTCCAAAAACACAAAACCCCATCTCACAATGAACTTCAAGTGCAAGAAAAAATGGTACCTTTGAACGATTGGAAGCGCCAATGTGAGGAAAAGAGAGAAGTATTGAGTTAAAAAAAATGGCTTTTTTCTTTCTCTTTTGGGGGGGTTCCTCTGAAAGAAAACAAAAGCTGATGAAGCTTTCGAGAGTTTAAAGTAGTTGAGTTCGATGAGATCGAGGCTTTGTAGTGTCGTGACTGTCCCTGTTTGGAGAGAAACTGATGGAGGACGCTTCGTAAATGTCGAAAAGTGCAAAACAGATGGAGAAAACTGAAAGGCAGTTGTGGGTTTTAGCTACTTACTTTGGAACTGTTGTTTTTTATCATCTAACTCCATGCATTATTATATTTTTCCAAAGAAGTACATATTTTGTTCATTTGTATGAAACAGGTTCTAATCCTTATTGAGCTGACAAAATTGTCCTTTAGTATAAGTTTTATTATACGTTTTTTACGCTTTTGAGATCAAGGCATTGCTGACTTTTAGGTGTTCTTTTATATTGATGTACTGTGCTTTAAAAATTGTGGCTGTTATAAAAAAAGTTATAGTTATGAAATAAATATTGTTAGTTCGTGGTAATTATGACTTTTAAATATTAATTTTAATAAAAATAATAAAAATATTTTAAATTTTTATGATAAAATTATGTGATAAAATTAACTTAATTTTTAAAGTGCAACCGTTAGTAATTTTAATTACTTTAAAACAAGCGTGTTGATTTTTTTTTTAAAGTTACGCCGAGACTGTGAGACATAACATTATAAAAAAGAAATAAATCATCTAAATTCATCAATATAAAGGTAATTTCATTAGGGGTTTATTGGGCGAGGGACCTAAGACAAATAGATATATTATGCATTAATTACAGCAAAATAAAGTTAAGGGGCCTTTTTGATAATCCTCTCCATAAATCGTGTTAATGAAGTTGGGCTTTGTTTGGTGACGGTTGGTTGTGTTTTTGTTGGGTTCATATTACCTTTTTCGTATCATAATTTTTCTATTTTCAAATCAGAATCACCCTATAGGATGTTGATATGTTTTCCTTTATTATTAGTGAGATCTCTCTCTCTCTCTCTCTCTCTCTCTCTCTCTCTCTCTCTCTCTCTCTCTTAAACAACATATTTGATTATATGTGTAGATTATTCTATGTTATCTTTAAGAGAGTGAGTTTTGAGTCCCTCTAGTGGTGAGACTATATTCTTCCCCTAATTTTAAAAAAATTGCGATTGAGTGAAGGTAGAGCTATCTCCTACTAATGTGGGTATAGTATATTTTCTTCCAGTATTTATGAGAGATAGAAATCTTGGTTGTTCTTCAATAGACTTGATTTAGAATTATTCTAATAAATTTCTAGTTGATCCAAGATTACCATAATAGATTTGTAATTATAAATGTTAGTAGACTGTAATATTTAAAATATATTATCATAGAGATAAGTTAGATAGAGCTTATATATGAGACTTGATCAATATTTAAGATATGTTATCATTGAGATGAAGGAGGAACTAGTGTTTTTTTTTTTAAATTGAAATATTATTTACTTATAACATAATGTTTTAAAAAAAGATATTAAATATAATTTTTTTAAAATTCAAAAAAGTATTGGCTGATAAATATTAAAAAAAAAGGCTAAGGACGATGTACTATTAGGAGACATATTGGGCTTAAGGCCCATGAAAAATGCAACTCATTAACTACCGCTCATGGGCCTAAACCCAGTATATAATGAGGATACGTGGACCTTAATCTTCCCAAGGAAATGGAGTCCAGAACTCTTTTTGTTGTTAATGGATCAAATATGAGTAATGCTTTTCACACCCTGTAAAATCCTTATAAAACCTTATATTTGTAACTATAGTTCTATTGCTAGATGAAATTACATAAAAGGACAATTATGAATTTAACTAAATTAAAATATATTTTTCACCGCAAATTATGAACCCTCCGTTTTTAAATCCTAATTTATGATACAGTTAAGTTTTTTAATAAACTCAAAAATAATTTTGAAACAATGAAGTAATAGATTACCTAATTTTATTATTAAAAAGTATGTTTAAAATTTAATTAACTCTATTATCATATTTGTCCTTTTTCATAATTTTAATTGAGGTAAATGATGTAAATATAACAAGTGGGATTTCATTAAAGTTTTAAAGGGGTGTTAGGAGCTAGACTCATCAAACATCACATGATACAGGGATGACAAATATCCAACTAGATATGGATATTATCTATATATATGTAAATTTGTAATTATCCATAATGGAAATGTCTATATCCATATCCAATTCTAGATATATCCATATCCAATTCTAGATATTGGATATGGATATGAATTTTATCTATATTGATATGTATATCCATGAATGTCCATGGGCATGAAATTTGTATTTTTAAATTTAGAAATATTATAATGTCTTAATATAACAAAGCTAAATAATAATTATTATATTAAGAAATTCTTATTCGTTTTTATTGATATTTCTAAAAACCATTAATTTAAAATTTAATTAAAGTTATTTTTTATAAAAATATAACATTTAAAAAAAATTGCTAGTGTTATTGTTCTCACGGCCGAGGAATTGTCATTGGCAATAGAAAGTCAACCACAATCGACACAACCTATACCACTGGATTAGAAATCCCACGATCTATTCAACCCATCACATGATGACATGAAGCTTTCTTAACTCAAAATCAGCAATCTTGGCTCATCATTGTTGAGTAGTGCTACACATCCTAAATTTTTATCCTGAATGATGTGGCTTTTTTTTTTTTTTATTGGATAGTAAAATAATACAATTAATTCATCTGAATATATCAACTACTTAATGAAAGGCAAATCAGAGGCCACATCATTTTGGAAGAAATTTAGAATAAAAAATTTAGGATGTCTATTATTACTCTTGAAAAAAACCAACAAGTTTTGAAAGATGAGTATTTGCTTTAAAGAAAGTTGTTGTTACTGGCCTCAAAGATCAAGAAGATAGAACAGGAAGCTAATGTTGCCTTAAAAAGAAAGAGAAATATTATAGAGATTGTAAGTTTTATGTGGTGGGAGTCTAAAAAAAAGGATAAAAAATTATATTAAGGATAAATATGGGATTAAATGAGATATATTAAGAGATAAATGTTATTTTAAAAAAAAATTGAATAGAACTAACTGAAAAATGAAGATTAATGAGATATAATAAAGGTCGATTATCAATACTCAATTTAGAGACTATGACAAGCACAATACTCATTTTATGAATAAAGCAACTTCTAATACTTCTCTCAAAATTCTCACGAGATTCAACACAATTTTTTTTTTTATTTTAGTATTCAAAATAGATATTCTCAGACTTTACTCTCATAACTTAAATATTTTAATGTTTCGTCCTCTAGATTTCTAGACCTCTTCTCTTTTTAATTTTAGATTCTGGTCTAATTTTACCCCTTCGACATTATTGGCTCCGAATTCTCAATTTTGGTTTGTACCGACAGTTAATTAACCAATCATGAAGAAGTTAGTAATATAGATGCAAGATGTGATGTAATGCACTAGAAGTATCCAATACTTTTTTTCGATAACATTTACCTTAAAAATAGTGTAACCAAAATTTGACAAATGGATTATACAAGGGCCTGCACACATGCATGTCTATGTCTCTAAGAGCAAAGCATGTTTCGCCGGAGAAATCAATGGCCAACAAAAGTAGAAGCAGAAGAAGTGAGTCATGCACGGCTCTCACTCTCACCTGAAATCACCTTACATGTCTCTATCATTTTATCACAGGCACCTCCATTTGGTAGGTTTTAGTTTGTTTCTCAGTTGGTATGTTATCACGTGAACAACTATTTCAGAGTCTCCCTTTGAGATTTGGAATTGACCCAAGTACAGTAATTTCAGATTAGTTATAAAATGATGAGTTTAAATTTGCAAAAAAAGCAAAAAAAAAAAAAAAACTATCATGATTAGAAATGGTGTCCTTTTTTCATTTTCTGGGGTATATATAGGGTTAGAAAAATTTTCTTATTGCTCATCATTTTATGAAACAGTTGATCAATTGTGATCACCACAAGCTCATCAAACAAATATATTCATTCATCTTAAATATGCATAATAAAATCATGGTTTTTGATTTTAATGAATGAATAGTGTATTTGTTGTAGTGGCTGTGACTGTTAAGGATTAGCCTAATTTTAATTTTCGAGAAGATTTATATGTCATATACATTTCTTTTTATTTTTATTTTATTTTTCAACTGGTACAATTACTTAATACATAATGTATTTCCACTCTTATTGATTTTAAAATTTTCAAAGCCACCATGCTCAATTTATACACGAAAAAGAGAGGGGGGGGGGGGTAAGATGCATGATCAGAAATGAATTTGGCAAGTATTTGATTGAGTTGAGAGGTCACTAATCTCACTTAATTTGCGAATCACAATATGATTGTTTTCAATCGGCACCAAAACGAAGGGCTGGTTTTGGTTATTATAGTGCCTTGTTCTATGAAGGATTTTGGTTACCCACATATGGAATTGATCTTTGCTTCTACTCAGTATAAATTTTTGAATTATACTATATATATAAAAAAATAAAATTATAGAACATGCTATAAGCGTATAAATTGAGACTTTCGTTAAATTTTAATTTATAATATTTTTCCGGAGAAAAGTAATTAGTATGAAAAACAACAGCGGCCAGCAAAGAATCAAAATGAAAATCAGAAGTGATGGAGAAAAGAGTGACAGAAAGTGAGGGACAACCCATGAAATATAATATTCCAGAATAAAGAGAGTCAAAACTCAAATGGGTGAGTGGGAAACAGCTCATCTTTTAATCTCATGAATAAGAAATACTGAATTTAACAATTCTAAAAGTTTGATTTGGTAAGTCAGTGGCAGCTGGTGTTGCACAGTATAATTTATATGGACATGTCCTTATCATGACTTTTCATTTGCATTTTCATTTTTGGCTTGAAATTAGATTAATTCATTTTACTGTGTTGTCTCCAAAATAATAATATAATAATATTATTAATAATTTGTTTTACTAGGCTTCATCAATCACTCTGTGCATCTTTAGTGGTGTAGTGGAAGAGGATTTGCATTTGAATTTTGAAAAGTAGAATTCTTTCACAAAGTTTACTGATGAACACAATGAAAATATCAAATTAATCAACATGAAGCAACCCCAACAATTTGAGTTAACTAGTTCAACTGAATATTAGTAGAAACTAGAAAGCAGCTAGACACAAAGTTATACAGTTTTTGGGATTTTTTTATTTATTTTGAAACTAGATAACAATTTTGCAATCATCAATCTCAATGATAAATATTCTTTCATATACATCTAAAAACCAAGAATATATTGCTCAAACTGGCCTGATTTTGTACATTAATTAAATTGATCTACATGAATACTCAAGCCCTAAAACAATAAAACCCATAAAAAGGGAAAAAAACCAAAAAGAAAAAATATTAAAAAGTACACTAAAAATTAAGATGAAACTAATCAGTGAATCTTCTGCTTCTCTCAATTAATCTGTACACCAAAAAGTTTAAACCCTTTCTCTTCAGAATTGGATTCTTTCTCATTGTAGCTGAAAATTTTCCCCGTAATTTGTTCCAATTGCACTGGCTTTTTAACCACATTACAATTCTGCCCTTCACAATGTATTACATCAACTAGGAAGAAATTTTGCCCCTCTTTTGCCCCATTTGCACATTCACATGCATAAAATGTGATAATATCTTTTTCCTTCAACTTTTTTTCCTTCACAAACCTATTCCATCCTCTTGTAAATACATAACTTTGACTACTTCTCCAAAAACAATACCTAAATTTCCACGGCCTCATTAACTTATCAAAAAACACTAATTCCATGTCATCTACTCCTCCATTAATTGCATTTTCTTCAGCATTTTCACTAATGAAAGGAAAATATTTAACAGCATATTTTTTAGGAATCACAAGTCTATTTAGCTTACCAACATCACTAGGCGTTAATTCCTTTTGAAAAAGTTGCCTATAAGCAAATTGTTCATCTCCATGCACCATTATTTGATTAAGGCTAGCATTTGAATTATTGTCCTCTCTTTGTGATTGAACCCTAAGATAATCAGCAAACTTTGGTTGATAAGTTCCATCTCTAATCATATTCAAAACTGCTTCTGTGCTATATTGGTTTTGAAAATTAGGCTCTTGATTATTGGTGTCTGTCCATGGGAAATTTCTATGAGAATCGCCACCGCGAATCTTGATTGCTGCACTATCATATGCCATTGCTGCTTCTCTCTCTGATTTAAATGTTCCAAGCCAAATTCTTTGATGATTTGCATATATTTGTGCACCCCAGTGGCCATTTTGCTGCGGCACAACCCCCTTAAATTTTACCAATGATACATTTTTGCCGTGTCTCATTCTCTTGGGAGCTGGCTGCAATCCAGAAGTGCTGTTGTTTGAATCTGAAGCTTCTGTGTTATTCGCATTAGTTTTCGCATTCGACACCATGCTTGATGCATCTTCTTCCATTTTTTTTTTGTTAATTTTGAAACTCAAACAAGAAGAAGAAGAAGAAGCAAAAGTATGAATTTAACAAAACTTTTCAGAGAGATAAAAATGGAACTGATGAAACATTAATTGAGTGATGCAAGGTGAAGGTTTTAAAGAAGATGCAAAGAAGGCAGAAATGAATAAGAAATTATGGAAAAAATCTGGTAATTACTAGATATTCTGTTGCATGAAAATGGTAGGATTTTGTATTAAGAAGGTAAAGAGTTCAAAAAACTAAACAAAAATTAGGTTCCCTTGACAGCCAAGTTGAAACCAAATTAAATTTTATTTCAGTGACAGAGAAAGGTGAAAACAAATTAAATCTTTTTAGACTACTTCATAACATAAACAGTTTACAAGTGAGTTAGTAAGTTGAAACAAAC
Organism: Citrus x clementina; assembly: GCF_000493195.1. Taxonomy (NCBI): domain Eukaryota; kingdom Viridiplantae; phylum Streptophyta; class Magnoliopsida; order Sapindales; family Rutaceae; genus Citrus; species Citrus x clementina. The sequence continues at coordinate 5,161,249 of NW_006262688.1, read as the reverse complement.
TTTTTAAGTGGTTTTGTCTTAATTTAGGAAAAATGTCATTGTAACATTAAGAACAAAATACCCATGTACTTGTTGTGTCTTAACTCTATGTTTGTTTCATGAATGTGAATGATTTTATGTTCACCCTAACCAAAACAATGTTCCCTCCTATTTATAGTTTTGTGGTTAATTAGAATATCACCAAGAAGTTAACCATATTAAATTATATCATTTTATGTCAAATTGTACAATTTTATTCTCGACACAAATTCAATAGTCGACATGGTTACTAATTTTATGTAACTTCAACATTTTGTAAATAAATTAATCGTGTTTAGTACAAAACAATCTAACACCTCATTTATTTTGACTCATACATTCATTTTGAACCAATAGTATTTTCATCAGTGTTTTCGAAATCTTTAATTTAGTCATAAAAAATTGTATGAATGACACTAATCAGTTAAATATTGTTGCACAAATCCAGCCTAGCTAGCAAATTTAGTTTGTAAATTTGATCTCATATCTTATCTATCTTGACACAATTTTTCTTGGATTCGTTTTGTTTATAGAATCTTGATCAATCACTAGAGTATATTTACACTGTTCAGTTCGGTATTTTTGGCAAAGCCAGCTTGTAAATTCTTTTTTTTTTCTCACTTTTGAAAATAAATTAGTTGCTCACTTGACATGTAATTGACTGCACTTCCGAAATAAATAATAAAGAAAGATTAAAAAATGATTTCCGGATAGTTTCAAATTAATTTCTCTCTAACAAAAGAATTTTAGAGGCCTTTTAGAAAAAAAAAATTACAGAAAAAAGGAATAAGTCATGAGTAATATATACAATCAAATAATTTAATTTGTTATAGTTTCCATGATACTTAATATTTCGATGACATCAAAGTCTTGTATTGTAACATATTTTAACTGGCCCCACGATAATAGACAAAGTAGTTATGAAATTATTTATCACATTAATGCAAGCTAAAAATAGTAATAATGAATTAATTATAGAATTGAAATACGAAATGTCTATTTTAAATGATGTGACACATAAGACACTATTCATTTATCAGTGTTATGAAATTATTTCACTAATGATGAATTATTATAAAAAAACATTGTCATGATTAATTAATGACATATCATTTAGAAAAGTAAGCATATAATAAACTAATTAATACATTGAATTGCATTCAATAAGAATAATTAATAATAGTCGAAAAGTCTATGATAATACATCGAGAATTTCTCTCGCGTGAAATTGCGAAAAATAGCGTTCAAAGAAACAGCCGACCAGAAATTGAAAAAAAGTCTTTTAAGATTGATAATTGTGGTCAATCCGGACACGTCAAAAGAGTGAAAATCTTTCTACCCATCTCTTTAAGAGACATATTTGATAGATTTTGGAAGAGAAAAAAAAAAGAGTCAAATTTATTTGTCTACCCTTAACTAAAATAATCAACCATTGAAATAAAATTGTTTATATTTAATTTATCAAGAATTTTTTTTATGGGTCAGTTTCCGTATACAGTTTTTTTTTCGGCCTATGTTATTATTATTATTCTTTTAATGATAGTTTTATCGTTTTGTAAATTCTTAATAAATCGAAATTATGGAAGATCTAATTACAGCTAATAAGAGCATCCACAAATCCAAATATTTACTTGGTAAAAGCTCAGATTTTACTTTGGAGTTTAAGTAGGAAGCAGTTACGCAACAGACTCCTAATATTGCTAGGAAGCAGTTACCTCCAATTTTTTACTCTATAAATATAAAACTTTAATTGTTCGTTACACTACTATTATGACCAATTAATTAAGCTTCTTCTCTGGGCAGTACTTTCTTCACAATCTTGTTTAATCACAAGCACTGCACTTTTTTTAAGGGTTTTCTTTTGCTTTTAGGTCATTATCATTATTATTACTGTTATTTTATGAAATTGAACATGCTTTTATTATAAGCTTCTAGCTGAGAGCGGTTCAAAAAGGCACCTGTAGCTGCAAGGCCAAATTATTTTTCATCAAATTTTCAACAATAAATGACAACAGATTTCAACGTGTACTTTTCAAGTTTCCTGACGACGAGTCTAGTGAATTACGGGCCTCGTTTGCCGCCTGTTATAATCGACACTCGGTCTTCGCCTTCACCGGAATACGTCACACTTCCAGCCGAAGACTGCTTTACTCCATCACTAGTGGTCAAATTTATTCAAAGGTTAGTGAACGTGTGTGTGTGTGTAGTTCTTATTCAGTTGCATTTTAAACTTTGAATGTGACTAGGACTTTAGAATGTGTTCATATTAGGCACCTTATAATTCTTTACAATGAATAGTGCTATGCTACTTCTAAAATTTTCTTCTGGGATTTACTCAAAGTGTTTTTCCTTGTGTTTGGAAACAAGCATGCATTGTGTTTTATTCTTATTTTCTTTTTCTTTTTTTTCTTCTATTTAATTGGAAAAGTAGTGTGGATCTGGCTTTCTACTAACTTTAATTTAGAATGCTAATATAAATAATATGGCTTTCCATTTTTCAATCATGCGTGCTACAGATCAATACAAGTCTTATAAGAAAAAAATCCTTTCACATCTTTGTTACCTTCATTAGAAATCTTATAGCAGCAGCAAAAGAAAAAAAAAAAACTTGCAACGATCACAAACATTGCAAAACTAGTTTATTTTAATTTTATTTGATTCATCTGGTTTTTTTTAATTGTTTCTTATTAGATGCTACTATGATAGCCATCTAAAATACATATATATTTTTCAATATGATTATAGGTAATCAATTTGATAATAACATTTAACAGCAGGCCATAAATAGAAACATTTATCGATATATGTCCATTTCAATGGGTCCACTGAATTTATGACTTGTTTTAAGTGCACAGTTCTTTACTGTTTATATATAACTGCTCCTCATGCCTGATGATGAAATATATAGATAAATTGTTGAGAAAAAGTGACAATATATCTTGATATGCATAATAAGACCAAAACTGATATTTAGTACAGATTATCAGGATTAGCTAAAACAAAATGCATCATTTTCATGTGAAAATTAAACCCCACTTACCAATATTTTATGAAACAAATGACCAAATTTGTGGCACACACTTTTCCAAACACACCTCTCAAAATTCTCATCCATTATATTTCTCTTAGAAAATTTTCCTCAATAGTATAGATCATAAAAGTTTGAAAATGACCCCCCTCTTCTCATATTCCCCTAATTTTTTTTTTCTATATATTGAACTCTCTCACACCAATCTTATCAGCCTTCTTCTATAGCGCCTATAGGCAATTACTTCTTCTTCTTCATCTTCACTTCTCTTAATTATTCTCTGTAAGCACTCAATTTCTTCTATTGTACTTTACATTATAAACGTTTCCATAAGCACGCTTAAAGGTTCTATTTAACAGATTATTTTTTATCAAATTTCAAGTTCTTTTACATGTATTACATCGAATTCATGTTCCTTCCATTTCACTTTTCAAGATAATATGATATTACTGTTGTTACAACTACTTCTTTATAATGGTTATTTTTATATACTTTTATGTACTATACTCTATTGCAAAAAAATTTGCTACTTTTCGGTTTCCATTTTCTTGGGGATCAAGTGTACGTATGATATAATATTTGGGGGTGAATAAATTAAAACATAAAAGTTCATTTGAATTTTTGGTTGAGTTTAGCTAAATTTGCCTTCCTATTATAAATGTGATCGTTTGGTATATAAAACATAAAGTTGAGTTGGTTATTGCTATTTAATAGTAAATTTCAGTACTGAATAGTTTCTGCTATTTTGTTATTGGGTTGCTTTCAATGAACAGAATCAACCTTCAATGGCAGCTATGGATTCAGTACTCAACTCCACCAACCAGATCACGCTAAAGGTTGGAAAATTAAACTAATATATCTTTTTAATTATTATTTTTGAAAATATGTTTATTCATGTAGTTTGGCTTAAAAATAACTAACGATTTTGATTTTTTTTTCCTTAAATTAATAAAACAGGTGACAGATGAAAATATTAGCACTGGACAAGCACAAGCTGCGAACAAGAACAATAAGGATGAAAAGAAGCTTACTTCTTTCATAAGAAAGAATCTCATTCATGAAAAGAACAAAGGAGGCTGGAAATATGCAAGCATCTTACTAGGTACAACTTCAGTGATGACAAAATTTTCCCTTTTTTTTTTGTTTTTTATTTTAGCATGGTTCATCAATCATCACTTACAATTTTATTCTAATTAATTTCTTGTTTGTTTGTTTCATGCAGCAAATCAAGGCCTTGCAACACTAGCTTTCTTTGGAGTTGGTGTGAACTTGGTTTTGTTCTTAACCAGAGTTCTTCAACAAGAAAATGCAAATGCTGCTAATAATGTCAGCAAATGGACTGGTACAGTTTATATGTGCTCTCTCATCGGTGCATTCCTCAGCGATTCTTACTGGGGGCGTTACTTAACCTGTGCTGTCTTTCAGCTCATTTTTGTATTGGTAAGATTTAATAGATTTTGTTCATATGTTTGCTTGGAGCACACGTTAAGAAAGACCTTGTTTGTTATCCCAGTTAATTAATTATAACCGCGATTACGTATTGTTTTGATTAGGGCTTGGTGCTACTATCAGTACTTTCTTTCTTAATGATCAAGCCAACTGGTTGTGGTGATGGATTCATAAGCTGCAAGCCACTATCTTCAATATTTGCTGCCATTTTCTACTTATCTATTTATCTCATCGCCTTTGGATACGGGGGGCATCAGCCCACACTGGCCACCTTTGGTGCAGACCAATTTGATGAATCAAAACCTAAAGAGAGGCAATCAAAAACACTTTTCTTTTGCTATTTCTACTTCTTTCTCAATGTTGGGTCACTTTTTTCAAACACCATTTTGGTCTATTATGAGGATTCAGGAAAGTGGACTTTAGGGTTTTTGGTTTCATTAGCTTCTGCTGTCATTGCTTTACTTTCATACTTGATGGGGACTCCTGGTTACCGGTATGTAAAGCCTTGTGGCAACCCGTTGCCACGTGTCGCTCAGGTGTTCATCGCTGCAGCTAGGAAATGGAACGTTGTTGTCCCGGCTAATTCTGATGAGCTTTACGAAGTTGCAGGGCCTGAATCTGCCATCAAAGGAAGCAGAAAGATCCTTCACAGCAATGAAATTGAGTAAGCATTTAATCTGATTTTATGATTCTCTCCTGATCTAAGCTGTTACCTGAGCAAATACGAGCATGTATGTGCCCTATTATTGTTTGGCTTACGTTTGTGCGTTGAATTTGGTCAGGTTTTTGGACAAGGCAGCAACAATAACAGATAATGACTTAGCTGGCCCAAAGAATCCGTGGAAGCTATGCACTGTAACACAAGTTGAAGAAGCCAAATGTGTTCTGAAAATGTTACCAATTTGGCTATGCACAATAATTTACTCAGTGGTCTTCACACAAATGGCTTCTCTATTTGTTGAGCAAGGAGACGTGATGAACTCCCACATTGGAGAATTTCGCCTTCCGGCAGCCAGCATGTCAGCTTTTGATATCTGCAGTGTCCTCATTTGCACAGGAATCTACCGGAAAATCCTAGTGCCGGTAGCCGGGAAACTCAATGGTAACCCCAAAGGGTTATCTGAGCTTCAAAGGATGGGAATTGGGCTAATAATTGGAATGTTAGCAATGATAGCAGCTGGTGCCACTGAAATTCAAAGGCTCAAATATATTAGCCCCGGAGAAAAGGCAAGTTCCTTAAGCATATTTTGGCAAATTCCACAATATGTCCTTGTTGGTGCCTCAGAAGTGTTCATGTATGTCGGGCAATTAGAATTCTTTAATGGGCAAGCCCCTGATGGGATCAAAAGCTTTGGAAGCTCACTATGTATGGCTTCGATTTCGTTCGGAAACTATGTGAGCAGCCTTCTTGTGGTCATGGTCATGGGAATCACAGCTAAAGGCGACAAGCCTGGATGGATTCCCGATGATTTGAACACAGGCCACATGGATAGATTCTACTTCCTTCTGGCTGTGCTTACAGCTTTCGATTTTGTTATCTACTTGATCTGTGCAAATTGGTACAAAGGCATCAACCTTGATGAGGACAGTTGTGAGAAGGAAATGGAGATGAAACTAGATGAAGATGATGTGCTCAGAAGAGTTTAAATTAATTAATTAGTTATTAGCTTCTACGTTTTGCTTTCTTGCTAGGGCATTTCATTTTCCTTGTAATAAAAGTTTTGCAAGGCATATAAGGAAGCTTGACCTTAGGGATATGATTGCTTCCTTATAGTGCAAAGATAAGCTTTGTGGTATTTGGATATGTTTGTTTTATTGAAGTTTTGTCAATATAGTTTGTTTTGGTTTACTCTACCATTTCATAGGTGCCTTTGTTTTTCTTTTTCACTTGATTTTGGCTTGTATTCATTTTTAGACTTTGGGTAATTTGATCATGGGTATTGATCTCATGTAATTATCCATATTGTAACCAACTAAATATTTTTCTTTGCAAGATTCAAAAAACAGCTGCTTGGAGATATTGTGACGGCGAATTGAAAGAGATATTCTTCCTAGAAACTATGTATATATCCAATGTATTTTGAAAATTAAAAAGAAAAAAAGATTTGGGAGACGATTTGTTGAATTTTAGATTTTACTGGGAGACTAGGTCAAATGCCTCCTCTAACTAGCAAATTTCTTTTCCCACTTTCTTTAACTAATTATCTACTAATATCAATGAGCTACCCTTCTCAAAATAATAATAATAATAAAGCTACCACATTTTTGTAGTTTATTTCAAAATGAGACAACTAAATTCTAAACCTTCAAAATAATTTTACAAAATATCAAATAGAACTTTTTTCTCTTATTACGTTTCATATATGCCCTCTCTTCTTAATGCACACTATTTATTTAATTTCTTGTCTCCTTTAAGGTTTCAATTATTTGTTGCAACCATTCGGAATCAATTTATGTGCTAAAATGTTTACTTACAAAATAAAATTTTATTTTTGTTCTCCTAAGTAAATTTTTTTATCCCGTCTCGAGACACAGTTAAAGGATGAAACTGTATTTTGCACCTTAAAATATAATATTGGAATAAATTTCCTGTTAATAACTAAATACTAAAGATAGAAAAACCTGTAACGCATACAAAATGCCCGAAATAAAACGAAAGCTTTTTGAGTGAAGTATTAGGTCACTAATAAATAACACGTGGAGCTGGGAAAGGAAAAAAAAAAGGTATAAAACTCAATAAAGTGTTTGTAATATGATCCACCCATTAGTTTATGTCATCACGCTGTGTTTTCAATTCAAAGTGGGGAACCGCACCATTCAATTTGCTAACTCACAGGGAGGAAAAATTAACTGTGTGATGAAGATTGAGCAAAGGAGGTGACGAATCCATTTTGAAAATTCACCAATAAAAAGAGATATAAGAGGGTCACCTTATTGCAATTAGGTATGATTAACAAATTAAATGAGATGTCGACACCAAATTAAATGGTCTATTCACATTATTATTACTCAGTTTTGTTGTTTTCAGTCAAGCTATTGTCAATCATTAATCATTAAAATCGTGTGGCTTCGACAACTTGATTTGCATACGTGACGTGGAAAGGGCGATTCAATAAGTCACACATACTCATATTTGATGGCCTGTATTATCATGTAATAGCTAAGGGTGACGTGTCAGGATGTTGCATAGGTTGATTTACTTGACTGTGTATGAGGAGTATCCTTTCAAACAGTATGAGAACTTTTGCTATGGATGTAAAATAACGCCGTGTGGTTTCAGGGTCAAAGACGACAGTCACATGGTGTCTAAAGAGCGTAAAATCTAGACTCGAGACAAAAATAAATATGCTATGCACCTTGAAACCTAGTGTACAGGAGGCCGTTTGTTCTTAACAGATCAATACATACGATAATCCTTTTGCACATAAAGAAATCTTTTACTTCAGCATGATATTACTTTATCTCATTGAATAATTAGTGCTAAACATATTCCTCACAATAATTATATATTTCTGCAGTGTAAATTTGTGTAACATGAGATTTGACACGCACGGGTCCAGTTTTTACCTTCCCCAGATATGAAAATTTGCAGAAATAATATTTGTCAAAGCAAACAATAGGGTTACGTCAGGTGTCTTATCTTGATTGATTGTCTTAAGCTTAACAAAAGGGAAAGGGAACGAAAATTGGACAGCATAAGGAAATTATAAGTCAATTTTTAGCTCTATAATAATCATTATCATTTCTCTTTTTGAAAAAAAAAATATTATATATATATATTAATGGACTGTGGCAATGAAAAATTGAAAATCCGAGCTATGACAGCTAAACTGATATGGATATGGCTTCTTCAAAGGCACTGAGAAGTCATATCTTATCAGTCTATTTGCGTATATATCCATCAATTGAAAACCTAGCGATCACACACATCTTTTTCATGGCCTAATATTTGAAGTGATTTTTTTCATTGTTCATCATGTGTCATCCATCATTTGGTGGGACTCATCACTCATTGGGTACTCCAGTGGCGGCTTGTCCCGATTTTTCAAGGTCCACTACTTTCATGTGAAATAAGAGATTTTGCTTCATTGGATTTTGCATTTTTGCTACATATGATGAATGCAATCGGGTGCAAATATTAAATATATACACAGTTATTTTAAAGCAACATTGTTGTTGATTTGTTGGTGTTATTGTATTATGGATTAGGATCTTCTCCAATTTAAGTTATTTTAATATTACGAAAATCTTATACAACATATATTTTAGTGATAATATATAATTAGAATTTAATTTCTCATACTTATTTTCTATATATTAACTACCAAATTACTCGCATGAATTCAATTCACTAGAAATTAAGATTATGAGGGTATCCTAGTCCTTTTATTACAATACAACATCATTGCTTTTCTCTATTTTATTGCAAAATAAACGGACATAAAAAATATACAGTTTCCTTAAAGTAATACATTGTTGTTAGTATTATTTGCATTAATAATCTTAGTCAATAATACTTTATACTTATTTCTGCTTTCATTATTTTCTTATTATCCTATAATGTTCTATTTCCCGTAAAGGAAAAATAATTTCTTTTAAATAACTTTAACAAACCCAATAAATAAAAATGAAAATAGATCCAAGGAAAAGAAGAAAAAGGATTTTGTCAGATGTTAAGTGTGGATGTCTGTAAGAAAAATATAACTATTGTTATTTATAAGCATAATAAACTAAATCTTGTGAAATTTTAATTTTTAAGTTAAAAACTTTGTTGTAAAAACTTCAGAAATTGGAATACAATATGTAACTTGTGACGTTTAACCCAAAGCTTGTAAGAATTTAGAGGGTGTAGTCCTATGATTGGTAAACAGGTTGCATATTGCAAGTAGTTTTTATTAAGGATAGCAAAAATCCCCACGGGGACGGGTACCCTCGGAGATTTTCTTTATTCGGGGAGGGTATGAGGATAATTTCATACCCAATTTCTCATTCGGAGAAGGGACGGGGATGAGGAAGAATCCCCATCTCCTACCCATTTTCCCATTTTAATTTTTAATTTTATTTTAATTTTTTAAAAATACTAGTAAATAAATAATAAAATTTTAAATATTGGTAAAAATAAAAAATATCAAAATATTTATATTATTAAACTTTTAGGCCTAATTAACTAACTAAAGTCCTAAATTTTTATTTAGGACATTAAAAAGACCGAGTAGATTCTATTAGTCTAAAACTTTTTTAATTTTAATATTCTTTAAATATTTTAAACTTAAATCTATTTTTTATTTATTTTTAGATGTTATTTATAAGCATAATAAACTAAATCTTGTGAAATTTTAATTTTTAAGTTAAAAACTTTGTTGTAAAAACTTCAGAAATTGGAATACAATATGTAACTTGTGACGTTTAGCCCAAAGCTTGTAAGAATTTAGAGGCTGTAGTCCTATGATTGGTAAATAGGTTGCATATTGCAAGTAGTTTTTATTAGGGATAGCAAAAATCCCCACGGGGATGGGTACCCTCGGGGATTTTCCTTATTCGGGGAGAGTATAAAGATAATTTCATACCCAATTTCTTATTCGGAGAAGGAATGAAAATTTTTTTTACCCAATTTCTTATTCGGAGAGGGGACGAGGATGAGATAGAATTCCCATCCCCTACCCATTTCCCCATTTTAATTTTTAATTTTATTTTAATTTTTTAAAAATACTAGTAAATAAATAATAAAATTTTAAATATTGGTAAAAATAAAAAATATTAAAATATTTATATTATTAAATTTTTAGGCCTAATTAACTAATTAAAGTCCTAAATTTTTATTTAGGACATTAAAAAGACCGAGTAAATTCTATTAGCCCAAAACTTTTTTAATTTTAATATTCTTTAAATATTGTAAACTTAAATCTATTTTTTATTTATTTTTAGATGTTATAATTGCCCATAGCGAATCACAATTTAATTATCTTATCTAATCTAATCTAATATTTGCTCTTGATTTGCTCCGATTTAACTATTGTGTTGTAAAGGGAATAGTCCACATTTATAAAGTGCCCACGCCACCATTGAAAAAGTTAATTTTGAATTTAAATTCGATTTTATTTATAACAATTTTGTATTAGATTATTAATTTGTCATGATAATTTGTAAAATAAGTTTGTATCCCTTACATGTTGCGTTACTTACTAATTTAATATATGTGACTTTTGTAATGGATATTAATGTAAGATATATTTCGAACTTTACTTTTATTTGAATTTTTTATTTTTAATATGATTAACTCAATCGAAAACAAAAAAAAAATGTATTAGTTATTCGGGGATCGGGGACCCTCGAGGGTCCCCTGTTATTATTCGGGGAAGAAATAGAGATTCTCTCAAGTAATTCTGACGGGACGGAAAAGGAACGAGGACATACGTAAAATATCGAGAATAGATACAGGGAGATTAATTCCCTCCCCTCCCCTCCCCTCCCCATTGCCATCCCTAATTTTTATTCTCACTATTACTGATAACTTGTGGAGAGGAATCTGTGAAGACATTTAGTCCTCATATTATCCATCATCATCATGAAGAATATTATAGACATAAATTGGACTGAAAGTGAGAGAAATATACTCACACAGTGACACGGATCGATTGCTTTAGAGAGTTGACCAAGTGACTTTTAGTGATGAATCAAGCCACCTACACACTTGTGGGTCAAGGCCTAGCACTCATTGTAAATTTGGTTATTCATTTTTATTTTTATTTTTGATCGTGCTCTCTTCTTGAGATGAATTGAAGGACAACGAAAGCTCTTGGCTGGGAATTTCATGATATTGTGATAGCTAAACTAGACTGCTTGCTAGCAAATTTAGTTTTTTATGCATATGTAGAATTCAAGATATGGCCTGTCTCCTATAATAATTCCCTAACTATAATCTAAAGAGTCGTTAATTCCTAGGCCATTGGCCCTCCTCTAAAATGAAGATCTATCTGGGTTTCTTTGATTGAGACAATTTAAAATTTAGAAAGCTTAGCTGCTGTGGTGTATTCCTCCCGCTGGATTGCCCAAGGATGAGAAAGTAAGTTTGTTTAAATGTTGTTCAGGCCCCTGATCGAGCGGTTTTTAATTAGTTTTATTTTGCTGGTCATTTAATTCGAATCCTAAAGAAATGACAGCTAAAAAATCAATTTGAACTCTATTCAAACCTATCAACCTTACCTTTCAAAATATTAAAAAAAAAAAAGGTTGGTTATACACAAATTTTATTTTATTTTTCATATTATAGATAATGATCTAGTGAGCATCAGTGCCCATTGTATGGAGAGTACGTGAATACATAGCATAATTTTGTAACTCTTAATAAATGGTGTTGAAGTTGTGGATCAACCAAATATCTGTCATGTGGCAGTATCGTTGATTTATAAGATGATCACAATCATTCATAAGATTGTCTCACATAGATTCTAATAAAAAATTTCCACTTTCAAATTTTCTCACCAAATTTCTATCATCTTTTTCTCTCCTATGGCCAATCCAGCCCTTGCTTTTTTATTTTAAGCGTAATTAATAAACAAGCAGAAATGGATTAATTAAATTATATGATATTTCTATTGTACATCAAGAATCATTCACGAATGTAATGCAATTGGTCTTAATTACATCATGTTTATTTGATCAACTTTTATATATTAAAATTTGCTGCTTATGCTAAACAACTTAACTTTTCCTTTCACTGTCTCTTCTCTACCCTTATATTTTTACCCACGTTTTGCGAATGCTTATATATCATAACAGATGGAGAAAAATCGACAGAGAGAAAAACGTTTTTTTATCTTCAATTGTGAAATCATGGGATGAGAGTAAATATTTGAGAATCATAATCGGGATTACATAATCTTGAAAATTGATGCCATGGAGATTGATTGTTTCCTTGATTTGAGATTATTTCCCCAACTAATTAACAATCATCCTTGACTTGATTCTTTTATTTATATATTGAATAAAATAGAATAATAATTTTAAAAGTTATATAAAATTTATCAACTAATAGAAGAGTGACAGATAATAATTACAAATTTTTTAAAAATAATTTTAATTTACATAATTATTATATTAAAGGAATAAATATTGGTTTAATTCCTATATTTTCACTTAAGTATCCATTTATCTTTATATTTTAAAAAATACCTTAAAACAACCTTGTAGTTAAATTTGCTACATTCTTTCCCTTACTTTTTATTTACTTTTCTAACAATACCCTTGCAATAATATTCTTGACATTAATAAATTTATCATTAAAAATTTTAATTGGCAGATTAATAAATAATAATTTATTATCAAATTAACTAATAAATATCAATATAAGAGAACTAGTATTTTTTGTAACTGTGCAACAATCTCACTAATATTTTTTCTATAAATAAATTAATATTAGCCAACTTAAAGTAATGTTTAATGTACTTGCAACAATTTTACTAATGGTTATTTTATGAAAAATTAATTTACCAAATTAATCCAAAAAGTAAAATAATAACATCAAAATTTGTGAAAATTTAGTATGGAAACCTAATCTGAGTTGTAAATTCTTATGCATTCAAATTAATCCAAAAAGTAATCTACTTCCCCTTTAGTATGGAAATCTAATCAGAGTTATAAATTCACATATATCCAAATTATTAAATAATTTTTCTTTTTTAGGAAAAAGTTATACATCTTGTAATCTAGTCTAAATTCTAGGGATTTCTTGCTATTTTTAAGAAGAAATTAATAATCTTGCATGCAGTATATATATGTGTGTGTGTGTGCTTAAGTTTGACCTGCAGCTCATCAGTTCAAATACTATTATCAAGAAGAGCTAGCTGTTATTTTAATTTACTTCAGTCAACATGAAGCTTATGAAGGAGATTGGTTCTATCAGAGTGATTTTGATGGTTACCTTCATGGTCATTGCATCATGTACGTTAGTCTTTACATCATTTTCTCTGTGTCTCTCACATTATTTATTTATTTTTCTATCTATTAATCTGACCTATCTGTCAATTTTAATTAACAAATTAATTAACGATGTTAGTTTATGCTAATTGATTAAATAAACAGGGCAACAAGTGGAAGTTGAAGCCAGGGAGGTGGCCTGCTCCAGCAGCAATGGTGGCTGCGCTGGTGGCCGCCCAAGTGTTGAACCAGACAGGGGTCAGATCGGCATACCCTGTAGCGTCGATAGTGACTGCCCACCAGTCCCTTGTCCAGGCGGCAATCCGCCAAAATGTGTACAAGGCATGTGTAAATGCTGATGGAATATTATTTCTTAATAATATTCCATCATTCAATAAAATTCAATAATAAAATTTCGAAGTTATCATACATGCTTAAGTAACATGAAAAAAGAAGAAGAAGAGAACATTGATTTATCTGTTCATAATGGAGGAAGACCTAATTATATGAGAGTAAGTGAATGTAAAATCGAAGCCTTCTTCAATGTTAATTTAGGCGAACTCCAGTCAAGTACAAATTAAGCATCTACACTACTTCAAAATGCTTTGTTAATTAATTGAATCACTTTGGTGTTAATATAAAAAGGGCCATGTAAAGTTAATTACTGCGGCATGATTGAGAGAAGATATATAAATGAGATAATTGGAAAGCTTAATTTACTCCGCCACGATACCATAACTCAAGACTGAACTTTTCAGGTTAGTTGGAAGGTAAAATTTCTTTTTAATTGAAAACAAGAGCTTATCAATTAATTTTTTATTATTTATCCTAATTGTAACTTAATTCCCCTCACTCGTGTGAACGGATTTAAATCCAATCTCCTATTTTAAATGATTTTTCCATCTCTACTATATGACATCCACAATTGGTCAATTCAATACGTGAAATTTAAGCTTGCAGAAAATACGGACTATTTTGATAATCGTAATAATTTATGCTATATATTAAATAATGTACTTGAATCCTATTGTATATCAATCTAATTTCATCAATGCAATGATATACTAAATATAAAAATTAGGGGTGGGTAATCCCAATTCAACCTAATAGACTCAATCCAATTCAATCCAAATAATTAAAATTTAGATGGTTTGACTGGGTCAACTTTTTTCAATCCAACCCAAAATTTATAAAAATTATTGAAAATTAATAATGTCAATATTCCGTTGTTAAACTATAAATGACTAAACATAGTTTTGAAATTTTTTTATTCTTTTATAAAAAGAGACTCTTTTTGGTTTTCTCTGGTAAACCTAACATTGATTGAATTCTCTAAACTCAAAGTTCAAACCTATATTTTCACTAAAAGTAAGTTGATAGATATTCAAACACTACACGTTATTTTATTGATAGATATTTGGTATAATGGTCAATATTTAATGTCATGATGGAAAACTAATTTTTTATTTATTTGAATTTGGTTTAAAGTAACAAATTGATTTTTTAAACTTTTATATTTGAGCTTTTTTAATTTTGAATTTTAATCAATTTAACCAACACATCTTAACTTAATGATTTAAGAGTTGGACCGGTTTGTGATAAACATGTGTTGGATTGGACTGGATTTTTATAAATCTAATCCAACCCAATCCTGCCAACCCCTACAAAAATATACATAATAGGCTATAATTCAATGCCTAACATAACTCTTTTGTTCATTATAGAGGGTGATGCTAGACTTTTAATAATCATATTAATAAAGAACTACCGATGAATTAGTAAATAAAAAGTTAGTAAACTTAAAATAGATTATGATTATTTTGGTACCTTTAGCTTATAAAGTTAAAATAGTTAAATTAAAATTATGTTAGGGTCATCTTAGTGGTCAGGAGACCTAAAAAAGGGATATAGTGGGAATATATTTGACTAATTATTTAAATTTCTTACTTATTTTAAAATTATTAAAAATAATGTGAATGTTTAGTAATTATATTTTTAAATTGGGGGTGGATTTATAGAATTTGGGTAATGAAAATGACTCATTTCCCCATCTTTCTATTCTAACATTTGGCCACTCCAACTTTTCCACTCTAACATTTTGAATTCAATAATTTTAAAATTACCACATTTCACCCTGAGTTTGGATTGCGTTTAGACTTCAACCTCACTACCTTCACAACTTTGGCATTTTTAACCCCTAGGTTCCCATTTTTGTCCCCTGTTGTCATGACATGCACATAGGAAAATAATGTTTGCCCCGGATCAAACCCTGAAACGGTAGCATAGATCGTTGTTTTGACTTTTTTTTTATTCGTTTTGAAATGACACTGTTTCGACTTCTTTTTTTTTTTCCTTTGTTCTGATTTCTTCTTTCTTTTCGTTTAACCTATCTGACCTCTTCGTTTTGAAAACAATTATGCTTTCCTCTTCATTCTCTTAATGACACCGTTTCTGCTTTTATTTTTTTCATTATTATAATTTGTTGTGAATGAAGTTGTTTTTGGCTAGGATACATCAGTTTCTTCTTCTTTTTCGTTTAACTCAGCTGCAGAACCTTTGCTTCTTCCTTTTCGTTCTCTGAACTAGCTGCCGGACAATCTCCAAGTTCAAAGGAAGAAAATAATGACAATGAAATAATCATGATGCAAGATATAATTCATATAAACACAACCCAAAAGCATGCATAAGTTTAATAATTCATACACATCAATCTACATTATGCTTCAAACTACAAAAACCAGGGGCACCATTTTTCAGTTCAGGTAACACTTTGGAAAAGTTCATGATATACACCATTGTTTTGGACTCAAATATGATATATATAAAAGCAATAGTTCCAATCTTGCCCATCCCTATAAGATCAAACATATTTTCAAAGCAATTCAACAAAAAATGCTATAAACTAGCAATTTCTCCATCAAGCATCCGTAAAATCTTATAATTAATAAACTTACATCATTAAGCACCCAAATTAAGTGCAAAAGGGGAAATTTCAGTGCTAACCTGAATTTCAAATTTTAAGCACCCAAATGTTTGTTTCAACAAAAAAATCAGTAATTCAACTTGCAAAGCAACTATATTTCTACTTTGCCATAGCCATAAAAATTTAGTGCTATCAGTCATTGTCCCTATTTTGCTATAACTAACAAAAGCCAAAATCAATCGAAGCATTACCTCAACCTATGATAATTGTGCTGCTTTGTGAATGGCTGTCGCGTTATGGTTGTCGGTGGTGGCACGCACGATGGCTGCGACTTCTGGATGGCGAATGGCAGTTTCAGCCGCAGTTGAAACAATAGGGATTGCGAATGGCTGGACCTCGATCGATGAAGGAAAATGGAATGATTTGCAGCTTCTGAAGGATTTGCAGTTGGATTTGCAAACGAACGTGGCTGTCGGTCGATGAAGGAAACGCGATTGGGTTCTGCCGATGCTTTGCCTCCCTAAACGTTGTCGGCGAATTAAAAAAAAATGCTAGACGAAACGGTGTCGTTCTACACCATTTCGAGGTTTGACCCGAGGCAAATATTAGCGCTCCATGCACATATTCTTTTTTTATTTTGGTTTGAAACTTCTAATGGAATCTAATTTCTGGATTTTTTTCTTTTTTTTCTTTTTTGCTACTTCTTATCAAGTAAGAAGAATTTAATAATCTTACAGTAAACGATTGCTCCCCTTATCGATACAAAGATGCTTCAAATATGACTTGTTCTTCATTACTTCAAATACTATCAATAATAGCATAAATACAACAGTTATATTATTTATTAAAAAAAATTGTAGCAGTTATTCTGAATTTACTTCAATCAACATGGCTTATGAAGAAGATTGGTTTAATCAGAATGATTTTGATAGTCACCTCATGGTTATCGTCTCTTGTTAGTCTTTATATGATTTTCTCATTTCTATTTATTTATTTATTTATTTCCATCTATTTATCTACATATATCAATTTAACAAACGGTATTGATGCTAACATAGCAGTTGGTGGAAGTCGAAGCCAGGAGCTTGGTCTTACATGCTCAATATTCCAGCAGTGATGGCTGCAATGGCCGTTTAAATTGCGAGGGAATGCCTGTCATGTGTATAAATAATATCTGCCAGTGCATACTAGCAAAAGCACAAACACAACCAACATCATCGGGCTAAGAATTCGGAGCCTGATAGGTTGATCGGTTTCCAATGTAAAAATGGCAGTGACTGCCAGGGATTTGGGTGTAAACCAATTGGCAATCCGCCAGAATGTATAGGTAACAGATTTCAATGTTGATGGAATATGAATATCTTAATGTCACATATTCCATCAACCATTTAATCAAATTCAATAAACAATCAGAATGAAAAAACTACTATGTCGAATGGTAACTTAACAAAATCGTCCTCAGCTTGATTTCGATTCTTTAAAATATTCTGAATCTTGAAGTCATGAATTAGTATAAAGAATTCATGATATCATCTTCATAATCTAAAATAGCTCTGATTGCGTATTTTTATTTTTTTATTAAATAAGACTATTGCTCATACTATAACTCATATTACATGAGATTATAATTAATATTTACAAATCAGACTATTATTGTAACTAGTTTACATTAATTCTTATGAAGCATTGTCCATATCTTCAATCCTTACTAATATTCGAGGGATGACTACTCCACTCATACTTGATAAGAGAGAAGACTACCTCTACTTAATTATATATTATAATTAAGGAAGAAATTACCCTACAATACGTTTGTTTCGAATTGCTACCCTATATTTGAAGGACAACAGCTCTGGCCACCTAGTCAAAATTGGAGTGGCAAGTATTTTACTATTCTTAAACTGGTTGTGTAACATTAAAAGAAGCAAACTTAATGATTAACAAAGACAAACCAACATCTCTAGCTAGTGGTATACCAAAATGTAAAGTTTTTGCATTCGCAATATCAACATCAACATCAACAGAAAAAAGACCAATTTTAGCCCCTGCCAACATAATTAACCCCTCATGATTACGTATAACTGCTCTATAACCTCTTTTAATTATGTATATATGTCCTATGAGAAGGTTTGGTACTTGTGGAGCATTGCAGGTTATTCATTCATTTTTTTTTTATTTGTCATTTGTATATGCATATTGTCATAATTAGTTCAAATATACATGTAGTAAAAAGCGAAAGGAAAATGAAAAATTTTCCAAAAGTACCCAAAAATTCCCCAACACCCCCCTCCCCCAATAACAAATCATACCAAGCTAAACATCCACAACCGCATCTTGACTAAGTTTAAACCAACCTCACTGAGGCGATTCCCATCTCTTGAAGACAGAACAGATGAAGAAACATCAAGCACCACGGATGAAATTATTATGCTCAAGTCATATGAAAAATCATTTAGGGATCGATATGGCAACGTGCTTTATGTCATTTTTCCAATCATTCCCTATCCAAAGCTAATATTTCGGCCCAAGAAGGACATATGTTTGCGGCATAAGGCTTTAGTCCAATTTCAGGGCAACTATGCTAAACATTTCTAAAGACACCCATCGTTAAGCGGATTAGATCTCCTTGCTTAATGAGTTACAACAATGTGGGCCTTGTTTGGTATCTTGGGGAGTCTATTTAGGGTCCAATCACTTAAGTCTCGACCCATGCTTCCTTATTAGGGACTAATACAGCTTCCAAGACCAAAGATTAGATAATAGTGAGTGAAAACAATTAAAGAATTTATTACATATTAACAAATTGATATAATTTCAAATTTAACACTACAAAGATGAAAAACTACTTGCTAATTGGGTGTTAATATGCTTGGATTTCGAGTCTTCCCCCGCATCTCTTAATTTAAAATTTTTAACTTAGGTATTTAGGTTATATATTTGAAAAACCCATTATAAGTTATATTAAATTAATAAATGCATTACTTTCTAAACATTTGCTATTAATAATATCTCATTATTCAGAAAGAATAAATATCCTCTCATGATATGAGCTTTCATGAGCTTTTAAAAATCTAATGCCATGTATCTTTAAGTGATAGTGTATGTGTATGATTTAACTTCTTCATTTTCTTTATTTATTAACTACCAATCACCATATGTATTTTTGCTCATGAGGAGATCCGGTCATGAGAGAATCCTAATCTATTCAGAAAATGATTCAAAGTCCAAGAGCTTATTTACAGTCTTCTAGATAATTAAATCAAAATAACCACCTCCTATGCTAGATGCAAAACTTAAGTTTACAAAAAAAAAAGTTTTAGAATTTACTTGAATACTGGGTTTTTATGATGTAAGATTTAATTTTTATCAATAACAATTTTACATTTCTTTTACGAGCAATCATAACACCACAGTAACTAAAATTTGTGTACAACTGTTCCACCGTCTCAATATCATTATTATTGATAAAAATTATTTTATTATATTAAAGTGGTAAGATAGTTCACTAGTTTTCAGTCAGGTGGTAGAATAATAGATCTTATTATAAGATTCAATGACTTTTTTTAATATTAAACAATACTGTTATGTTTATTTAATTGGTATACTTATTAAGTCTTGTAATTAATTTATCATTATTTATTTTTTCTAGTCAAAAAATTCTATTAGTATTATTTAAGATACAAACATTCCACGCATAGCATCACTCGATATTAAATTAAATTAGTTTGAAATGAGAGCTATTAATAGCCTCACTTCATGACTCACTGTGGTAGAGCATTGACACATATCACTGGATGACCTAAGCACTAAATTTGCTAACATCATTAACAGAGAGAGAAGAGACACGTGACGTGGCCTGGAATATCCATAAATTATTAAAATTTTATCTTCGTTTATCAGCTTGATTTAAATCTCATTTTCGATTCCGCTATTCTCCCTTTTTCTATTTTCACAAATTGTCCTCCCAATTTTTTTTTCTCCCTCTTCAATTCGAGCCCTAGCTTTCTCTCACTAGGGTTCTTGCCCCCCAAAATTTTCTCGCACTTTCTCTCACGCTTTCCCGCACTTTCTCGCCGCTTTTTTCCTTTTCGCTCCGCTCGGTCGCGTGCTTCGACTTCGGATCCCGGCGGTTGTTTCTCTCGTAATGGAGCTCGGTGGCGGCCGCAAGAGGGGAAGGCATGACGGTGCCTCGAATGGCAATGGCGGCTTTAAGAAATCAAAGCAAGGTACTCCCTCAACGCTGCTATTGTTAACTTCTATCATTACTATGTTATTATGCGCAAGTGTTAAGAGTTTTTGAAGCTCGAAATTGTTACTATTTATTTATTTATTTTTAATTTGAGAAGCTCTGATGCGTAAGTATTAGATAGCTAAAAATAATTTTTTTTTCGTTGTTGGGGGTAGCGAGGAGCAGATGAAGCTAAATGATTTTTTGAGATTAATTTGATATGATTCGTAGTTTGATATGTATGTGAAATTGAGGCACTATGGAACTTATTCATTTGTAATATGTTTGTATGAGTCTCTTTTTCAATTTCATTCATATTATTTGTGCATGGGGTCGCAGTATTCTGTTCACTGTTTTAGATTTCTCTAGGATTTTATGTTGGGCTAATTGTGTTGAAAGTGGATTTGGGAGTCTTTGTGTGGCAGAAGTTTTGTTTTGAAATAGTGGTGTAATGTATCCTTTGTCTGCGTCTCATATATTAGAGTTGATTTTTTATTTGGAGTAAATTGCTTACACGTGAATCAGTTGGATCTGTTAGTTTTTTTCGTTGAGTTCTTTCTGGGTCTGTTGTTGGCAATTTAAGTTGGTAGTTGTCTCTTCTCCTTTGTTTCTTTATGGTAGCTGATTAATATTCTTGCATATCTTGCTATACCGTCTATTCTTGTCTAGCTTTCTATGATAATGTGGCACATGTAATGGGATTGTTATGTTCATTCTGGATTTTAGTTCTCTGTAACTTTTCATGCTGCAGCTGGTATTTTTATACATTCATATTATTTCTTTAGAGGTATGATATTGTAATGCGATGTTGATGCTATCTACAACTCAGAAAACTGATTTTTCTCTGAGAATATTCAGGTAATAAAAAAGAAAAGAAACATGTACTTTGTCAACCATCTGCAGTTTAGTTCCAGTGTAAACATAACACTTGGCTGAGCTACTTAGTAAGACTTAGTCGAGTTAGTTATTTCTCCTGGAAACCCAAAGAATGAGAAAACTTAGTTCAAGTTATTTTTTCCCCTATAAAATTCTGAGGTAAAATTGAGGCAATTTGTAGGTCTACGACAGCTTTAATAGATCGCACAATTTAGAGCCTAATTATAGTATTGTTATTCAACTATTTTAATCTTTTAATTTTAATGAATCTGGTGGTGTACTTATACTCTATACGGAACAATATTGATTGATTATTTAATTTTCAGAAAGCATCCTTTGTCACAAGGATGAGAATGATAACGTGATATTATATATTCTTTAAAGTTTCAAGATTAATAACTCACTGTAATTGTAACTGAGAAAAATCAATTAATGTTCTGCAACAGAAATGGAGAACTTTCCAACTGGTATAGGAAGCAAATCGAAGCCATGCACAAAGTTTTTCAGGTTCAAATCTTAACCTATCTAAAATGAGTAATCTAAATGCAATTCTGTCTATTTGTAATATTTATAATTTTTAAGAAAATTTTATTACACAATATTTGTAAGTAAAATTCATTTGATTTGGACTGATGAATTGGGAACTTAAGTTGTGATACAGGTTATACCTTTTGTTCTAATCACAATAACAATGATTATTGAACACAGAAATGGCAAACTGTTGGTATCTGAGAGTACTGTTGGATTAACTACTTGCAGGGCTTCATGTAAACTGAAAGCAGTTGTTTGGATGCAAAATTTGCTCACTATATAATGGTTATTTATAATTCATTTTACAATCTTTTGCAAGTAAATTCCTTCAGATCTGGACCAATCAATTGGCATCTTAAGTTCCGGAACATGCTATCCAAGCTGTTCTCTACTGGGGTAACACTTTTAAATGAATGTAGCTTTTGTACAAGGGCTGGGTACGTGGTCGTTCAACTATGTATTGCTAAGGAAGTTACAAGGGTTGCTAAACTTGTGGAGCTGAACGTTATAGTGACCATTCTTAAATATTGTGGCTCTTTTTCTCCCTTTCTCTTCAAGACTTAATCACCACCCCCCCCCGGCGTAAATTTCCATGTTTTTGCTAGTGTGTCTGCCAGTCTTGTTTTGAGTCAAGATGCTTTTACTGGACTGAAATATTTTGTCTTTTGATAATTTCTCTCATTTTTTATTTATATATTTTAGCAGTTTAAATGGTTCTAATGTGGAATTAGATAAGACTTTCCAGTAAATTTGGTGAAGTATTTGATGGATTAAACGTATGCTTGTGCTTTGAGATCCAAAAACTTCTTCAATTAATGCATGCCATGTGTTTATTTAACAATTTATGATTTTCCCATGCAATAATGGCTATTTATCACCTAAACTATTGTTTAGAATTTTAGGTGTTCTGTCTTCTTTATTTTTTCTATTATAAAAGTTACTACTGTGATTTCTTATTGAAAGTTTAAAGCAACATTTTTCTTAATGCCTTTTGCTTAGAATTACTTAAGGCTTTCAACTGGGAATAATATAATCTGTTTTTTCTCTATGGCTATTAAGATCACTTGAGCCCTGTGCATTTTTATCCTCGTGTCTATATATTTTAAAAATGAGCTCTTTCTTCTGGTATTGGAAGATTTCAGGTTATCTTTGAATAGTTAATTTGTGAATTGCTTATGTCTCAAAAGTTACGTGAATGCTCAATCCATATTTAGGGAAGTTTATTTATCTCAAATTTGTTGAATGTATATGTTGATCTGCTACTGAATATGATTTATCGTGACATGATTGCATTATTTACAGTAGTATCTTTGTCAACGAATGATGTTTGTATGAAACTTTGTGGGAACATGATATAATGAAGAATATGATGTGGGCTCTTGCTTGTCTTATATTGGACGGTAACATTCAAAATTTTCTGATTTTCACCTATGTAAGGATTAATTGGCGGTTGGATTAGGAAAGACTAATAGAAGGGAGGTATGATATGCTTTTGTGATGGTATAGTCAAGTTACAGTGACTTGTCTTATTCTGCTGACTAATGGAGAACACCAGTGAATTTCTTGGTAAATCATGTTCACATTGATGTGCGGGATGGGGCCTTAAAAATAATGGGATATTTGTGGCTAAGGTTAAATCTTCCAACATATTTTGTGGATTGGGCTTGCTGTTTGTTGATGATGCTCTTTCAGTGAATTGCATGAATAAACCAAACATTGAGGTTGAAATATTTCATAAAAATGCAGGTAAAAAGATTAAACAATTGTAGGAGATCTCTGAAAGTGACTAATATTCTGGACCTATCATTTATGAGTTTGAGCTTGGAGAAGGTGCCGATGGTTCTGGTATGGTGGAGTTCTAATAGTTGTGTGTGGTCATGAATGATTACCATATGAGTTTTAAGGGGTTCGTGTGAATAT
Source organism: Citrus x clementina (assembly GCF_000493195.1). Taxonomy (NCBI): domain Eukaryota; kingdom Viridiplantae; phylum Streptophyta; class Magnoliopsida; order Sapindales; family Rutaceae; genus Citrus; species Citrus x clementina. The sequence goes on along the minus strand of NW_006262688.1, from coordinate 5,137,360 downwards.
ATAGAAAATCATCTGTGATTGTACCATGAGGAAAAGTCTGTGCATGTTACCTATGAAATTGATATAAATAAAGGGGATATCGTAATAGGGTGGTAGGGAAAGCTGAAAGAGAGTTGGTGAATTCTTACTTGTTATAAGGAAAATAAAGGAAAGTTAGGGGTTGCAAAGATTTTGTGATAAACAATACTGGATGGGAAAAGAACATTTTGGAAAAAGTGAGTGAAAGTTGACTAATGTTGTTGTATGTTGTATGGAGATCAATGAGCATCCCTTTGCTTCGAGTTATTTGAACACACTTAAATGGTTGTATTCTAAACTTGTCGGTGATTTTTTGATTTTGGGGAACCTAAGTGCCGTAATTGTTGGGATCTAGTTTCTGGCAAGGGAGAGGGTTTTTGACTTTTGTTAGTATCCTTGCTGAACTTATTAATAATCCATTAGCCTTACCTAAAGCAATGTGCCAACAGATGTGACTATATAGTTGGTAATGGACTATTAAACATTTTTATGAGCACTTTCAAGAAAGAAGGCTTTCATGAGAGAGAGAGAGAGAGAGAGAGAGAGATTTATTAGTATCTTGTGTCATATGCTTCTAGTTATTTTATTATATGTTTACTACAGAGTTCCCTCAGTCATCAGTGCAATGTTTGCCCCTTTATCTTCAAATATAGTGGTAGATGTGTTACATTAGCTTTAGTGCTTATAATTAATGGATTATGAGTCCAGTTAGTTCTATTGTTCAATTTTAATGCAATAAATAGTAACTTTTTCAACCTTCACTTGTTACTTTTTTTTTTTTTTTTAATTGTAGTTGTAATTTATTTAATTTTTTAAATTATTCTGTTTTAGATATATGATTAGAATGGCTTGTAACAACGGAATTTCCCAAATGCATTTGTATCCTGCGGAGTCTCTTACACACCTGTTTTGTTGGTTTTGCAGTACTTCTGGGTGCCCTTTCGGAGAGGGATGTCACTTCTTGCATTACGTTCCTGGTGGTTTCAAAGCTGTCTCCCAGATGCTGAATCTTGGTGGCACCCCTGCTCATCCACCACCACCTCCTAGAAATTCAGGAGCCCCACCATCCTTTCCAGATGGCTCATCTCCCCCAGCTGTGAAATCTCGTTTGTGCAACAAATACAACTCAGCTGAAGGTTGCAAGTTTGGCGATAAATGCCATTTTGCTCATGGTGAATGGGAGCTTGGCAGGCCAACTGTGCCATCCTATGAAGATCCTCGTGCCATGGGAGGACCGATGCATGGCAGGATGGGTGGTCGGCTTGAGCCTCCTCCACAATCACTGGGAGCTGCAGCCAGTTTTGGGGCCTCGGCCACTGCTAAGATTAGCATTGACGCTAAGCTTGCAGGAGCTATCATTGGCAAAAATGGTGTGAACTCCAAGCAAATCTGTCGCCTTACCGGAGCCAAGCTTTCCATCAGAGATCATGAGGTTGATCCCAACTTAAGGAACATTGAGCTTGAGGGGACATTCGATCAGATCAAGCAAGCCAGTGCTATGGTTCGTGAGTTAATCGTAAATGTTGGTTCTGGTTCTGGACATTCAATGAAGTCAAATTCCTCTTCTCAGTCAAACAACTTCAAGACGAAGCTCTGTGAGAACTTTGCAAAAGGGTCTTGTACCTTCGGCGATAGGTGCCACTTTGCACACGGATCTGAGGAATTGCGCAAATCAGTGATATGACCTTGCTTTTGTTTCATCTTGTTCCCTTTATGTGTTAGGACTAATTTGTTGTCATAGCCTTTGTATTTGGCGTGTCTATTAAGTTTTGCTTTTTCGGATGCAAAAATTAGACATACTGCAGATGCACAAGAGTTAGTTTCTTTCTTATTAAATTTTTTAGTGTATTTGTTTTATGTGAGACTTTCTAGTTTATATTTTCATATTGTTTATGTTGCTTTTAACAGGTAGAATACTAGTAGAGCATTGTGCAAGCACAAGAAATCGATTGATAACTTGAAAAATAGTCAGAAGCATTATAAAAGCGACGAAGTAGCTGAAAAGCAAACAGTTTTAGCACACAAAACATAAAAGCTAACTTCAATCCCATTTCACAGATAAGGCATTGGTAGCTTTGGTACAAAATTGACTAAAATCAATAATTCCTCTCAAGTAGTTTGGTTGTTGGAGTTCTGATCAATATTTGATGTCTCTGTTTCCTTTGCCTTCCTTTTCTCCTCCTCTTTTCTGTACTTGATCCCACAGGCGTTGCAGAGGGTCTGAAAATAGGAAATTCATAGGATTAAAAACACTACTTGAAGCTCTAATTTACGTACATGGGCACAAGGTGTTGTACAAGTTTCGAGATTGGCCGTCCATGTGCAAGTTTAACGTATCAAAACTGTAGATTTAATGTAACTACTCATAATTAATCTTTCTCGAAGATATAAATATACTTAATGAATAATTTTTGTGCATATTCCATCACAAATGATATGGCAGATGACATTTATTATTAGTGAGTATTAATATTGGTGATAAGAAAAATAATTATCAAATTCTCGTTGGACTCCATAATAGTGTCAAATTTTATTCGCTGTATAGTTTAAGAAAATCTTGGATGCTTTGAATGTATATATACTTTTATTTGTTATATTCTTGGCATATGTATTTTGAACCAACAGATGCGAAAAGATTCCAAGAAATGATCCGGTTAATATATATATATATACACACACACACACACTAGCATCCAGAAAATTTTCCAAAAAACTAATTTTGCACCGTAACTTTGTATGTATGCGAATGCATCAAAGAATAACTGTTTTCAAGTCTACAAATAGAAATAATGACAATAATATGCAATAATTTACTGACCTTGGGGCCAAGAGGGCCTCTACGCCACATTGGAGTATCATTAGTATTGCAATTATAATTAGTGCATCTTTTATAAGGATACCCATGCGGCCTCGGAATGCCTGCTGCTCTCCTTGGAGCTGAAGCTGCAGCTGACGAGCTTGCAGTAGTGCCCAGCTGCTGGTTTCTAGACGCCGGAACGTTGATGAGTGTGTAACCTTTCATCGATGCCAGCGCTGATGCTGCTGCTGCATGCTGAAGATTATTATCAGGGTTAATGCTTACGTTGTTGTAGTTAAGAGGAGAGTTAGGAAGTTGTGATCCCATTGAAGAAGAGCCTGCAGGAAATGTGCTAAAGCCATAACCATTATTTGGGTACATATATTGTGCCTGGCTATGTTGGCTGCTCAAGTTTGGTTGTGGCCACGCAATTTCGTTGGGATTGAACCTTTGTCCAACGTTTGCGTTACTGTTCATTCCTTCGTTCACCATTTCATAGTTATTTATTCTCTGTATATAGACAATGAAAATGTTAGAAAAACTACTCACTAAAAGAAATATACAAATACATATAAGAAAATTTTTTAATTCGGAATTAAAGTCAAGATTAAAATCCAACTCAGATTTACGACATTATAAATTAATTTTTACAATGTTGTAAACTCATTTACAACATTATAAATATATTTTAGATTTTAATTCTAATTTTAATCTCGGATATGTAAGCATATATATAAAGAGAGAGAGAGGGAGAGAGAGTTTTGAATATCTGATAAAATTTAAGGGTTAAAGAAACTGCATTCTTTGTTTGGCCCATTCAGTTTTACATATTATTGTTATATGCAAACAATCTATATAGTTTTTCATTATGAACCTGCCGCAGGCCTCCTCACTTTTACAGATTTTATGTGATAACCTGTTCCAGTTTATAAATTCTCTATTATAACATATAGTGAACTAAAATTTTAGTTTCTCCCATGTTTATATTATTAACAGAACTACTATTAGGTTCAAGTTATTGGAATTACAAAATTTATTCACAATAAATATTATTAAGTTTGAGTTATTGTAACTTAAAATTATGATCCAAAACAAGGCATAATTTTTTTCTCTCTCATTTATTTAACTTAGTGTCATAGTTCATAAAGTGAGATGATTAAAGTTAGAAAAAAATTGTAGGATTTAATGTTATTAACCCATAGCTCTTTAAACAAGAGTTGATACTTAGTATTTTATTTTAGGTAATGATGCTTTAAGTATATATATATATATATATATATAACGAAGCTAGAACTGGGAAACTAAATGTGAAGTTGATCAAGGTTAGAGAGACCAAAGTCTAGACAGCCTACGAATCTAGGGTTATAAAGTTACAGGGCAAGAACTATCAAAATTGTAAAGTAAGAGGGGCCAAATTCTAGTAAGAGATTACAAGCTTGGGCTAGTAATAATTTTTAAGCTATAGGAGACAAAGTTACGAATAAAATTAACCTAAAGCCTTATCAGGACCGGCTCAATCATGTTTAGGGCCTTAGGCAAATAATTTTAATTAGTTCTTCTTAAAATTTAGAACAATATATATATATATATTAGTTATATATTATTTATCGAAAATCAATTCTTTAAACACTCTAAAATGTAAAACATTAAATAAAATTTTATTCTACTATTGCTAATCCGTGAAATTTTAATTCAAGTATAAAATTTTCACTTATTGTTGTTCTAACTCAATTTACATCCTTTTTATTACTCCTTTTCTAGATTACATTAATTTTTCTATTCTTCTATTTTTAAAGTTTTTCTATAAACTTTACTTCAAAATAGATAAAACAAGTACACAAAAAAAAAGTAGATGAATAAAAGAATATATTAAAAAGAAATAAGAACAAATAGATAACACAACTAACTAAGAGAATAATAAAAAGATAAAATCTGAAATTTGAGATGAAATCATAAATTAACTTTATCTTTATATTAATTGTTTGAGGATTTGAGTAATGACCAATAGTCATAGAGAATAGAGAAAACTATTAGATTTTTTCTTTCTTCTTGAGTAGAAAGTAGAGGAAGTAGGACTTTTTTTCCTCTCTTTCTTTCTCTCAAACACTAAGAATATATTGTGTCTTGATTGTTGGAAGAAAAATTTAATGGATAAGTAATAAAATTGGGGCTTTTATAAGGTTTAAAATGAATATAAAACTTTTTAATTATAACATATTAATTCTAACAATGAAATAGAGAATTTGTAGGATTGAAACTATTAATTTATCAGTTTTGTATGAATTAAAACTACTAATTACTATATTAAATAAATTTTATAAGAATTTAATAGTTTATTTAGGAAAACATAATTACAAAATAATAAGAAATTAAATGAATGATAATGAATTTTAAATTCACTTTCTTCTTTTGTATACAAAATAATTATTTTATGGGGTCTTCATGTAAAACAAGGCCCTAGGCAACCGCTTAAGTTGCCTAGTGGTCGAGCCGCTATTGGCCTGTAGTAACTCCGTCCTTGATAAAAAATACTATTTAAGCATTTACTTTTAATCATTTGACAAACGTCAATGCAACCCCCAAATTTTTGGTAATAGTATGTAGCAGCGTAGTAGGGATGCTGCTAAAATTTGTCAATAAATTTGTCATTTTCACAGATGAAAATGATGATCCAAAAAAAAAATTGAAGAAAAAAATAGTTGCTTAAGAAGTCATTAATCACGTGATCAATATGGAGCAGTCAATCTAATGTGTTAATACCAATTACGCAGCCGAATAATGAAACTAAAAAGGGAAGGAAAAACCAACAAAGATGACAATTATATACATACCATCAGTTCACGTATAATTAAGATTTTACAACAAGATTACCAAAATAATGGATCTAAACAGATTTGATAATCACTATTTAGTAAAAATTAAATCAATAATGAGATCATTCTAATTAGATGCCGCAATCTAAGAGATATAGATTATCATGTAAATGAAGTGAAGCTTCTTTTTTGCATATTGATTGATCAACCATTAATTAATCTTCATTTCTTAACAAAATTACAAAAGAAAAATATTATTTCTCTGTTACTTTTTTGATTGGTTTAATCAAGAAATCATAATTTAAAAAATGAAGACTAATATTAAATTTTAATATCCTGAAGATTATGTTCAAATTTTCATTTTTAAATTCAATTTAATGATAGATCATATTATCTGGACACATAATTAAGGAATGTATAGGACAAAGAATTACCTCATGAGAATTATGATGCTGATTTTCGTTATCACTATTAGGTAGCCCTAACTTCAAGGTCAGATCAATTGTGTTTCCATCATCATTGTTCTGATCATAGCCGTTCATTTTGGTTGCTGCTTCCTGATTGAGCCACTGAGGATCCACGATCAACTGATCAATTGCTTTGTTTTCTGAGAGCAAAAACAACTTCTTACAGTCCAAAAATGAACTATCTAGGTAGAGAGAAAGAGAGAGAAATGAAGTCAAATAATTTGTTCATGCATGAATTTTATATATGAAACTGAAGCTCTTATCAACCATTGAGAGAGAGAGAAGACTGACACATATGCTACAAATAGACATGTAGACACTAAGACACGCTTTTTAAGTGATTAGAAAACAAAAAACCATCATTAATTAGATAAGAAGATGGAAGGAAATAGAATATTTTAATTCATTCATCAGTAATCTAAATTTTTCTATGGAGATTATGTTCCTAACCATAGATGAGAATATTTAACCATGTTATAATAAAATACATGAAACTACTTTAAATATGTATAAACCGTATGTGTATTAACTTTTGTTCGTCAATTGAAAATGATATATAATTTTTTTTTTTTAAAAAAAAAGGGAGCTAGATGATTATTCGAAGGAAAATAATAGATAAGAAAATTAATTCGATAAAAGGAGAAATAGAGTTGTTTTTATAATAGAGATATATTCATATATTCTTACAAATTTTGTAAATTAAATGTGAAAGTTCACCCCTGAGAAAATTTAATTATATGAATGAAAAAGAAAGAAAGATAAGGAGAATAAAAGAAGATATATAAAAGAAAGACTTACAGCTACAGTTATATGATGGATCAGAAAGAGGGGCCAAAACTTAGCTATAGAGAACTTCGAAGGAAGGGTATTTTAATTTGTGCTTAGCTCATGATTTTTGTTTTTAAGTTAACTGGATTGAAAATTAAATCCAATATCTATTGATCGAACTATTGTAAGATATATATACATTAAATCTAACGGCTGAGCATAAATTTCCTGAATAATTTCTTTTTCTTTTTTAATTTTTCACAACAATTTCAGCAGGTTCATAATTATGCCCTACTGCTTACAAGTGGTAAAATGTGTATGGCAATTTCAAAATTAGGGATTTGTTCGTTTCATGTAAAGCTTTGGGAAGTTAATAAAAGTTGTCATTAATTACTTACCTCTCAATGGGTAATATTAATAATAAACTCTGTAGAATATATGGTAGCTGTGTTGTTATACCATTACTGTAAAATTCTATTTGGTATTTTTTACAACAAAGCTACACATTACAGAGAAAAAGATGATAGGATTTTTCCTCTTATAAAATTTAAATTTATTTTAGAGCTAAAAATAACGGTCTAAAACAACTTTTAGTTGCTATTTAGTATTAAGGTTGAGTAGCTATAATACTAAAATGTTTGATAAATATTGGAAGTTAAGTTGATTTTATTCACCACTTTTATAATGAAAAACTTATAATATCTTTATTATTTTTTGATAAAATTACTTTTAAAAATCAAATTTGATATGCACTATAAACTTTTATTTCTTAATTACATTTTTTCACAATAATTATAATTTAAAAGATACAGTACTTCAATATCAAACAGGTTGGAACCTTATTGACTCTTGCATTCACACGTGCTTCAGTTTTGATAACTTCGAGTAACATCAAAACATAGTAGGACCTCGTTGTTTTAGGGCTGATGACTTGGGTCCTGCGTGCGTTGCTCTCGTGCTTTACTTATTAATTGATGATAGAGTGACAACCTAAAATGCCATTTTGTTCATGTTTTGAGAATTCACTTCTGGGGTCTAGCTGTAGTTTTCCAATATTATGCATGAAGAGTTGATAAAAGAGGCAAGTTCAAAGCAAATTTTAAATTTCACAACATAGAACCTATCCCGTTAGCAGATGAGCCAAACTTTGATTATTATAAAATCACTGATTATCGCCATAAACTTGATTAATCAGTCTCGGTGTTGGAGCTCTGACTATTGGCTTCTTTTGCCTTCAGCCTCTTCTCCTCTTCTTTCCTATATTTGATCCCACATGCATTGCACAAAGTCTGCAAAAAGGAAGACATACAAATAATTAAAACAAGATTATTTCAAGCTGTAATGAAAAAGTAATTTGATATAGAAATATAATCTCAGTTTTAAGTTTAATTAACAATTTGGATGAAAATTTTAATGTATCAATTCTAAGTTTAACACAAAACAATTTGATTAGTATTTTAAGCGGAATGACATTCAATTAAGAAACAGGACAAAAAGGAGCAAAGAAACGGTTTTTTTTTTTTTTTAAAGTGAAATCATTAGCAACATCTGTAAATCTATAAAAAGACAATTATTTTTTGTCCCTCTAATGTTCTTGTTTTTGTTCAAAATTGCCTGAGTTCTGCCTAGGCAAAATTATTCTGACAATTTTGCCCTTTGAAAAGAACATTTTTGTTTAATTATCTTTTATTAGTAAGGAAAATCGATAGCTCACCTTGGGACCAAGAGGGCCTCTACGCCACATTGGAGTATCACTGGTTTTGCAATTGTAATTGGTGCATCTTTTGTTAGGATCAATGATGCTCCCCCCACGCGGCCTCCTCGTGCCCGTTGCTCTCCTTCTAGCTGGAGCTGCAGCTGATGATGAACCCTCCTCTAGTTCATCTCTCCGCGGAGGAACGTCGAGCAGCGTGTAATCATTCATTGGTGGTGGTGGTGGTGCTGCTGCTGCAAGCGGAACATTTTGATTAGGGTTTATGTTGAAGTTGTTGACGCTGTTGATGTTGTGGGGATAGTAGATAGGAAGCGGGGGTGACCCCATTGATGTGGAGCCTTGAAATGGGATTAAGCCGTAGTGATTATTATTATTATTATCTGAGTGCACATATTGTTCAGTGAAGTTTGATGGTTGCCATGCAACTTCACCGGGGTTGAAGCCTTGGCCAATGTTGTTGTTAGCCATATTCATTCCCTGCATATATATAATAAGCAACAACATTATATTAATTGTTTGAAGCCCTGTCCAACATTGTTGTTAGATCCACAAGTGTTTCCATTTTTCACTAAGTTTTTCAAAAACACCCTATTGTTTCAGCAAATTAACTAATTTTCCTTTAGTACTTTAAACTCATTAAAATTCCCTTATCGATAGAAGAATTCTGTTAACTTTCAATACTTTTTGTGTTACGCTATTTTACCCCTAAATTTAAACTTATGAATTTTTTAATTGATCATAATTTTTTCCTTTTTTTTTTTGTGTTCAATTGTACCTCTGATTTTATGTGTAAAACAACAACAACAACAAAATTAAGAAAATTAAAAGTTACATTTATCTTTTTCATGACGAGAAGACTTGGTGTGCTTTGAAACATGAGGACGAAAATGATTAATTTCGATAAACAATGTAATGATTTTGAACAACTTATCATAATTACTTTACATACCATAAGTTGCTTGAGAATGCATTAATAACTTGCATATATATGGTGGACAGTCAAAACTTATCTGTTAATAACAAATATGCAAAAGAACAGTAAAGATGACTTTGTTTACATACCATAAGTTCATGTTTAGCGAGATTTTAGAAGGAGGTTACCAAAACAATGATACTAAAGAGATTTCAAAATTGTTATTTACAAAAATTAAATTAAGATCATTCTAAGATGCCGCAATTAATAAAATATACATAGATCCTCGTGGATATGTAACGAAGCATATCTTTGTGCATAGTCAAAGATAAACAATTAATTAAACTTAGTTTCTTGACTAAACTGTGACCATAAGGTTGTTTCTCTATTGGTTTATCGATTAATTACGAAAAAATAAGCATGAAATTGGTTTATGCTCAATTTTCCACTAATGCCTGTGCAAATTAAATTTTATGCATGTAATTAAAAATCATGACACTCTATCTAGATCAATTAATCGAATCATGAAATGAATTACCTATTATTTTATTTTTTTTCTTTTTGATTTTAATAAGAGATCTCATTATTCTAAGTACGTTTAATTTGAAACAATAGGACAAAGAATTACCTCATGAGAATTAAGAGCATCGATATTCAAGTTGGAATGACACGGGGTCATTTGATCAAAATGACGAAGATGCTGATTTTCATGATCACTACTATCAGGCAATCCTAACTTCAGGGTCAGATCAATTCTGTTTCCAGCATTTTGGAGATCACAGCCGTTCATGTTTGTTGCTTCTGCTTGATTAAACCACTGAGAATCCATGATAGATGAAATGATCAATTTCTTTATTTTCTGTAAACCACAAAGAACTTCGAAAATCAGTTCAAATATTGAGGAGGAAAAAATGATAGATCAATATATAGCTAGCTAGAGGAAGAGAAAGAGAGAGAAATGAAGTTGATTAATAATTTGTTCATGCATGAAATGTATGAAACTGATGAAGCACTCAATAGATAAAACAAAATGACCTGTAAGACTGACAGATATCTATAAACAGACACACTTTTTTTGTGATAAGATAATAAAAATCATCATTAGATGAGAAGATTTAGACAAATATATTTATAATATTCTTAATTCATATATTAACAATCAAAGTTTTATTTCCTTTGAGATGTATGATCTAACTATAGATCTGATTTGGACATTAATGATCAACAATGTAATTATAAATACATGAACAATATAAACATTATTAACCTTTTGTTCATCAAAGATCTAAAAGGAAAATTTTACATAAATTAAAAAAAAAAAAATTTGGAATGTTTTTTTGTTGATAAACCCTAGACCTACTGTCCAACAAGTCGAAATTTTTCAATAAACTTTATTTTTTTAAACCCTTCACCTGCTAGTCCGATTCCGACAGGACAAAATTCTGTAATAAAGATTTACTTGTCTAACAAACGTTCATCCACATAAAAAATAAATAAATAGATCGTTAAATCTCGATTAAGCTTGGAGACTCAATAAAATTGAAAAAAAAAAATTGATGAAAAACAATAAACGTGGAGCATCAGCTCCCGATCGACTCTAAAGGATCAAAAAATAAATTAGCGAAAGGAGAAACAAAGAAATATGATTCATAAAATGAAGTAATATATGAAAGGATAACGACCAACTAAAAAAATTGAGCTTTCTCTTCTTTGAGAAAAAACCTAAAATAACTAAAATTGAGTTTTCTCTTCTTTGAGAAAAAAACATAAAACAACTAACACTGATTTCAGATGAATAAATTAAAAATTATTAAAAGAAAAAAGAGAAAATATTCCTTCTTTATTTCAGAGGTCATTCTTGAAGAAAAGTGACATATATTGCACTTATACGTAGTAACTTCAGAAACACACGATCGAAGTAATAATTAGTTTTCTCGTACATCAAGTTCTCGAAAAAAAGTAAAACAAAACATGATTACGTAGAAGGAGATATTGAGTATTGTTCTCATAACTGAGATATTATTCATATATCATAAACATATAAAAATTCCAAAAAAAAAAGGATGAGAGGGAGAGGGTTACAACTAGTTACTTGTGAAATGTCTATCTGTGAATAAGAATGAGCGGCCAAAACCCAATTTTTAGATATTTAAAGCGTGGATATATTTTTTTATATGGAAAGTATAAAATCCAAAGATGATTTAGGGTCTGTTTGGGATTGCTTTTGAGAGGCTTAAAAGAAATTTTAAAAATCTAAAAACTAATTTTAGTATTTGGTAAAAAAAAATCAAAATCATTTTTGTTAAAATTAGCCCCTCCTACAGTTGATTTTGAAAAGTAGGGAAGGAGTATCTTTTATATTTTGAATTTGAGAATCAATTTTATCTTTTAATACAGTTCCATAAATATCTTTAAAATTATTACCTAAACCCAAAATTATCCTTATTCAAATTGAAAAAAAAATCAATGTTTTAATAAATTTTTATTATAATTCATCAATATCAATTTGTTGATCAAATTATTATTAAATTTGTTTCACTATATTATAAATTTAATCACCAATAGTTTTAAGATAAAAAATAAAAAATAAAATCAATACATTATAAATTTTATTTTTAGTAAAATTTATTATAATACAAAATTAAAAATATTATATGTACATGTTTTTTATATGTATAAATAAATTTTATTTTACATTATGTAAATTTTAGTCATTTGTTCTGTCTCAGTAGTTTAACAATAAAATATATCAAACGTCCATAACTGCTTTCAAAACTCACAATATTTCTGAAAACAAAATTTACCAAACACGTAACTGATTCTCTTCACAGCTGATTATTTATATAGTACAACTAACATCAATTATTTTAAAAATTACAGCATTCCCAAACTAGCACTTACTGTATGTTCTCATATGAAATAAAAACTTAGACCCTATTTCATATTGGAGTGTTATATCTTTTAAATTACAACCGTTGTGAAAAAAAGCAGTATTGATATAATAAAAATTAATAGTATATAGTAATTAATATGACTTTTAAATAATGATTTTGATAAAAATAGTAAAAATCTTATAAAATTTTTGTTTTACAAGTGGTGGATCAAAAGACATAGCAACTGGTGTTTATCAAAAGTGTTGCCCAATCTCAATATCAAAAGAGGCCTTGATGAGTGATTGTCCAATAATATAAGAACACCAAAACTTAATATTTCACATGTATTAGTTTTTAGTATACATAAAAAATCTTATAAAAATATATTTAATCCACGATCCAATGATGATCACAAAATTGGTGCACGAAATACATATAAAATCTATCACGGCTCCGAATAAACTTGCTAAATATTTTTATTTTTGTGATAATTTTTTTTAAAACAGCTGATTTTTTAAATTTTGTTCATTAAAATTTTTATGCAGCCTTCTCACAATGCTCAAGCTCAAGCAAGCTTGAAAAATGATTTGGCATAATTTTTGAAGTTGCTCAAGGAGCATTTCTTTTTTAAATTATTTGATTGTAGTTGATTAATTGAAAAATAATATTCTTAAAAAAATTAAATATACTTGCAATTTTAAATTAGTACTACTATCGCTTCTAATATTTGGTCAGTGTACTATTACCATTACTTTATCGGGTGGCTCAAACTCTAGTGAGCCTAAAAATTCGCTGGTATAGATTTTGTTTAGGGAATGAAATAGGGTGACCAAGATAAATGTGTTTGCTCATACATTATCGTGCTCTCCTCCGGAGTAAAAGCGAGCAAATGGTTGAGCAGATCACCTCGACTAAGATGTTGTTTGGTGACCTCGAGCACATCACCTCGACCAAGATGTTATTGGTCACCTCGACTAGAGTAATATGTGGTGACCTCGAGCACATCACCTCGACCAGGAGGTTATTGGTCACCTCAAGCAGATCATCTCGACCAGGATGTTATTGGTCACCTCGACCAGAATAATATGTGGTGACCTCGAGCACATCACCTCGACCAGGAGGTTATTGGTCACCTCAAGTAGATCATCTCGACCAGGATGTTATTGGTCACCTCGACCAGGAGGTTATTGGTCACCTCGAGCAGATCATCTCGACCAGGATGTTATTGGTCACCTCGACCAGGAAGTTACCAGAAAGCACGATTCAGTCAAAACAGTTTCTCCGAAATATTAGGGACCATATTCTTAGTGGGCTAAAAATTAATAGTTTTCTTAATAATTCTTGGAGAGTGGATGAAAACCGCTATAGTTTCCTATAAAAACCCTAGAAATGGAAAGGAAATGGGGGATTCTTTTAGCTCTCTCTCTCTCTCTCTCTCTCTAAGCAACTGAACCCATTGGATATTTTTCTCTCTCTACCACTGAGAAATTTCTCTTTCGCTTGTGATTTCTTTAAGATTGATTATTTCAAATTCTTTTCTTTTAAATTTACTTAAAAGCTTTTTGTTTAAAGCAATCATAGTTAAGCCACATGAATTATGGTATGAGTTTTTCCAAGTAAGACCCGAATCGCTGACTTGAGCGTCGGAGGGTTCTCACCGAAAAAACGTTCGGCACTTCCTGACTGTTGGTTGTGTTCACAGGCTCACATGTTATCTGCTCATGGATTGTCTGCTCATGGGTTGTCTGCTCATGGATCGTCTGCTCATGGGTTGTCTGCTCATGGATCGTCTGCTCATGAGTTATCTGCTCATGGATCATCTGCTTATGGGTTGTCTGCTCACAGAACATCTGCTCATAGAAAATCTGCTCATGATGCTAACTAATCATCAGCTTCCCACCAAACAAATTTAATAATGATGCAGGGATTAGAGATCTGACCAACTTATCCAGATTTTGGCATCAGATTTTGAAATAGGAAAAAAAAGAAAAAGAAAAAGCATTTTTTATATAATTTATTGTATTTTTAATTATTTAATTGTAAATTTTTTGCTTTTTTAAATTTTAAAAAGCTCATTTAAATTAACCGCGACAGCGCAACCTTATCATACTACTTTTTATTAATTGCATACTATAAAAGCAACAAATTTATGGTAACTGCAACGTTATAATTATTCTTTAGAGTGGCGCGCCCAAGCTCAAGTGAGCTTGAAAAGTGATTTTGAATAGTTTTTTAATATTTTACTGCAACCTTATCATAATATTTTTTTAATTAATTACATACTTTAAAAAGCAACAAATACATGGTAATTGTGTTGTTATAATTACTTTTTGTAAGTGCCATGGACATGCGCTCAAGCTTGAGTGAGCTTGAAAAATGATTTGGTATAATTTTTGAAATAGTTCAAAAATAGTAATTTTATTACTATGATTATTTGATTGTAGTTAATATAAAAAGAGGGTTTTAAATATGATTGAAAATATAATTTTTACCACAACCGTTCCCATAATACTTTCATTAACTACTTGCTTCATAATTAAAAAAAAAAAACGATAACTATGTTATTACCATTACTTTTTTTAACTGCGCCTGCTCCAGCTAAAATGAGTATGAGCTTGAAAAATGTTTTCAGAATTGTTCAAAATAAAAAAAATTTGAAAAAAAATTAGTTAGTAGCAACAATTTTTATATGTTAAACTAAAATAACCACTATGATAACTGATAAAACAGCCAATGAACTAATTAAAGATTTTGTATCAAATATAGGTTTTTTTTTTTTCAATTTTACGTTGAAGTATGTGTTTAAAAAGTTGTATATATAAATGTCTCAATCCATGATTTTGGATTTATTAAAGTCCGAAAAAGTTATTAAGTCATATTATTTAATAATGTAATAATATAATGTTATTAAATCATATAATTTAATAATTTTTTAAATTGTAATAAAGTTGAATAATGTACCAGATCATACACACACTCACACACACACATATACATAGAGAGAGAGAGAGAGAGAGAGAGAGAGAGAGAATTAAGCTAAAAAATGGATTTTAATGTACATGAGTTGAATCTCAGTTGGATTGACTTTAGGAAATGGCTTGTTACTCTTCCTTTCAAGTTGTGTGATTAATTACACATATATTTACAACGGATTATAATTCTCTTCTTATCTGATCTCCTCCTGAATAAAAATATACATGAGTGATTGATAGTTAATAAATAAAGAAAATAAAGAAGTCAAATTCTACGCATACACTATTACTTAAATACACATGATACAATATCATTAAAAGCTCACGAGATCTTAAATCAGAAGAGAATCTTTATCTATTTACAACTAGATGTACAAGTACACTGTACTACCTTTTCAATCGTTTGCACACGCGGGAACTACGATCCACTGGGGTCCACTCTATGTTGGCCCACTTTACCATCTTTTGATGGGCCCAACTTTACCATCTTAAATTTTCAAAATGCAAAATCAGAGTAATAATGTACAGGGTGGTACGAGAGAAATCCTACTCCAACAATACTCATACGAATCAAAGTAGTAATGTATACTATTTGCATTGGGTGTGTCGTACAGGAAGAGATTTGAAGTTTGAGCAGTTGAACTCCACTCTTTTCTAATAAATGTTCGTGTGCGTGTGCGTGTATATTTATATATTTTAAACAAAAGATAATTCGAGGGACATAAGTTTCTACTCAAACTATGCTCTTACAAATCTAGGTAATAATGTATGTTATTTTCACAGAAAATTTGTAAGTGCTCCTAAAGTACTGTCCCTTTTTTATTTGTTTCTGTATATATTTCAACCAATTATAATGATATTTATACGCACGTGTGAATAATAAATAGACGAGGAGCAATCCTCTAATAGTAATAAAGACCATTCTTGATTTTCTCATAAAGGTACAAGAGCTCTAGAGTTCAGATTCGCCTCGTTTTAGTGAAAGGAGATGTTGCATTTGTTGAAGAAATCAAACTTAAAAGCTTGCTATTATGTTTATAGTCTAAATTTTAAATATTTGTTCCTATTTGTTTGGAGTTATCTATACACGTTGTTGGTTCCTTATTTATAACTATAATGTATAAAATGTTTCTTTGTATTACCATACTTTTCAAGATAGAATGCAAGAATTCTATAATTTCTATTTCTCCTAAAACTGTGTTCAGTATTCACCAACAAAAATTCTCGTACAAAATTTCGGCCAGGAGTCAGCTGCTTTGACAAAATTGGAATATTTCACAATTTCCTGCAAAGAGCAGGCAGCATTACATGTATGATGCAGAACTAACATATAGTGACTATATTGGTTTTTGCAGTGATCATCTTCTCTTAGTGTCTATTCAATTGGCTCTCTTTCTCTTCTTGGACTGCTTGGCATGGGATTTTACATTTTTCTTTGGCAGGTTTTTCAGTTTCCGCTTCTTGGTCTGCTCTCTAGGAGACACTGGTTTTAGATCATCATCTTTATCGGAGGAGAAGACGTCACTTGCAGATCCATCTTCATCAGCTGGGGCATCACACAAAAACCCATCTTCTTCATCGGAACTAAGTACCAAGTCCTCTACAATGTCTTCCTCCAAAGCTACCTCTTCCTGCTGCGTCATCCTTCTCTTCTTTTTCTTCTTCTCCTCTTTAGGAGGTTTATCTCTGAAAACAAATAGCTTCTAACTATTAGCCACAAGCCAACAGGATAGGAAAAAAATTGAACTTCAAGGCAGTAAGAAAACACAAAGAGATAGAGAAAGAGACACGAAAATCCTACTTTGAAGCACTTCCAGGTAACCAGGATGATGAACTGAAAACAGTGGCACCTTGTTCATCTGCAGAATCATCTTCATCATCACTAGCTGGTAGCTTCTTACTCCCGAATACAGAAGCCTTCTCACCCACTAGAACACTGAAAATCACAGCACATCATAAAAAATGACAACCTTAACTTGGAAAGTATATTTATAAAATCTAACGACAAACACGGTTAAAAACCTTGATTCCATCAATGAGTCGTTTCTTTGTCGTGCTCTCTGACGTAGAATTGCCACATACCGTGACAGAGGACTAGACCCTGCCTTTTTCTCATCCTATAGTCAAACAAAATCCATCAGTCTCTTAAAACAGTTACATTGTAAACTTCATAAACAGCAGATACATCAGATACATCATAACTTCATAAACATCATCTACAGAAGCTCCCGAAAAACACATCTAAATCACAATGAATCTTTGATCCAAGAAAAAAATCCAGAAACCTGGAACTGGAAATAGCTCAGAAGTTGGCAAGCTAAAAAAGGCCAACAAAAAAAAAAATTCAAAGGAGATGTATGGGATTTATAAATACGTTTTGCCTAGGAAGAAAACGGTGTTCGAGCACTGATCAATTAGCTTCACAGTTCATGGTTCCAATTTCACCCACTCAATGTCCACATAAATATAATAAACATTTACATCATAAAAAGGCAAGCAATTTCAAAAAGCTAAAGCAAACATCGGGTTAGATAACTTGTGGTCAAGTTACAGTCATATATATTTATTACAATGGCTAAGTTTGCTGTCCAACATTATGATCCTAACTAATCTCATAATTGAATACGGTATATATAAGTACATCATATGGGCCCAAAAAAAAAAAAAAAAAATCATGCATGCGCAGAAATACAGTGTGAAAATATAAATGGTAAAAAGAAAAATGAACAGTCTATGTACAGACCTCAAGGAAAAATGAGGCCGAAGGATCGTTTGGTTGAAAAGTAATTGACATACGACGCTCATTTGTAAACTCAGAGTTAGCATCAATCTGGAAAATGGAAGAGTTAGAACATTACAGCATTGAGAAATGCTCTTACGATTCAGATGGACTTTTCTATAAATGAAACATCTGGCAATCACTCTAAAGAACATACCTGACGGATAAGCTGCCTCATTTCTTTTCGGAATCTTTCAACTTTGGTAGATTTGCAAAAGTCACGCAACCGCACAGAGGGAATAAATGATAACTCAAAGAAAGCAACAGAATAGCTCCATTGTGCTAAATGTTCAGCTAGCTCTTCAACAACAGAATATACACATGCCTCCTGGAAAGCTCGTGTCTTCAGGGTAGGCTTACTTACCTGTCATAGAGAACTCTCTGTCAGATAGAAAAACCAATCATGTTGCAACAATTTGACAAAGAAAGATATCTGCACTTAAAGAGACCTTGAGAACTGTACGCAAATCAACAGCTTTGCCAACACCTCCACTGGGGGGCCTATTCAATTCTTTCATCTCCAGCATGTCCAGAAGGAGCATAGAAACTGGTATAAAAGTACCGGTAGAAGCAGCGATTCTGTTAAGCATTCTAACACACCTCAATCTAAGGGGGAAGTATCGAGCAGTTGGAACTAGGCGGGCAACCCCAGAGATTATTTGGGTCAAAGGATAAGCAAGGGGTTTCATATCAGCTTCTGAGCTGTAGGCACAGACAGCTCCTGTCCAAAGCTCAAGGCAGTTTATGAATTTCCACTCATAAACCTTTCGGAATGCTTCCTACAAAGAAAGAGAGAAAAAACTCAGGTGCAAAATAGTAATGAGAAAATCAAAGTGGATCAACCATATCAAGTTAATTACTAAATGCACTGCATACTATAACAATCAATATTGAAAGATAAATCATCTAGCTACCTTAGAAATAATATTTCAAGGGCCAACAAACTAGGGGTAAAGCTAGGAGAGACCAACAAAATCTCAAATCTACTGAGTAGAGAGTGCCAAAAATAAACTAAGAATTTTCTAAATTGTAGACTAGATGAGGAGCACAAAATCTCCCCAATAACTGATCACTTATATTAATTCAAAATCCTAAGAACAAAAAAATTTGAATTCGTAAAAAGAAAAGAAATAGAAGAAACAATATATCACCTTCGTTTTCACATTAAATGCATCCCGCAGGATCATGGCTAGCTGCCGGATGAAAACAAAGGCATGCTGATATGCAGATGGAAGGTCCACCCCAAGAAGTTCTACAACGCAATTACTAAGAAACTGGATATGCTGTAATTTTACAGCATTTATGAAGTGACAGTTTAATATGTAGGCTTTGTATATCCCTTTGAAGCAGTCATCCAAACAATCAGATCCAAGCCGTATGCACAAGTCTCTTAAAAATAGAAAAGCAACAACAGAGAGTGCACCTCCTCCTGTACCCCAAAAATGAAGTGCAACCTGGAATAAGTAAAAAATAAAAATAGAAATAAATTATCGTTTAGCAATTACTTTATAAATAAAAAGTTAATAAAATAAAAATGGTTGTAAAACCAAACTAAGATAATCAAACCAGATGAGTTAATCATTAGGCAAAGGAAATGTGCAGTATGTTCTTATACATTAACACCTTATCAAGATCCCACACAAAAAGCATGGTATTCCAGATAAAGAACCACCAAGAAAAGTTGAATTTGCAGAAAGTGATGCATATCTATGTGCAGACCTTAACATATTTCCTTAGGAGGCTCGGAAAAGCAGCCAAGAATAAGGATGAAAACTTGAGGCGCCTTAAAGTAAAAGATATCATTTCTGTGTCAGTCATTTGATTTAAAACATGCAGAGAATTTCCCAGATATGACTTCACTAAATGATTGTATTTCTTCCACTGTTTTGTGTGCATCAGATCTGTAATAGTCTCTTTCTTTCCTCCAGAACTGGGGAGTTTCAACAACTTTCGAAGAATCCCGGCCATTTCACTTAGTACAAATAACATTATTTTATTAAAGACACTGCTAGACATGATATGAAACTTCACAGAGGACTCCTCTCCGGCATCATCACCATAGTGGCAGGCAATCCTAAAAGCTTTCATAAGCGAACGAACTGCACCTAATTGTCCATTTTCCCTAATTGAATTACACCAGGAATCAACCATCTCAGTTGTTATAACATTTTTAGATGGCTTCTCTTCCTCGTCCTCCATATCAGGCCCAACATCCTCATCTTCTTGCATTTCTGCATCTTCCATATCAGTTTCAACATCATCCTGCATAGAATAGCAATAAATTTCATGTGGCTATCAGTTTGGCATGCATTATAAGCATTTGAAAGTTGCACATTAATTGCACACTCACATCAATATCATCATCATCAAATTCCAGCAACTCCTTGTCGTGTTCTTGCAGAAACTTGAAGAATTCGGGGTCCTGCAGAAAACATTTTTCAATAACTTCACTAACAAATATACCAGCACCATCGTATAAAATTTTTTTAGAGTACATAACTTCTAACCTTTTCCTGGAGCCGTTGTAATTGCTCCTTGTGCTCCTTTGCTACTTTCTTTGATTTTGAGACCGGCTTACTTGTCTCGTCTTGTTCTTCCATTTCTTCATCACGTATTTCATGGTCTAAATTCCTTGCTGGGATAACCAAGAACAAAGTTGAATATAAATAAAATCATTCTAAATTTCAAAAACCAAATGCACAAGCTTATACAAAAACCAAAAAACTCCTATGAATAAAAATTACAAACCACAAATAACAAGTATGTATAGACAAGAAATCACCTTTGTTTTTAGCACCCATGATGCTTCTTAATGAAGAACTACTAGACTAAATTGAAACGAAGCAATGGACGAATAATGGGAATGCTCTGTTATTCAGCCTGTTCAATATCTTTAACAGATGCCTTTTACAAGCTTCACATTAAGCACCACATGAACTCTGCAAAAGGAAATGAACTCTCATAATAAATTACAAACAGATTATAGTCATTATGTAGTAAAAAAATTTATTGCGAAAATGGGCATGAAATAGTTGAGCTGAAAAAAATTATGCATCCAATAATTTGACTACCTATTCAACTATCAAACATGAATATTTAGAACTACAGTGTCACCTAGTAAGCCTGAAAAAAAAAAAAAACAGGCAATTTGTATTTCAAGAAGGTGACTCATCAGAATATACAGTAATTTCGAATAAAATTATCATACTTAAGATAAAAATGCTAAAGTTAAAAAATGGTAATTGCAGGCCACACAGGAAACGATTACCGGTGGCTGAAAGCGGGGAATTGGCGTCGCCGGCGAGATTCCGGTGAGGGTAGCGGCGAATTTCTGATAGTTGGCTTAGGGTTTATTTCGCTGCGAAGTGAGCGAATGGACGAAACGCAGGTCTCAGAGGAACAAAACCCTAGTGTTCTCAATTTGGGGTTTTGACTTATTTTGAATTTTGATTGTCAATTTCAGTTGGGCTGTTTTGCCCTTTTAGGCCAATTAGTCTAAACTCAGGCCCAACTAATATGGAATGCAGGCCAAGTGGTTAGGGCCAGCAGTTCGAACCCCTGCAAATATAATGTGAGGTATTTCCTTTTTTAATTATATAATGTATGATTGAATGAATATAATTTTCTCTCTTATTTAAGTGTGAGTGTAGTAAACATTCATCGAATATTAGTGAAGGTTAAAAATCTGAGCAGAGCTCCGTAAGTATGGATATAAGTTGATCTCAATAATAGTTTGATTTATAAATATTAGTTATAAATGCATGTAATATGAGTTGTAGTGTGAGCAATAGTCTCATATAATAAAAAAAATTACTAATATAGAATGCTCCTTTCCTTCTTCCTTTTTTTTTTTTAATACAATCTCAGTATGAGAGCTGCTAAGTTACATTAGCTGTAACTTACATCTCACCCAAAATTAGTTTTCTACAACCCTTTTGACCTAATGTATACAACAATTATAAGTTAGTTTTTGTAACTACACATCGTAAATATTTGGGTCGAACCCTTAACCTCAAGAATGAGGTGAAAATTGTGTAGATTATCTATCATTCCATAATGAGTTATTTGTGATCGATTATGTATTTGTTTTGATTATTTTTCTAAATTATTCCTGCATTATTATAATTGCTTGTCAAAAGTAAATATGCATTAGGAGAAGTATGAAAATAGAGTTTGATTAGTTATAATTATTATGCCTTATGTGTAGGGTGGCAGGGATGACAGCAATTTTTACGAAAATAGGGTCTTTAGGAACTCTCGCCATGAGAGGGGGATGAGAAATTTAAAAAATTAATGTTGGGAAAAAATATGGAATCAATTAATGCCTATTTCAATTAACCGACACCCACAAATTTAAATTTATAGTTTTAATGTCTAATATCTATTCATTTTTTAAATTTGACTGAATATTAATGTTGAACTCATATTAAATTGCTTAAAATTTTAAGTTAATCACTTTCATGAATATATAATTATATTTTCTTTGTAAAAATTATTAGTTCTTCTTATCTATATTTTGTAGTTAACACTTTAAGTAAAGGTACATATCATAACAATTTGTACACAATAAATTTATATAAAATTACTTATGACACTATTAGTATATATAATATATAAATTCATATTTTAAAAGATGCGGACAATTATATGTAAGAAATATATATATCTCTGTTTTCGTGGAAATGAATATATTTATTTGTCACAATCTTTGAAACGACAATGACAACAATGATGAAGCATCTCCTGGTAATATTTGCATGGAACCTCTCTATGAAAATTAACCTTTTCTTTCACACGGTAAAATCAACAAAAAAAAAACAAAAAAAAAATCGAAACTATCAATGACAAGTCCAATTTCTTGAGATCTGACTCTACACAAAAGAAAACAGAAAACAAGGCGACAATATTAAAACAAAAAATAAATAAGAAGGATGACATGAGACCTCATGGTTTAACAAAACAAAATATGCATCTTTTATTGCGTCAATTTATATTATAAAGCTGTTTATTATATAGTTATTTTTATCAACGTTTTAAAAATTAAATATCATTATTCATAACAAAATGATGACAAGCTTATGGTCACGCAGATTTTATTTTTATGTCAAAAAATAATCATCTAACCTATAAAGTTCGTTTAAAAATAGAATTTACGGATTATAAAATAATTTTCATAATCATTTCCTCAATTCGCGGGATATTGCTTTACAAAAGAATGTATATACACTATTTTAGTCGGAATAGCTGACGAGAAATAATACGTGTATTTATTTTAAAAAATTATTATATAAATAATAATTATATTAAATAAATTATATATATTAATTAATTATATTATTTCTAATATATCCTATAATTTCTCGGCTGGATTCCTCGACGAGCCTAGGAGAACGAGAGAAGATCCTTCAGGCAATTGAAGTACATATTCCAATTTGAAAAGCCGAGTTGGCCACGAAAATCGGAGCAAAATGGCAGGCATGCAAGTGAAGTGAGGTCAGGTGAGAGTCACGTCCCCAAGCCAAACCACACGACATCACGTGCTCTCCATTAAAATGATCAAAGGCCTTCGTCTTCGCCGAGACACGTCCAGAATCTCTGACGAGTGATTTGGGGTCATTCCACGTCGCAAGGATCGACAATGATCCATGCAAGGGTAATTTGGTAATTGTGTGTGTAGTCTTCCGATTCCAGTGCAAACAAGCGACATCAAGCCAAACAACACACGAACGACTTAATAATGTTATTATTATTATTTGAATGTTAAGTTATAGCCGATTATAATTTATTTTTCTTATAAAAATTATGTGGACTTCACCGTTATATTATTGTTAATGTGAGAGAAATAAGTTATAATCTGTTATAATTTAATTAAAGTTTTATTTTTAAATTTAGACATGTAATTGTTTTTAAGACTCATAACATTTTCTAAAAATTAAAATTTACCGATCAGTTGCTTGTATTGTACTTGGGGCAGCAATACAAGTGGTTTTGTAAATTTGAAGAATTTATTTAGTTTTTTAAATGTGTTTCTAACCTTATTCAATTAGTGCTTGAAAAAAATCAAGATATTTTCAGTTAGTTAACTCGGTTCTTGGAATGACTAAATCACAGCTAAATATACTATTATTCAAAAACTATTTTTTGAAATCACAAAGTAGGATAAAGAAAGAATTTTGTCATCCAATATACTTTTAAAGTAAACTAATTAAATAGCATTTTCCTTAAAACACCCTTTGGATAACAAATACATAAGAAGTATATTTGTATAATCTATAAACACTAACCATTGTATTTTTTTATGAAAGAATTTTGCAGACGTTATAAGTTTGAGAAAACTAATTCAAACCGTTTATGTATAATTTTTTTTAATTTTACATTTAAAGTCGATGTTGGCTGGACAAAAAATATCGATGAAAGCAATAAGTGCATCTCAATAATTTTTCCGTACATTTCATAGAAAAATTTCCAGTAAAGTTTTAATGCAAAAATAAATGCTGAAGCTAGGAAACTATGTTTTTACATGTTTATTTTTTTTAAAAAAAAAATCAAGTAATGGTGAGATTGATCATTAAATAAAAAAGAGTAATGATATAGTTATAAATTCTTATATAAATTTATTTTATATAAATTGATGTGACGTTAATTCATTAACTGAATTAAATATCTCTTGGCCCACATGATTTATTTATATTATTATATATTTTTATTCAATCAATAAATTAATATCACATCAATTTTTATAAGATAAACTTATACAAGAGTTCGTGATTTAATAAAAAAAACACATCAACTGCAATCTGCCAGAGTGAACCTCACCAACTCAAGCAAGATCATGACCGTTCCTTTACGACTAGTTCTTGATGAATCATCAATCAAATTGCAACTCCCAACTTGTACGTGTCAATAATACCCTATAAAAATCAAACACGTGTCAACAAATGCAGATGAATTTGCGCAATTTTGCTTATATAGACCCCCCCCCCCCCCATTTGCAAACTACTAGCCAACTCAAAAAGAGTTACCAAAAGGGCAACTCATACACACACACGCGCATTGACAGAGAAAGAGAGAGAGAGAGAGTGAGTGGAGAAGAAGAAGGCAAAAGGAGAGAGAAAAAAGCGCTTCTTCTCAGCAAGAAGTGCTTCTAGGGAAAGCACTTCTTTTTCTTTTTTTCTTTTTTTAAAAAGGTACCCTTTTCTTTGACATGCATGTTACATACATATATTGCATATGTTGAATTAGATCTTTTTATCACCATCTTTATATATATATATATATATATATATATATATATATATATATATTTGTGTATAATTTCTGTTGCATTGTGTTTGGTTTATTCGGATGATTGTGAATCCATTAACAAATGCTTTTGCTTTTGGCTTCTTCAGCAATGTAAAAAATCAAAATACTTACAATTTCGAGCCGAAACTCAGAAGAACTGTATTTTTTTCTTTTTTTAAAAAAATAAAATGGCTTCAAGGTTGGTTTTGTTTCTTGCTTTTATATATATATTATATGGAGTAAACATCCAACGATAGCATGAAAAAAATTCACCATTATCATTATCATCTCTATAATTACACCAACAACAAAATCTAAGCCAGCCCGCAGAAATTCAACTATGTTGATAAGGTTTAACTCTATATATACGTGTGTCTCTGTGTGTGTGTTATGATATTTTTGTTTAGTTATGATATTTCCCGCATTCTGTGGAATTTCGGTTTTTTATTTTTATTTTTATTTATCATCTCCTTTTCATTGGAAAAATCGGCCTTTTACTATTTTATTTTATCGTATTTTAATTTATTCCATATTGTGTTGGAGGACTCTATTTATTTATTCTATTTTCTTGGATGCATATGAAAATATATATACAGATGTTTCAAGCAATAATGAGTGCGAGATTTTGGGAAAAACAATTTTGCTAATATGAAATTGAGTAATTATAGGCCATTAACAAACTGTTAGATTCATGTTAAAGTTAATTCTGTTTATGTCTCTTGTTCTATGTCTCGATTCTTGATTTGAAATCAACTTTCAATATGAATGAGATTAAGGAGATATTTTCCACTTGTTCACATGAGTGAAATATTGTCCACATTTGTTTACCATGCAGTGCCCACACGTTTTTTTGAGTCTTGTATCACTTTACATGCAATTTATGTTTGTTTTCCAGAAAGTTTTATTATATATGTATTATTTTACCTTAAAAAATGTTTAATCTGACTTCTCATGGCACCCACTTTGAAATGTTGTCGGCTAGTCTCAAGGCCTGATAAAGAGGTGTCATGACTTTTGAGATACAACTGTTGAGGGGGGGAAAAAACTGTAGCTACCAAGAAAAAGCTTATGGGAGATGGGTAAAATTGTTTATAGAAGGCTTAAAATATAAATTTTTGTTTAAAAGTGGTAAAAATTAAAAAAATAATAAATAAAGTTGCCACAGCACAGTTGCTGGGTAGTAGTCGCAAATGGGCGGTCAACTATTGAAACATTAGAAATTACAAAGAGGCTAACAAAGAGCCAAGTCTGTGCAACTTAACGTTCATAGATTCATTGATTAGTACTTTGTTCGTCGTACATTGTATATCAATTGAAATTAGGAAAAGAATGGCATATTTTACAAAGTTAGTCGGGTTCCAACTTTTGAAGGCTTGTACAAATTTTTACCATCGGCAAAATTTTGATGTGACTGTGAGTGACTAAGATGGACCCAAAAGCTGGCCCCCATTAGCTTCTGCAATTTGCATGTGGAATGGCACTGGCGGCAGCAGTGCAATTTCAATTTGACCTGTTAATATAGTTCTCTAGCCCCACCACATGCTCTAGTAATTTTTGTGGACCACTATTGTTTTGAACTTCAAGTTGACCTGTGAATATCACAGGCCAAATTATGTGATGCGTGCCTTTCTTGGCAGCCGGACAATGAAATTAATGGCAGTTATTCTTTAGGATATGCTGTTTAATTTTATGCACAGTTGCTATTCTTGTTTTCTTGGGCGACAGACATGAATTGGAATTATATGCAGCTAATGCCCATCAATTAAATTTTATTGTGTAGGACCACAATGCCATTGCTGAATGCTCACCTTATCATTTTAATCTGTTTTTCATGGTTGTTGTTCACTTGAACATGTTGTTTTATCGGCAATTGACGGTGGCTTAGACAATTGAAAACCACATTTGCTTTTCAGGTTTTTCAAAGCAAGCAGGCAACACAATGGGAGCTGGTGGCCCTTCACTCCAGCGGGAGAAGAAGGAAAGCCTTATCCAGCCTGCACCACATACAAAGCCTCCATTCACCCTTAGCCAAATCAAGAAAGCTATCCCACCCCACTGCTTCAAGCGCTCCCTCCTCCGATCATTCTCTTACGTCGTTTACGACCTCTCCTTTTCCTTCCTCTTCTACTACACTGCCACCAATTACTTCCACCTCCTCCCTTCCCCATTTGCCTACCTTGCTTGGCCCATTTACTGGATATTCCAAGGCTGTGTTCTTACCGGTGTTTGGGTCATTGCTCACGAGTGTGGCCACCATGCCTTTAGTGACTACCAATGGGTTGACGATACCGTTGGCCTAATCCTGCACTCTGCCCTTTTAGTTCCATACTTCTCATGGAAGTACAGTCATCGCCGCCACCATTCCAACACCGCATCCCTTGAGCGCGATGAAGTGTTTGTCCCAAAAACCAAGTCCGAAGTCCCATTTTACTCCAAATACTTCAACAACCCCCCAGGCCGAGCTCTCACCCTTCTAGTCACACTCACTCTTGGCTGGCCCTTATACTTAGCCTTGAATGTTTCCGGCAGGCCCTACGACCGTTTTGCTTGTCACTTTGATCCCAAGAGCCCCATCTACTCAGATCGCGAGAGGCTCCAGATATACATTTCTGATGCCGGAATCTTTGCTGCAACTTACGTCCTCTATCGCGTTGCCATGGCAAAAGGACTGGCCTGGCTTATATGCGTGTATGGGGTACCGCTACTCATTGTGAATGGCTTTCTTGTACTGATCACATACTTGCAGCACACGCATCCTGCACTGCCGCACTACAACTCATCCGAATGGGACTGGCTGAGGGGGGCTCTCTCGACTGTCGATAGAGATTACGGCGTGTTGAACAAAGTCTTCCATAACATTACAGATACACATGTAGCTCACCATCTCTTCTCAACCATGCCACATTACCATGCTATGGAGGCGACAATCGCGATGAAGCCAATCCTCGGCGAGTATTACCAGTTCGATGGGATGCCCTTTTACAAGGCGGCGTGGCGGGAGGCGAAAGAGTGTCTTTACGTAGAACCGGACGAGAATTCTCCGACCAAAGGCATTTTCTGGTACAGGAACAAACTGTGATAACATGTCTGCTGGTAAGTTTGATGAAGATGTAGTTACAGTTTAATTGAGTACTCTTTGAGCAGTGGTTTCCAAAGTTGTTCAGCAAATAAATACATTTTTTTTTAAAAAAAAAAGCTCTTGGTACTTTGTAATGGTCCTGTATTAAACATTTTAAGTACTTAAGAACTCTAATTATGTGTGTGTGACATAAAATTTCTCCTAATCTGCAATTACTAAGCACAGTAAATAGTAGAATTGTTGAATGCAGTTAATTATTTTTCACAGCCAAATTTAATGCCAATACATAAGGTCAACGAACTCCATAAAGTACAGCCATAACTGAAAATTAACAGTTATTTTTCAGCCAAATTTGAGGTTAAAAAAAAAATGTTTTGGACTGATCAGAACCGAATTAATTACTTCGAAAGTATTCTAGATTTCAAAAATCATTTTTTTATATCTCATTGAGGATTTGAAAAAATCAGTTTTCATATACATATATGCTTTGCGCCTATTATAATTAATTTTATACTTTACCGAGTTTTAAATCTCTTTTTACAGCGTTGTAAAATCTCTGTATATATTTACTATTATAAAGGATCGAGATCATATTTTATAGGGAAATTATCATTTGTATACCCTATAAATGCTCTGTTATAAAAAATATTACAACATTTTGAGGGTGTATCAATCGTTTATCTTGAGTTGACAAAATATATCTGTCATCCATCAAATCGTTACTTATCGTTTAAATAGGATAACGCCAGAAGGGTAATTTGGTATTTTCATATGATACAAATGATAATTTAAGGGTATACAAGTAATAATAAAAGAATTTAAGGGTATATAAGTGATACTTTTTAAGGGTAAAATAGTTAATTGGCTATAATTCTGTTAACTTTCAAATGGTAGTTAATGGTTTGGTGGTTGACAGATAATTTTTGTCAATTGATGATGGACAATTGATACACCCTCAAAATGTCGTAGTATTTTTTATAATAGAGCATATATAGAATATACGAATGATAATATCCTTATTTTATAATTTTATAAAATGCAGATGTTCACGCTTAAAAAAAATTATATATATACAGATATGAAGAATTAATAATTATGCAAACAAAACACACCCACACAACCATCACCTATCAAGGCCTTGAAAAACTGAGGCAAATAATTAATTATATAGACAAAACACATCTAAACAACCATCACCAACAAAGGCTTTGAAAAACTGAGGCAAATAATTCTGAGCCATTGGAAAGTTATATAAGAAATGTATGAGTCGGGACGTGATAAATTAATGATGATATTTTTCATACCTTTTTTTGTGCAATAGCCCTTCAATTTTTATCCTCAAGTTTATCTGTTACAACTTTTAATGGAAGTGCCGCGATTAATTTTTATAAAAACACTTTGGATTGGTTTGAAATTTTGAAACTTGAACCTAGCACATCTGAAATCGACTACCACATGCTAGTGTTGATCAAACAATAGTGGAAAAAAAAAATATCTCTAATGGGATCAAGAAATTTTCAACCAATAACTTAAAAAGAACTTTAGTAATTTATTTTTTTTTGAATCATTTTGGTTAGTAGAGAACGATAGAATAAAAGTAAAATTGTGAAACGATAAATAGTTCAAGCATTAATAGTCTTGATTATTCTTGTGCATGCATACTTAAATTTTAAACAATTCAGTATTACGGAATCTATGTAGAGTTGTAGACATATAGAAAGATTTATATGTTTCACATTTAACAACTCAGCGTCAATTAATATATAATTAGACCTTCTTCTATATTAAGAATAAACTTACATTTAACAACTCAGCGTTAATTAATATATAATTAGACCTTCTTCTATATTAAGAAGAAACTTATATTGCCACATCTGCAATTGATCAATACACTGAAAAATTTGGTAAATTGTTTTGGTATATCTGGCATTGCAAAAAAAATTAAATTCTTGCCTATATAAATCATATACAGTGAATACTTTGTTGTCTGCCGCATAAATAGTTTAAGAAAAATTTTATTTGTTTAACAAACAGTTAATGTTTTTATCAATTTTTTTGTGTGATTAATCTGAAATTTATATGGACTAAAGGTTATCTAAGGGGGCTTCTATTTTATCTTTTAGAGTGTAGAAAGCATTTGTATTCCTTTGAAAATATATCAACTAAAAATGTACTTACATCAAATTAACTTCGGGGGTAAATGTAATTACCTTTAAAGAAAAGTTAGAGACACCAAAGACTAATTAAAGAAAAAACATCGAATTCAATTTTGAGCATAAATTAAAATTAGAAGAGCCAACGTCTAAATGTATTCATTTCTTATTGGTTTAAATTAAAAGTAGAATTAAGAAATTCTGGATCTATGGTTATTCACGAGTTGAATTCTACGGAGTTGATACAGATGCACAATCAATCTATCATTTCGCAGAGAATAGTGATGCTATTACATGCCTCCAAAAATTCTTATATAAAATATCATTTTTTTTATGTTTACACACCTACACTATCAAAAATATATGTAGGATTTTTTAGGATTATTGCGGAAATATTTTGTGGAAACAAGATTGTAGATTTAATTGGGGAAAGAAAATGGGTGCTTTTAGAAGTGATTTTATGTTTCATAATATTTTGGTGGGTACATTTAGCAAAGCAGTTCTACAAAGATTTTAGAGGGGCCTTTACTAGCACCGATCTTTTGGGGATTAAGGCTCTTTTAGAGCAATAATATTTGACCCCCTCAACTCATCTCATTAGCACTTACTTTTCAAGTAAATCTATTCATTTTCAAAACAATTCTCAATTTTTTTTTACTCTCAAATGGGAATACCACACACACACACACACACACACACACACACACACACACACACACACTCCTCTCTCTCTCTCTCTAATACTTGGGTCAGTTTGGGCTTGCAGTGGTTGATTAAATAAGTTGCTTTTGTTGTGCAAATGAAATAAAATGCTGATTAAAAAAGTAACTTGTTGTTTGGTAAACAGTGCTGTTATGATTGCCGTGAATTTAAAAAGCAGTGTACAAGCGTTTGACAAATTTTATTACAAAATTATTGTTTTATTATGTAATGACCAAAATAGACATAATTTTAAATTACCTTTTGTTTTTAGAGTATGTTTAATAATGTTTAGACATGCCTTTCTCTTTTTAAAATACATAAAATTACATAAAGTGAAAAAAAAACTCAATTATATAAAATCTAATGAACTTCATAATCTGTTACACAAAATATGATAAAAATTCATATCAACACATAATCCAAATAAAAATAAAAAGTAATATACATTACATTCATATTAAACTTTTTGTAATAAACACCTTGTATGTAGAAAAAATAATATAATTGAATGTTAAAAATCAAAAGTTATGAAATTGAATGGTTAAATTTCATGTGAAATTGCTCACAGTTCAAAGAAAATTTACATAATCACATGTAAGTCTTATTAAATCTTATAATAGAAAATAAAAGTAAAATATGAAAAATATAAATTTACTAGATGAACACTTTATAATTGTAAGGGTAGTTTGATTATGCTAGTAATATGATTTCTAATTGCTTATATATTAGGTGTATAGAAAAATAGGACATAATTATTTTTTTGCTAAAATATTAAGGTTATAATAGGAATTTTAAAAAGGAGTGGTGAATTATTAAATAAGTTGCTTATGAAAATTAACCCTTTACCTGCTTTTAAAAGTTGCTGTCAAAATGGAAAAAATTATAAAATGAGCAGATTTTACAAAGTTTACCAAATACTATTTTTATAAAAAATTATGAAATCAGTAGCTTATTGATTCTCAACCTCAATCTCAAATGGGATCTTAATAAAAACAAGAGAAATTATCAATTATATACTCTTAAATTATCTCATTTCCTAGCTATTTGCCTATTTCTCTTAATGTAAATATAGGCACACACAGACCTCATTTCCTAGCTATTTGCCTTTTTCTCTTAATATTTTCTGTTAATTTTGATAATTTTTTTAAAAATATGATTATTACTTTACCCTTTGACGATAATAGGACCAAAAATTGACTTCAAATTACAGACAAATAATATCTAGACCACTCATATATAATAGATGATAAATATAAATATAATATTAAAATGAATCTATAAATTATTTAATGTTAGAGCACATGATTTTGGTAATGAAGTCTTAATATTAAATAAATTTCTCAACCAATCAATATAAGAGAATAAACAACATTATTTCGCAATAGCTTTTTGCAAATTAATAGAATAATTTATCTTTATTAAAACGATATATCCGATGCAAAACCACTGTTATCATTAAAAATAGGAAAAAAAAAACAGAGAAATTTGGTAGAAGTTGACGACCCATATGCTCCCAATCAGCATCAATCTTAGTTGAATATTTCTCATTATCTTACTTGTTCGATTGCTCGTGACTTCCTTCAATTTTCTCTCCAGTACTTGCCATCGACTCCTCGGTTGATGCCATGGGCTTATTTTGTGGCTGATTCGAACCATTTTCAGATCCTTTTTGCGCCTCTTCTTCAATTTCTTCAGACTTGAAAAAAGATAGGCCGCCGCCATTTTTCATCACTTCCATTTTTCTTTTCTTTGCGTGTGAACTCATGTGTCCTCCCAATGCGTTGCCAGTTGAAAACCCCACGTTACAAACAAAGCATTTGTGATCTCCTTCGAAATCAGATTGATCAGTCTCACAATCTTTTGATTTCGAATAATGAGATTTCATTGTCAGCTTATGAAGACAACATGGATTATTTTTCCTATCTTCGTTAAGCTGCCGGGATGGATTGATTTCAACTTGATCTTGAACTTCTTGTTTTGTAATTGGCTTAATAGGACAGTCATTAGTAGCTAGGGTTTCTTTATTTTTTGGCGAAATCAAACCGCTGGAAGAACTAGGGCTAAGGGAATCACCAAGATGGCTACCAAATTGCTTATCGCCATTTTGCGTAGATTCACCATTTGAGCTTGAACAAATATGTTTAGTATCTGCGGCACCACTTGGAGAAGGCGTTGGCTTAGGATTTAATATGCTTTCGCTAGGGTTTCGATCAGGGGAAGCTGATCCGGGATTCGTTTCAATGCTCGAAAAACTGTGTTTTGGTCTAACACTCGGATGAGACTTGGCTGAGTTGAGAGAGATCTCATCCACGGCTTGTTCAATTTTCACGGGAAAGTTGACACTAGTGACATTTGAAGGAATTGGTTCATTAGAACTATAATTTTGCAAGCTTGAAACGTTGTGGACGTTTAATTTTTTGTCAATTGGAGGAGGAGGATCAGAAGAGATAATTGCTTGTGGATAATTATTAGCGTTTTTCACTTGGCAATTTTGCACATCATTTATTGCCGGCGCAGATGCTTGGGTAGAAGGATGGTTGTTTGGCTTGGATGCTTCTTTGGAATTGCTATTCCTTAACCATTGATGCATCAGAGTGTTTGATATATTGGGGAGATTAAATTCCTTGCCTTTGGGCATTTCAAAATGGAACCATTCTTCTCTATATTTGTGGGGATCACTATCAATTTCATTATCCATGGAGTAAAAATTCTTTGATTTCAAGTGAAACCAAGAGAGAAGAGAGGGTGATTGTGAATGAAAAATCAATAGAAGGGTTAACTTTTTTATACAATGTACAAAGGGATAAAGACATATTAAGAGATGACAAATAGACATAATTAAGTAATGCAAATTATATTATTAATTAATGTTTTTATGACATAAGAACAAATTTTGCCATGTACAACAAGTGGATTGTGTGAACATGAGTGAATTCATATTCTTGCCTTTTTGAAATTTCAGAATTTGCGTTTGAAAAAAAAAAGCAAAAATTTAGGGAAAAAACAAGAACGTTGTTGTTGTTACCGTATATGATGAAAAAATAGTTAGAAATTATACACTTTCATAAAGAAAGAAAGTTAAATGCATTATCCTTCTGTATGTTCATATGTATGTAGTTACTTTTCTGATAGAATGATAGTTGAGAAACAGTTGAGAATTTGAACATTTTTTTTCTGTTACAATTATGAATTTATTGTCTCATAAAAGGATAACCCTTGATAGAGACTAATTAATTAAAATCTAACCATGCAAAGTTATTATCCTTATTTAACTTAGATTTATCACCATATATAAGATTGCAATGTTTTCTTCTTTCATGGAATTAATTTCCTTTTTTTAAATATTACTATCAATTTGTAAGAGCTATCAAAACTATATCAGATTTCAAAATTTAATATGTATATATATATATATAAGTTTCACCCATTGTACAATATTTCAAAGATTTATTTATATATTGATAGGTGTTGCATGATTAGCACGTTAATGATAACTAATAAAATCAACTAACATCTTATGCTTGACAAATGAATGATAAGTGATACATCATTTGGATACAAACTTCATTTTCCCATTATGTTTGTACCAAATTATGCAAGTGTAATATTATTTTTCTTAAAGATATTAAAAAGCCGAAAAAAATAATTTGTTAATTTAGCAAACCTCTACTTAAAAGAATATAAACAGTTTTTCTAATTCTGACCGTACCTATCCAAGTGAAATTGTCTGTATTTAGTTAATTCCATAAATCATAAATAACAATAACTTTCAGATAGGGCCTCAATTTAATGCTTACATGTGTTTTTCTTCCATATTTAGAATATGCTCATAAAAGTGAGAAATCAATTTGAAGGCACAATATCCTCTTTTACACTGAAACTTGAATTTGTTAGTATATAAATGGAGTTAAAATCTATATGTGATGACAAAAGTGTCGCATGTATCACATTCTTAGCCAAAAAGAAATTGCATGTATCACTTCTTTACAAGCGTTCTTGATAGAAAAGAGGAATCTGCAGATATGACTTTTTGTTGAGTCGCTAGTTTTCAACTGGTTGTTTGTAATTTTAATTTTAATTTTTTTTTCAAGAAAGAGATTTATTGTTAAAAAAATGCTTTAAAATCTCTCCAAAAGTAGATACACTCATGATAAATTAGGTAACCAAAAACATTAAATTAGGGGTAATTTTATGCCCAATTGGAAACTTTACAATAAGTTCTTAGCATACATACCTACTTATTGGATATCATATATCAGTATTCTAAAATACGTAAACAAAAGTAAAGAAATTAACTAACAATTCGTTTGCAAAGTTATGTGTTTCCATCTATAACTCTAGCCTTCAGATTCTGTTTTATCAAGAAGTCAAAGACCATTTTGGCCTTTTTAAAAAAAATCAAAGTAAGATTCTAAAATCTGAATGCAATTACTAAATTTTTTTAGCATTAAGAAATTATTATTTTCGTTATAAAAAGGCACCCCCACGAGCCCAATTCACCTCACAATTTAACCTTTGCCACCTATCGATAAAATCCCTTTGAGTTTAGTTTCTCTTTCAAATCTCAAGTATGTCTTTCAATTTTAACTCTTTCAACTCCCAGCCCAATTTTGGGTTCAACTCTTCCCGTGCCTTGCCTAATTTTGGTTCCAATTTTCACAATGACAATGGCCAAGGTTTTGATTTTAACTACTCAAATGTTGGCCAAAACCATGTGAATTATGGCCAAAATGAGCTCATTCCTCAAAGAAACAGCCAACCTACAATAGGGGCTGGCCAGCTTGGTTTGAGCCAAAGAGTCAGTGATGTGATTAGAAGAAATAATTTTTCTCCATCATATCCTCGTAGAGTGCAAGTTCAAAGTGTCATTGATTATTATCCTGTTGAAAACCAACCTGGTGTCGCTGAAGTAGCAGTCACTGAAGTTGTGAAAACAAAGTTTCTCACTTCATCAGCTTCAACTAGAGATAGGATTTTGGCTCCAAATGATCACATGATCTCTTCTTCTCATCAGCAACCCTTTCTTCGAAATCGAAATTTTCTTTTGTCAAACCAACCAAATCAGCTATCTGATCAAAACTATGAATCTATTTACGATAGCCCAAGTTTTCTTCAAAACTGGTCACAGAATCCATTAACTACTCAAAATAATAATGAGCAGCCTTTTCATAATACTTTTCAAAACACCACTCAAAACAAATCCATGTCACCTAGTTCAACTATGTCAAGCCAAGTGAATAATTCTTTCCCTGATAATAATGATGTGCCTGCTCAGAATATTTTGAACCAAAACCCTAGACAACACCAACCAAATAATCTTCCAGTGGCCAAACATGATTGTGAAGAAATTCTTGATCCCGAGCCATTGAGTGTGCTCGCGCCTCAGAGCCAAAACCCAAGTCATGATCATGATCTAGTGGGTGATTTGATTTACGCTCCTAGAAAAATGAGTGAAGAAAGTTCTGATGACGAGGACGAAGACGAAGAGGGTGATGGCGTAATTCACAGCCTTTCGCGTAAAAAATATGGACCTTACATATGCCCTAAATGCATACAAGAGTTCCTCACATCTCAGTCGTTTGCGGCTCATGTGGCATCGGCTCACTACAGGTTTGAAACGGCAGCGGAGAGGAAGAAAAGACTAGCTGCCAAGTACAAGAAGAAAAATATTCTTCGAATGGCTCGATCAAGCAATGGATCACTCACCATTGTGCATGGTAGATCTTTCAAGAACATTGCTGATTGGAG
The DNA here is from genome assembly GCF_000493195.1 of Citrus x clementina. Classification (NCBI taxonomy): domain Eukaryota; kingdom Viridiplantae; phylum Streptophyta; class Magnoliopsida; order Sapindales; family Rutaceae; genus Citrus; species Citrus x clementina. The sequence continues at coordinate 5,100,280 of NW_006262688.1, read as the reverse complement.
AAGGAAGGAGAAAAGGGCTGCGGTCAAGATTGAAGATGGTGATGATCAAGTGCAGAAGCAAGGAGAGGATGGCCTTACTATAGGTGGAATAGCTGTTAAGGAGGAAGCTCTTGCTTAGGCTAATGAGTGCTAGAAGGAAGCACTTGGTTATGTCAATGAGTACTATGCTTGAATAATGATGTGTTGAACTTTGATTTTATGTTATGTTATTGTTTATGTTCTTTTAATTTTTCTTTGTTATGTGTTTTTCTTTCTCCACAGTGTTTAATGTAGATATGTTTTATGCTCTTGATTTAATAAACATATAATTCAATAGATTGAGGTGTTTGATGAATGCAATTGAAAGTTAAGTTTGAAGTTCAAATTTGAAATTAATTTAAATTTTAGTTTTGTGTTGGCGCGCGCGGGTAAGACTGTTATTAACTGTGAAAGTTTTTTATAAAGAAAATTTACATATTTAGAAATTATCGTTATTAGGCTATCACTCGTTAAGATAACGATTCATTCAATTATAGTAAAAAAGGAAATGTTCGACTAACGGTCGAATTATTTTTCATTCTAATTATTATTATCAAGAATAATCAGTTGTGATAACAATTAATATACATAAATTTGATGAATGCATATACAACAAATTTGATGAATGCACTCATAACTTGCTAAGAAATTTAATTTGTATTGAATCTAAACTTCAGTTATTATTGGCGGGCGGCTTATACCATTGTTTACTATCAGTATCTATTGTTGTGATTAAGCTATTGTTCTGCTCAGAAGAGAAAAAAAAAAAATACAACTGACGTTGGGATTATTATTGACTAATTATAATCTTAATCAGTTCTAAGTCCAGTTAAATAACTCATATAAACTTTTATAACGTGAAAATCAACCAAATGTACTCAATACTTGGTTTGATTTTAGTTTTAAGATCAAATTTGAAATTCAATTATCATTTGGCGCATGAGCGTATACTGTTGTTAACCATCAATATCGTATTATTAAAGTGAACTTCATTATATGCTTAGAAATGATCGTTAACTATGTCTTGTTATCATACAACAATTGTTGTTCGGGTCACAAGTGGCAAAAATTCCAATTGAGGGTGGGATATCTGTTGATTAATTGTAATATTTTAGTATTAAGTACGGTTATTACTAAAGCCAAAATAAACTCTTTTCATATAATATTACTAGGAATGAGATGAATGTCCCCAAAATTTGGCTCAAAATTCAGTAATTATTTTGCCGCACAGGCTAATTGTAATTTCTTAATAGCAACCGAAAGAACTTCAATCGGATACTCTACAACAACTAATCTAGGCTTGGCCCTATTAAATTTTAAAAACATATTTGGTAGCAAGTTACAATATATAATATGGTTTTTAGCAGTTACAGACCAGAAATGGCTTCATGGCATTCCAAGATAGCAATATAAAAATGCTTTTTAGCAGTTACAGACTAGAAATTTACTATAGAGACCTCTAATTTTTTAGCTAAGTGTGGGAAATAATTAAAACATTGCGAATTTCATAGAAATTTAGAGCTGAAATAAAATTTCTACTAAAAATTTTAGTTGAGGTTTTAAAAAAAAAAATTGTAAAATCCCATTACCAGCTAATTGCTGTTGTGACAATTCATTACATCCATTTAGACAAATTCGAAGATAATTCAAACACAGTTCGATAATAAAAAGAATCACTCTTTCTATCACGCACTAGCCAACTATTTGGGGAAAAACATTATTGAAAGACACAAAATAAAAATGACAATAAAAATTCAGAAAAGAATAATTATGAATTGAAATTTAACCAAATTTTATGCATATTTTGTATAGCCCGTCTATTTTACATTTTTTTATTGAAGTGATGCTATACTTACTCTGTTAGGATATTTATTTATATTCTCAATTGATGTGCTAGTAACAGAATTTCACCATTTGGATTAGAATTAAAAAAGTTTAGTAATTAACTATTACTTGAGCCAAATAAATAATGATATGTTATTTACTACATTAATTAAGATACGGATTAATAAATATTCTAATTAAGTATAACATTATTATTTTTATTATAACCCACTTAGATTTATGATTTTTTTTTCAAAATGGTCCTTGCCCTTGGGCCTTTTAGTTTTATTGATTCTATGTTATTTTCTATTTAATTTTATAGTTTTTGCTCTAAGGTTGTGTTGAACCAAAATATCCAATTTTTTAATATTTGTTTGTTGCTGACGATGTGAAAATGAAATTAAAGAAATTCAATGACAATTCGTTTGTATTATCTTGCTATCTATTAACCTCTCCACAGATTCTCTCTTATCAAGAAATAAATGACCAACTTAAATTTATTTACTTTCAAATCTAAAACCTGGATGCTATTTTCTTCGTATTATACCCAAGTTTATGTCTGTGCATTTAAAAATGATGATTTTTCGGTACAAAAATGTAGCCTACGAACCCAGTACACCTCACAAGTCACAAATCAAGCTTTGCTCTCTATCGATTAATAAAAGCCCTTTGGGTCCTTTTTCAATCACCATAACATGTCTTTCAATTTTAGCTCTTGTGATTCCGAACTCAGTAATTTTGGCTCCAGTTCTTCACTTGCCATGCCTAATTTTGGTTTTAGTTGTCACAATGATAGCCAATATTTTGATTTGAACTGCTCAAATTTTGGCAAAACCATGTGACTTATGGCCAAAATGAGCTCATCCCTCACAGAAGCAACCAACCCACATTGGGTTTTGCCCAATTTGCTGGTTCGAGCCAAAGAGTTGGTGATGATGTGATTAGGACATATAATTTTTCTTGACAACATGGAGTGCTGGTTCAAAGTGTCATTGACTAATTTCCTGTTCAAAATCAACCTGGTGCCACTGAAGTGACACTCACTGAGGTTGTGAAAACTAAGTTTCTTTCTTCAACTTCAACCAGAGACAGGCTTTTGGCTCCAGAGATCATATGATCTCTGCTTCTCAACAGCCCATTCTTCCTAATCGAAACATGCATACGTCCACTCAACAAAATCAGCTATCTAATAAGAGTCGTGAATCTCTTTCTGATAGCACAATTTTTCATCAAAACCAACTTTCACAAAATCAGTCCTTTAAAGTTTAACCTCCCTAAAACAAATTTGTTCAAGGTGGATCATCCATTGACCGCTCGAAATCAACCTTTTAATAATATTTACCATCACAACTCGGCAAAAAATCAATCCATTTCATCGATAACAACTATGTCAAGCGGAGTGAATTGTCCATTCATTGAAACTGATTCTATTCAAAATGTTTGTCAGCAAAACCTAAAAAAAAAAAAACCCAAAGGACAAAG